>NC_134854.1:56656502-56957168 GCF_049852395.1 Peromyscus maniculatus bairdii | reverse complement strand
TCCTTGCCTAGGAGGCCCAGGGCCTCTTCATTTTTAAGGGTGTCTTGCTAGAGACATGGTGCACCAGGCCCCCGACCCATTCTAGAGCAAAGGGCTGCCTTTGTTCCATGGGACCCCTTGTCCAGAAGACGGCCTATTGAAGGGAATTTCCCACACACCCCTGTTTTTTTGACCCAAGACTTACCAGAGTGGACGGATTGTGCTAGGCATCGGGTCCCGGCATAGACCTGAGGAACTGCACTTGCCATTCACAGCCTGATCCCCAAATGCCCTGCAGGGTCTTTTACAAAATCTATTCAAACTGGGGCTACAGAACTGTCCTATGTCCACATTTTTGGGGTTCTGCACTCCCACCCTCCCTGCAGGGGCCAGTGTCTCACAGCACCCGTCCATTCACTGCTGGAGACACTGACCCCTCCCCCACTTCCCCCAAACTCTACCTACCCAACCCCCTCCTGTGGGCCACAAATCTAAGACCAAATTCCTCCTCCTTACCTTCCTTCCTGTCCTCCCCTCCCACCACTGCTTCCCCCCATCTCCCAATGCCTCAACCTACACACTGGCCTAACACCCCCAAATCTTCCCCAGTTTCTTCTCATATTCAGTCCACCAGACTCCTGCCTTCCCACCCATTTCACTTCTTAGTCAGTGCCAGATATTAGAAAAAAATTTAAAAAGGCTGAGGAGGATCCCTAAACTCCCCTACAGGAATTGGTGAAAATGGCTTCTAAAGTTTTTAATGCTCGAGAATGACAGCCGAGTCAACCCTACAGACAAGGCTGCAACAACACGCTCCAAGTCCAAGCCTTAGCAGCTGCTCTGAGGCCACCAGTGCCCACACAAGGGGTATAAGGGAAGTCGGCCATGAGGCTCCATCCCGCCAGAGCTCAGGACAAGTCAACTCCTCCAAAAACTTGCTTCAAATGCAGCCAGTAGGGCCACTGGTCACAGTTATTGCCCTGATCCCCAGCCACCCAGGAGGCCATGCCCTGTCTGCCGACAGCCTGGGCACTGGAAATCAGAACGCCTCCATGTAGGCTCATCCTCTATGCCACGCCATGGAGGTCCAGCCTCACCAACTCTGAGAATTCCTAAGCCTGGTGAAGAACGGACATGGCCTAGACCTGCTGACTCCGAGCCTAGGGTGATGCTGCAGGTAACAGATAAGTCCATTGACTTTCTTTTGGACATGGGAGCTACCTATTCTGTTTTGATATCTCACTCAGGTCCTACAATTCCCTCACCAATTTCTGTCACTGGAGTGGACAGGACCCCTTCCTTCCCACTTAAGACCCTGACACTCCCCTGCATTCTTGCAGGGCGATTCTTCTCACACACTTTTCTGGTTGTACCTGCTCGCCCTGCATCTCTTCTTGGTCACAGTATTCTCAGCTTTTTGGGGGCCACACTCACCTTGGCCCCCACACTCTCCTGAATATTTCACAAGTCCATTCACATGGGCCCTCCAGATATGTCAGCCTCTGCACCAGCTTCGAGGACATCAACCAGGCAAGAATAGGCAGGTAGACTTCACTCACATGCCCACACCTAAAGAACTCCGCTACCTCCTAACTGTGGTTGACACTTTTATCCTCAGGAAAGGTTGAGAAGGCCAATGGACTCGTCAAACAGCTCACCAGGGTCTTTATTGAACTCAGGTTATCTTGGCCCTCCCTTCTCCCCATTGCCCTTACCTGCCTCTGGGCCACCCCGCACTCTCCTACAGGTTTGAGCCCTTTTGAGCTCCTTTACAGAAGGCCCTTCCTCCTCAATCACCACCTCCCAGTCCAAACTCCCCCACTGGCTGGGTACCTCCCCTACCTCTCTCTTCTGAGGTCCCTTCTCCATTCATACTGTGATCCTCACCACCCATTTGGCTGCCAAGCTCCTGGGACATCCACACTGGTACCATCTTTCCAGGCTCAAGTGGGCAGCTCTTCAGGATACATGGTCTGTCCAGCAGCTGGGACCCTCTACCCTCCAGTTTTCCCAGATGTCCCACTAAAGGGCCTATCTGCTCTTCTGCTCTGTACATTCAGCTTTACAGTACAACTAGGGCAGATGTTAATAATCTATTTTTTCCCTAGAAACTTGCCTTCTTTGCTTCCTCAAGAAACAGATGCCTGAGGTCTCCAGGATGACAATCAACCAGATGCTCCTCCACTCACACCTCCTGCTGAATGTGAGCTCACGGATTCCTGACTCCTTTTCCCCATTTCTCCCCATGCCCACAGAAAGTAGTCAGACTTGAACTGGCGTCTCTATACCCAAAGAGTCTGGAATGTTTGGGTGGGAGCTCCACCCAATCCCCTGGCACCCTGGCATCCATAAACTCAAAGAGTCTGGAATGATGTTTTAGGCCTCCTGAAGGCCTCTCCTCCGATGCAGCAAACCGAATCAGACCGAGTTGGTAAGCCCAGGTTTAATGGGTAAGGTGCTCCCGGGCGATTTCCCGGCCCTCAGAGAGGAGACCAGATGGATGCGAGACCAGAAAAACCACATGACTGTTTTCTGGGATGCTGCTTATATATGCTGTGGGCGTGGTCATGAGCCTCTCTGGGGGAGGAGTTATGTTTGGTGGGCTTTAAACGGGCAGGTTTGGAGAGGAGCTGTGCTTAGCGGGCTTTGAAGGGCGGGTTTAGGGAGAGAAATGGGGAGGGAGTTGAGGTGGATCTTCCCCCAGACTTCTTCCACACACTAAGCAGTGACAAAACTCTCACATCCTCTGCAGATCATTCTACCTAGATGAAAGCTGAGCCTTTTCTCTGATGGAGATTATTTCACATCAGACAAATCTTCACTTTCCATACACCCCAAATTTGGGAGCACTTGGCTGTTCTAATCATCTTAGTAAAGTCTCAGCTACAAATCAAAACAGGCTGAAGTTACTGAAGGAAGAGGAAGCTTGAGAGTGTGCATATGCTCTGCATCTTCCTCCATACTTCTGTCTTGGCATATTCCAGTTTTTAGTAATAATACATTCACTGTACACATCAATGACCTGGGCTCTTGTTCAGATGCTGATTCTGGTTCAGTGTGCCCAAGGTGAAGGGGAAGCATGAGGTTCTTCCTCTTTCTTCCTTCCTTCCTTCCTTCCTTCCTTCCTTCCTTCCTTCCTTCCTTCCTTCCTTCCTTTCTCTCTCTCTTCCTTCCTTCCTTCCCTCCCTCCCTCCCTCCTCCCCTCCCTCCTTCTCTTTTTTCTCTCAACATTTATTCTTCTCTCATACATTACATCCCTACTGAAGTCTCCCCTCCCTTCACTCTTTCCAATCCCTTCTCCCCAGATCAACTCCTCCTCTGCCCCCTCCCCAAATGAAAGAAAGAGCAGGGCTCCCAGGGATATCCACCAAACATGGCTTAACAAGATACAGTAAAACTGGGCACAAGCTCTTAATATCACAGCTGGAAGTGGCAACCCAGTAGGAGGAAAAGGGTCCCAAGCACCAGAGAAAGAGTCAGAGACGCCCCGACTCCCACTGTTGGGAGTCCCATAAGAACACCAAGCTACACAACTATAAGGTATATGCAGAGGACCTAGCTCAGACTCACACATGGTCTGAGTTTATTGCTTCAATTTCTGTGAGCCCTTATGAGCCCTGCTTAGTTAATTCTGGAGGCCAAGTTCTTATGATGTCCTTGACCCCGTTGGCTCCTGTAACCCCTCCTCCCCCTCTTCTGTGGGGTTCCCCTGGCCCCACTTAGTGTTTGGCTGTGAGTATCTGCTCCCGTCGGTTGCTGGATGACCCCTCTCTGATGACAATTGGACTGCTATAAGTATAGCAGAATATTGAATCATTTCATTGACTTTGGTTCTATCCTTGGTCTCTGGGCTGTCCTGCCTCTGGTTCCTGGCCATCCAGGCAGTGTCAGGCATGGGTTCCCTCTCATCATGGGCCTCCAGTTGGACAGGTCATGGATTGGCCACGCCCACAAGTTCTGTGCCCCTATTGCTCCAGCACACACGTCTTGTAGGCAGGACAGATTGTAGGTCGAAGGTTTTATGGCTGGGTTGATGTCCCAGTCATGCTGTTAGGAGCCTTGCCTAGTTATAGAAGATGACCAGTTCCAGCTTTCTATCCCCCGTTACTAGGAGACTTCCTAGGGTCACTCTCATAGATTCCAGGGAGTTTCCATTGCACTAGGGTTCTACATCACCCACCCATTCCCCCAGTCCCAGTCATCTCTCACAGTATTCTCTCTCCATCTCTCCCACCCCCACAGATCCCTCCTGTCCCATCCCCACTTCCCACTCCCTAACCCACCCACAAAAACTATTTCCCTTTCCCAGGAAGATCCATGTGTCCCCACCTCGAGCCTCCTTGTTACTTAGTCTCTCTGGGTCTGTGGATTGGCCTTTACTTAACAGCTAATGTCCACTTTTAAGTGAATACATACCATGTTTGTCTTTCTGGATCTGGGTTATCTCACTCAATTTGATATTTTCCAGTTCCATACATTTGCCTGCAAATTTCCTAATGTCATTATTTTTAACAGCTGAATAATACTCCATTGTGTAAAGGTACCACATTTTCTTTACTCATTCTTCAGTTGAGGGACATCTAGGTTGTTTCCAGTTTCTGGCTATTATGAATAAAGCTACAGTGAGCACAGTTGGGCAAGTGTCCTTGGAGTAGGATACAGCATCCTTTGGATATATGCCCAAGAGTGGTATAGCTGGGTCTAGAGGTAAATCAATTCCCAGTTTTCTGAGGAATGGCTGTACTGATTTCCAAAGGCACTGTACAAGTTTGCACTCCCACCAGCAATGGAGGAGTGTTCCCCTACATCCTCGACAGTATGTGCTCCCTCCCTCTAGCCATTCTGACAGGTATAAGGTGGAATCTCAAAATAGGTTTGATTTGCATTTCACTGATGGCTAAGGATGATGAATATTTCTCTGTTTCTCTGCCATTTGAGATTCCTAGGTTGGGAATTCTCTGTTTAGATCTGTACTCCATTTTTAAATTGGATTATTTGGTTGTTGATGTCTAGTTTCTTGAGTTCTTTATATATTTTGGATATTAGCTTTCTGTGGGAACAGTGAAAATCTTTTCCCATTGTGTAGGCCACCATTTTGTCCTATTGATGGTGTCTTTTACCTTACCGAAGCTTCTCAGTTTCATGAGGTCCCATTTATTGATTGTTCTTAGTGCCTGAGCTATCAGTGTTCTGGTCAGGAAGTTGTCTGCTGTGCTAATGTGTTCAAGGCTATTCCCCACTTTCTCTTCTGTCAGGTTCAGTGTATCTGGATTTATGTTGAGGTCTTTGATCTACTTGGACTTGAGTTTCATGCAGGGTGATAGATATGGATCTATTTGCATTCTTCTACATGCAGACATCCAGTTAGACCAGCACCATTTGTTGAAGATGCTTTCTTTTTCCATTGTGTATTTCTGGCTTCTTTATAATAAAAAATCAGGAGTCCATAGGTGTGTAGATTTACATCTGGGTCTTCTATGTGATTCCATTGATCAACATGTCTTTTTATGGAAATACCAAACTGTTTTTTTTTTTTTATAACCATAGATCTGTAGTAGAGCTTGAAATCAGGGATGGTGATACCTCCAGATAATTCTTTTGTTGTTCAGGACTGTTTTAGCTATCCTGGGTTTTTTGTTTTTCCACATGAAACTGAGTATTGTTCTTTCAAGATCTGTAAAGAATTGTGTTGGAATATAGATGGGAATTTCATTGAATCTGTAGATTGCCTTTGATAAAATGACCATTTTTACTATGTTAATCCTACCAATTCATAAGCATGGGAGATCTTTTCATCTTCTGATATCTTCTTCAATTTCTTTTTCAATTATTTGAAGTTTTTGTCATACAAGCTTGCTTGGTTAGAATTACCCCAAGATATTTATATTATTTATGGCTATTATGAAGGATGTTGTTTTCCTGGTTTCTTTCTTAGTCTGTTTGTCATTTGTGTATAGGAGGGCCATTATTTTTTGTTTGTTTGTCTGTTGTTTACTTGTTGTCATTAATCTTCTATCCAGTCACTTCACTGAAGGAGTTTATCAGCTGTAGGAGTTCCCTAATAGAATTTTTGGGGTCACTTATGTATACTATCATATTATCTTTAAATAACAATGCTTTGACTTCTTCCTTTCCAATTTGTATCCCCTTGATTTCCATCAGTTGTCTTATTGCTCCCACTAGAACTTCAGTTACTACATTGAATAGATATGGAAAGAATGGACAGCCTTGTCTTGTTCCTGATTTTAGTGGAATTGCTTTGAGTTTCTCTCCATTTAATTTGATGTTGGCTATTGGTTTGCTGTAAATTTCCTTTATTATATTTAGGTATGTCCCTTGTGTCCCTAATCTCTCCAAGACTTTCATCATGAAGGGGTGTTGGATTTTATCAAAGGCTTTGTCAGCATCTAATGAGATGATCATGTAGTTTAGTTTGTATGATAGATTATATTGACTTATTTCATATGTCCCTGAATCTCTGGAATGAAGTCTACTTGATCATGGCGATGATCTTCTTGATTAGGTTTGTAAGTATTTTATTGAGTATCTTTGCATCTGTGTTCATGAGTGAAATTGGTCTGTAATTCTCTTTCTTTGTTGAATATTTGTGCAATTTGGATATCAGGGAGATTGTGGCCTCCAAAAAAATTGGCAATGTTCCTTCTGTTTCTAATTTGTGAAATAGTTTGAGGAGGCTTGGCATTAGCTTTTCTTTGAAAGTCTGGTAGAATTCTGTGATTAAAAAAAAAAAACCAAAAAAAAAAACAACAACAACAAAAACAAAAAAGAAAACCTGTCTGGTCCTGAGGGTTTTGTTTTTGTTTTTTTGATTGGGAGACTTTTAATGAGTGCTTCTATTTCCTTAGGGGTTAAAGGTCTGTTTTAAATTGTTTATCTGATATTGATTTAACTTTGGTAAGTGGTATCTATTAAGAAAACTATCCATTTCTTTTAGATTTTTCCAATTCTGTGGAGTATAGATTTTTAAGGTATGACCTAATGATTCTTTGGAATCCTCAGTGTCTGTCATTATGTTTCCCTTTTTGTTTTTTTATTTTGTTAATTTGGATATTCTCTCTCTGCCTTTTAGTTAGTTTAGATAAGGGTTTGTTTATCTTGCTGATTATTTTCAAAGAACCAACTCTTTGTTTCATTGATTTTTGTGGTGTTCTCTTTGTTTCTATTTTATTGATTTCAGCCCTTGGTTTGATTATTTCCTGTCATCTACTCTTCTTGGGTGACCTTGCTGCTTTTTGTTCTAGAGCTTTCATGTGGGCTGTTAAATTGCTATTATGAGATCTCTCCAATTTCTTTATGTAGGCACTTAGTGCTATGAACTTTCCTCTTAGCACCACTTTCATTGTGTCTCATAAGTTTGGGTATGCTGTGCATTTATATTCATTGAGTTCTAGGAAGACTTTAACTTCTTTCTTATTTCTGTCTTGACTCATTCAGTTTCCACGAGCTTATCAGCTTTCTATTGTTTCTGTTGTTGTTGAAATCCTGTTTTAATCCTTAGTGGTCAGATAGGATGCAGGTGATTATTTCAATTTTATTGTGTCTGTTGAGACTTGCTTTTGTGACTGAGTATGTGGTCAGTTTTGGAGAATGTTCTGTGAGGTGCTGAGAGGAAGGTGTATTCTCTTCTGTTTGGGGGAAATGTTCTATAGATATCTGTTAGGTCCATTTGGTTTATAACATCTGTTAGCCACAGTATTTCTTGGTTTAGTTTTTATCTGGATGACCTGTACATTGGGAGAATGAAGTATTGAAGTCTCCCACTATCAATGTGTGAGAGTCAATGTGTGATTTAAGGCTTTAGTAATGTTTTCTTTACTAATGTGGGCACCCTTGTGTTTAGGGCATAAATGTTAAGAATTGAAAGACTAGCTTGGTGGGTTTTCCTTTGATGAGTATGAAGTCTCTGTCTCTTTTGATTAAGTCTAATTTGTTAAATATTAAAATAGGTAAATGAGCTTGTTTCTAGGTTTATTTGCTTAGAAAATCTTTTCCCTACCTTTACTCTAAAGTAGTGTCTATCTTTGATATTGAGGTGTGTTTCTTGTATGCAGCAGAAGGATGGATCCTATTTTTACATACATTCTGTTAGTCTCTGTTTTTTTATTGGGGAATTGAGTCCATTGATATTGAGAGATATTAATGACCAATGAATGTTAATTCTTGTTAGTTTGGTGGTGGTGGTGGTTGTGTGTGTGTTTCCTTATTTTTGTTTTGCTGGTATGAGATTATTTTCTGTTTTGTTTTGTTTTTTATTTATTTTATTTTTTTCGAGACAGGGTTTCTCTGTGTAGTTTTGGTGCCTGCCCTGGATCTCTCTCTGTAGAGCAGGCTGGCCTCAGATTCACAGAGATCTGCCTGACTCTGCCTCCCGAGTGCTGGGATTGAAAGGCATGCACCACTGCTACCGGGCTATTTTCTGTCTTTTTAATAGGTGTAGTTAACCTTCTTGGGTTGGAGTTTTCTTGCTAGTGTCTTCTGTAGAGCTTGATTTATGGATAGGTATTGTTTAAATTTGACTTTGTCATGAAATATCTTGTTTTCTCTGTCTATGGTGATTGAAAGCTTTGCTGGGTATAGTAGTCTGAGCTACCACCTGTGGTCTCTTAGAGTCTGTAGGACATCTGTCCAGGCTCTTCTGACTCTTAGAGTCTCCATTGAGAAGACAAGTGTAATTCTAACAGGTCTGCCTTTATATGTTACTTGGCCTTTTTCCTTTGTAGCTTATAATATTCTTTCTTTGTTCTGCATGTTTAGTGTTTTGTTTATTATGTGATGAAGAGATTTTCTTTTCTGGTCCAGTCTAATTGGTGTTCTGTAAGTTTTTTGTACCTTTGTAGGCATGTCCTTTAGGTTAGGACAATTTTTTCCCATGATTTTGTTAAAAATATTTTCTGGCCCTTTGAGCTGTGATTCTTCTACTTTCTCTATCCCTATTATTCTCAGGTTTGGTTTTTTTCATAGTGTCCCAGATTTCCTGCATGTTTTGTGTTAGGAATTTTTTTAGATTTAACATTCTTTTTGACCAATGTATCAATACCTTCTAAGCCTGAGATTCTCTCTCCCATCTCTTGTATTCTGTTGGTGATGCTTGTGTCTGTAGTTCCTGTTCAATTACCTAGATTTTCCATTTCCAGGATTCCCTGTTTGTGTTTTCTTATTGTTTCTGTTTCCATTTTTCAGATACTGAACATTTCCTCCATCTGTTTTTTGGGGTCCCCCCCCTTGGCTTTTTTGAAGAGATTTATTAATTTCTTCTTTAAATACCTCTAACATCTTCCTAAAGTTGGTTAAAAGGTCATTTTCTTGTGCTTCAGCTGTGTTGGAATATTTAGGACTTGCTGTGGTAGGATAGCGGGGCTCTGGTGATGCCATATTGCCCTGGCTGTTGTTGATTGTGTTCATACACTGGCCTCTAGGCATCTGGGTTTGGGGTAATTATAGGTTCAGGTGCTGATTCCTGAGTTTGTCTTTGTTGGATGAGTGTTTTTTTTTCTCTTGGTTTCTGTTTTCTCTCTGGTCTTCTGGCCTGAGTGGCCTGCAGTTCTGGTGGTGGGCTACATCCTTTGGTCCAGCACGGTGCCTCCACTGGGGTTCTGGTGACCTGAGTGACCTGGGGTTCTGGGAACCCAAGTAGTCTCTATTAAAGCAGGGGGTTCCACCAGAGTTGTGGGCTGGGCTATGGTGTCTAAGGGAGGGGGGCTCTTTGGGGAAAGCTAGGCAGGCTTTGAGGAGGTGTTGGGGGTCTGCTAGTGGGCGGCTTACCTGGGTTCTGGGTACCAGTGTGGCCTCTTGGGTTATGTGTTTCTAACAAGCTTTTAGATGATGCCAGTTCTCCTAGTCTGTGGGCCACACTTTGAAGAGTAGAAGACTATTCATTAGCTCATTCTGGAGTCTGCTCTGTTCTTCTTCTCCTCATTGGTTCAGGGACTTCAAGCCAACAAACTATCTGTATGTTCTTCCTTCCCCTTAGCCTGCAATCATGCTAAAAACCCAACCAGCCAACCAAAAAAACCCACAACAAAACAAAACAAAAAAACCAGAAAAACAAAACAAAACAAATAAAAACCAAAGCAAAAAAAGAACAACAAAATCTATTTCTCATCTTCCTCCTTTTAATGCCAAATCTTTGAGGAGTAATGTATACACATTAAAAATTAAAAATGGTTTTTAATTTTTTGAGAATTTCATACATGCTCATGTATTTTAATCATACTCACCCCCTTCTGCCCCCCTTTCAACTTCATATTCTCTTGTATACTCACATTAATACAGTCTATATACACATGGTTATAGAGCCATCCACGGGGCATGATCAACTACCAGGGACCACGTACATTAAAAAAAAAAAAAAAAAGACTCTCCCTCCCCCAACAACCATCAACTGTTGGTAGCTCCTCATCGAGGGGTGAGGGCTCATGTGCCCCTCCCCCACCCATGCTGGACTGTCGACTGGTTTGATCTTGTGGTGTCTTTTGCAGGCAACCACAGCTGCTATGAGTTCATAAGAGCAAAAACCCTGTCGTGTCTAGATGACACTGGTTTTCATCAGTTCTCCCCAAACTCTGGCTCTTATGACCTTTCTGTCCCTTCTTCCATGATATTCCTTGACCTTTGGTAGGTGGGGGTGTGATAGAGGTGTCCCATGTGTGGCCGAGCACTACACAGACTCTTGGTAGTTTGACCAGTTATGAGTGTCTGTTAACCACTGTCATTTAGTCTGCTGTTTAAAGCCTTCAATTAGCTTCTTAAATTGCTCAGATTAGGGAAAGCAGTCCCTTGAGAGCCCTGACGACTGTTCATCAGCCCTCTACCACCATCTCATCTGACTTGGTCTCAGCAGCTTCTGGCTGCCTCTTGCTCCTGTTTCTAAGGCAAGACTGCTCTTTTTACCCCCCTTTTCAGTTTCCCTTGTGAAAATTGAAAATTCCTCTAACTGCTGAATTTTTCTTTCTAAATTCCATATCCATCACATTCTTTTACTGCCCTTAACACTGACCATTGGTGAGGGCTTGTTCGTGGCTTCTACTATTTCATATGTGATGGTGATTGGTTGGGTGGGTGCCAGGGGTTATAGCCACAGTCTCCCTCATGCTCCAAATCAAAGTTGAACTTTTCCCTGACATTTTCCCCTCAGATCCTGGACATCAGCACATGTTTGTGATCTACCCACCTCACTGGCCTTTTTGTAAAGGGTAGTATGCATTACCTCCTCTCTTTTGGGAAAACCTGGAAAGATTTTCAGACTTCTCACCATGCCTTTATTATTATTGTTGTTGTTGATATCCATAGGCTCAAGGTATCACTAGATTCCAGCCTTCCACTGGCCTCTGCTTCTCCTCCTGTAAAGCCCTCTAACATGTTGCTTCCTTCAGCCTCTGCCCAATTCTTTAACCCCCACTCCATGCTGCCTCCAAACTATAAGTCCCAAACAAATCCCAAATCTTCATGTCAGGCTGCTATCCTGGGATTTCTATTTGTGGTAGTTTGAATGTAATTGGCCCCCATAAGCTCAAATGGAATGGCACTATTAGGAGGTGTGGCCTTGTCGAAGTAGGTGTGGCCTTGTTAGAGGAAGTGTGTTGCTAGAGTTTTCCGCCTTGCCCACAGTCAGGACAAATCTTTGTCACCCGCCAGTCCCACAGCCGCTCAGACCCAACCAAGTAAACACAGAGACTTATATTGCTTACAAACTGTATGGCCGTGGCAGGCTTCTTGCTAACTGTGCTTATAGCTTAAATTAGTCCATTTCCATAAATCTATACCTTGCCACATGGCTGGTGGCTTACCGGCATCTTCACATGCTGCTGGTCATGGCGGCGGCTGCAGTCAGTCCTTCTGCCTTCCTGTCCTTTTATTTCTCCTCTCTGTTAGTCCCGCCTATCCTTCCTGCCTAGCCACAGCCGATCAGGTTTTATTTTATTGATCAATCAGAACAACTTGACATACAGACCATCCCCCAGCACAGCCAAGTGCAGACCATCTCAGACACCTGCACTCAGGCCCATGGTCCTAATCATCCTCTATGCGGACCTGCTGGGTAACGCCACAAAGAACCCAAGAAGGGCTCCCACAGGACATACAGAACATCCCACAGCAGAAGTGTGTCACTGTGGGCGCGGACTTTGAGGTCTCTTTTGCTCAAGCTTCCCTCAGTGTGAACCTCAAACCACTTTCTGTTGCCTTCTGATGACGTTGTAGCCACACCATGTCTGCCTGCATGCTGCCATGCTCCCCGCCATGATGATAATGGACTGACCCTCTGAACTCTAAGCTGTCACCTCAATTAAATGTTTTCCTTTATAAGAGTTGCCATAGCCATGGTATCTCTTCACAGCAACAGAAACCCTAACTAAGACACTATTCCAGTTACCCAGTAACATGTAGTGAACTACACCAAAATATACTGGTTTGAAGTAAAAGATAAAACAGAAATCAAGCAGCCAATCAAAACATCCATTTGTTTTCTCTCTCACAACTCTGCTGATCATACATGTTCACTCACCATCCAGCTGTGCTGTTCTCTTTGGGGTTTCTCATACAGCTGCAGCCAGATGTTGGCACGACCTGAATCATGCTAAGTCTTGGCTATGTTGATACCCGAGATGGCTAGAATAACTCTCTTCCCATTGTCTCTTATCTGTTCTTTCCTACATCACGATGGTCCCACCATAAGTGGGTTTCTCAGGTGACATGGTTCTCAACCCTTTAATACAGTTCCTCATGGTGTGGTGACCCCCACCCATATAATTATTTCCATTGCCACTTCAGAACTGTAAATTTGCTACTGTTATGACAGTGTAAATATTTTTGTAGATAGAGGTTTGTCAAAGGGGTCACGACCCACAGGTTGAGGACCACTGCCTTATAACAAGCATTCTAAGGGACTCCTGAAGAGATGCAGTGCTTCAGAAGTATGGACTGTCACCTCTACAACCTACTGGTTCCAAACAAGCAACCTAGGTTCACTATGAGAGGGAACTTGTAGCACGAATCTTAAAAGGTCTTACTAATAAAAACAAACCCAGAGCCAGGTATTGGGGTGAACGCTGAAAGATCAGAGAAACAGAACAAGCCACATCCAACCTCACCTTGCCTCAGCTGATCGTGTTTCCTCAGATTGAAAGCCTATGAGTCCTCATCTGAATGGATCTCAGCTGAACTGCTGCTAAAAGCCTAAAAGCTTAAAAAGCTAAAGTTCCTGGTCCTCACACCTTATTATACCTCTCTGCTTCCTGCCCTCACTTCCTGGGATTAAAGGCATGTGTCTTTCCCAAGCAAGACATGAGATCTCAAGTCCTAGGAATAAAGGTGTGTGTTACCACTGCCTAACCTCTATGTTTAATATGGTAGCTGTTCTGTTCTCTGACCCCAAGATAAGTTTATTGAGGTGCACAATATATCAACCACAGGAACTAATAAAGGGGTCAATTCTGCGATGGGGGAACATCTTTAAAGATGAGCTATACAAGGTTCCTTGGCCTCCTGTTGTAGAAAATCTATGCTCAGTAGCTGGCATACTGACGTGTCATATTCCAACTTCAGACTGCTTCTCTGGTTTCATCTGTTTCTTTCCTTGGTGCTACTGGGACTTCACCCAGAGTAAACATTCTGTTCTCTGAGTTCACAGCGACTTTCAAAATCTCTGTGTGTACACATGCTGTTCTGTTCTGCCTGGAAATCCATTCTCTGGTCACATCCCATTCCTCTTGGCAAGGAAGGGCAGTGGAATGAAACTGTAGCCTTATGCTGCTGGATAAGGTGCAACACTCAGACATCCCTGAGTACAACAGTTCAGTCCGCACTCCACGGGTGGCTCCCTTTGGTTCCCTTCCCGGGACATCAGCACTCCATTCACACTTCACTCACTGTTGTGACCTAAATGTCACTACTAATGTCCCCAGTAGGCTCGTTATTGGGACACTTGATCCCCACCTGGTAGTGCTGTTTGACTTGGAAGCTAGAGGAGCTAGAGCCTTGCTGAAGGGAGAGGGTCACTGCAGGAGGGCGTGGAGGTTTCAGAGCCTGGCTCTGCTTCCTTCCCCCTCCCTGCTTCCCCACTGAGGACACTATGGGGCCAGCTGCCTCCCAATCCTGTCACCATGCTTTTCCTGCTATAGGAAGATCCTTTCTTAAACCGTGAGCTATGGTTAAGAGAGATGGCTCAAAGGCTGCTCTTCCAGGGGCCAGATTTGGGTTCTAGCACCCACAAGGCGGCTCATGATCATCTGTGACTCCTTCTCAGGCATTGTGATACCCTCTTCTGGCCAAGGGCACCAGGCATGTATGTGATGCACACACAGAACATGCAGGTAACACGTTTTAAAAACTGTGAGCCCAAACAAACCTTTCCTCTTTAAGTTGCTTGTGTCAGGTATGTTGTCATAACAACAAGAAAAGTCTCTGATGCAGAGAATTGGTACAGAGGAACAGCCATTGATGAGATGAATCAACGCATGGGTCTTAAGCCTTTGGAACTGCTTTTCAAGAGGAATGTGGGAGAATTAGGAACTACAGGCTAGAGAACCCCAGAACACTAGCAACACAGATCAATAGGCTTTGCCGGCTTAAAGGACCAAAATGAAGAAAGGAAGGAGAGTCGAGGCCCAGCTCGTGGAGGTTCTGGAGGGAGTAGCATAGTATCAGGCGCTGGGCCAGTCCATTCTGGGAAGGAATCTGGTTGCATTCTGCCCATGTCCTGAGTGTGGCTGAGTTAGAATGTGATAGACGTGTGTGTGTGTGTGTGTGTGTGTGTGTGTGTGTGTGTGTGTGTGTGTGTGAAATTTCAAAACAGGATAGCATTTAGGCTGTATTTTAGTATCTTAGTTCCCAATCACTGCTCTTATGGGAGCTCATTGCTCACTATCTTAGTGAAAGACATGAAAAGTGTGAAGTCTTTCAAAGAATACATGAGTGAGTTTTAATATGCAGACAAAGTGGTTATGGAAACAGCTATCATTGATAAAGGTATTAACCAAATAAAAAGATTAGACTCACCAATGGGACAAGAGAAATATGCCCTGAGGGGAAGACCTCACCTATTGCAGCTACAACTTAGGAAAATACCAGTTGAAAGGAGAGAATCTGAACTGAAAATGGTACAGAAGGGAATTTCTGCTCAAAAATAGCTACCCAGGAAAGTGTTTCCTCAGATTCAGCCACCAAGGTGCACAGTGATCACTACAGCTGTGACAGAAGAGGGACATGCTCACTGCCTCTTGAGCTGACAGCAGAACTTGGCATCATCATCTCTCTGTGTGGTACACTTTTGAAAGTATGAAAGATGCAAGAGTGAAGGAGATCATGCAAGCTTATACCCAGGTTCCAGAAAGTCTGAAGCAGGGCACTGATTGTTAGGGTCATAGTCCCGGCAAGGAGGCCCTGAGAGGTCAGTGCATGATGCTGGAGAGACGAGGAATACACTGATGTGGAGTT
The DNA here is from genome assembly GCF_049852395.1 of Peromyscus maniculatus bairdii. Lineage (NCBI taxonomy): Eukaryota > Metazoa > Chordata > Mammalia > Rodentia > Cricetidae > Peromyscus > Peromyscus maniculatus. The sequence continues at coordinate 56,941,736 of NC_134854.1, read as the reverse complement.
CCCAAGATGCTGGACATGTTAAGACAGTGGGATATCCCCTGAGGGGATATGACAGGCTTGGGATGCAGCTGACAAAAGTTTGTCTCCTTCCTTTGGGAGCTTGCATGGTACCTCCTGGAACCACGAAAGCCAGTCCTCGAGGTGGAGGCTTTCAGGTCAGTTTCAGTTCTTGGTCCTGTGTCTCAAGTGCATGGTGTCATTTGTCAATAAAGACTTATGTCTGTCCACCTCTGGGGAGCAACCAAGATCATAGCAATAGTCTTTAATGTTTGAGAGTCTCTTGGACAACCCTGACCAGCACTTCAAAAGATGGCTTCTCGTGCAATCTTTGTTTGTTTGTTTCCAAGACAGGGTTTCTCTGTGTAGCCCTGGCTGTCCTGGAACTTGTTCTGTAGACTAGACTGGTCTCAAACTCAGAGATCCACCTGCCTCTGCCTCCTGAGTGCTGGGATTAAAAGCATGCCCCTTCACTACCAAGCACTGTTGAGATTTTTGTTAGATGGTCTATGACTCTTAGAAGGATCATTATCAACTCAGATGGGAAGTTTTCATTTAATATAGAATATATATATATATATATATATATATATAATTTAAGTTTTCATTCTAATATAGAATATATATATAGAGAGAGAATAGAATAGAATAATATGTGCCAACTTACATGTATTATAGGTTTTAAAAGTATATAGTTAATAGTGTGTTTCCTTATTGCTGTACAGCATTTCCTTATATGACACAGCAAAATTTATTTATTTGCTCTACTAGTGAAGGACTCTGGTATGTGTTTCCTTTTTTCCCCCCTTCTCTTTCCCTTGAGTTCCAAATTCTAACATCTTTGGATGTATAGCGACTTTTTAGATAGCAATCAGGCTCAACAGAGTTGCACTCCACCTCGTGTGTGTGTGCACACACACACACACACACACACACACACACACACACACCATGAGGAAAAGGCCCAGCGCTGGGAATGTTCATCCTCTTTGCCCTGGTGGTGTCAGCAGGGAGAACCATCAAGGCTGTTTTCAGAATACCATTTCCACCTCTCATCCCAGCCACTCAGACATATTTTGAATCATTTATAAAATCCACTTAACCAGGTTGTTGACAAAGAATTAAGTAAGATGACTCCTGTGGGATATTGCTTGATAAGTCTCAAGTTGACAACCCTATAGAGATCTGTCATCTGGATTTTTTTTTTAGAACATGTTTTCCATATCTATCATATGAGGATGCTTTTCTCATCTCTACTTCACATAAATCTTGGGGTACTTGGAGCTGTGCGCAGGAGAGGCACACTATAAATATCACTCAGGTTTTATTTTATAAAGTTGAAATCATCTCATTATGTGCTTCATAAGCCGTATTCAAGCAATGCCCCGGTGTCCTGGCGACTCGTCATTTTCGTTTCTTCAAAGGCATTATTTAACGGTGAAGTTTTCTTTTCAAATTACTACAGACAAGGAACAGAGCTTGGGCTAAGAAGGATGATGTCTTCTTGCCAGGTGTGGTGGCACACAACTTTAATGCCAGCCCTCAGGAGGCAGAGGCAGGTGGATCTCTGTGAGTTCAAGGCCAGCCTGGTCTACATAGTGACTAGGTTAGCAAAAGATACACAGAAACTTTGCTTCAGAAAGAGAAACAGAGAGAGAGCAAGAAGAGAAGAGAAGAGAAGTAAAGAAAAGAGAAAGGAAAAGTTTCTTAATTAGGTCCCAAAGCAGGGCTTTTGTCCTACTGCATCCTGGCAATCTCTATTTTACTTTTGACTTCTGTGAACTTGGTTACTCTAAGTCTCTCATACAAATGGGTTACACAGAGTTTGCCTTCCAGTGTCGCACTGTAATGTCCTTGGAGGTACATTCATGTTATAGGATGAGCCAGAATTCCCATCCCCTTTAAGACTGACAAATATTCTGTTTTGTATACACAAATGTGTAATTATCCTTTCATCCATTGCTTGGTTTGGATTTGCTCCCAAAGGATCAGGTGCTGGGAGTTTGGTCCCTAGAGTGGAGATGCTGAGAAGTGATGGAGCCTTTCAGAGGTGATTGTATCTTGAAGGGGGATATCTTCAGTTGTATCTTGTTTTTCTCTAAGGTCATATTCTTATTCTTATGAGAAGCCACCTGAGTGGCAACTGTTAGAGAGCAAGTCTCCCTTGGTCCATTTTATATGCTACTGGGTTCCTTTTCTGCATTTCTTTCATGTGGTTGTATAGTGAGTGAAGGATGCTGGAACTGTGCATTTTGGATCCTCCAGCCACTAGAATCATGAGCCAAATACATTTATTTTATTTATAAGACATCCAGACCAGAGGTGTTTTGTTATAGCAACAGACAAGGGACTAACACAATCTACTGATGGACAACTGAGTTGCATTTACCATTTGGTTGTTACAACTCATGTTTGGAACATGAATGTAGAAATATTACTTTCAGACTCTGCTTTCAATTGTCAAGGAATCCCTGGATCACATGGTCATTCTGTGTGTAATTTTTTTAAAGGAACCTCCATATTGTTTCCACAGCTTCTTTACTACTTATTGAGCTCAGGGGTTCCAATTTTTCCAAATATTACCAATGTTTGATTCTTGCCATTGCTGACCATTGTCTTAGTTATGGTTTTATTTCTGTGATAAAACACCATGACCAAAATCAACATGTGAAGGAAAAGGTTTATTTCATCTTACAGGTTGTAGTCCATCATCCAGGGAAGTCAGGTCAGGTACTCAAGGCAGGAACCCAGAGGCAGGAATGGAAGCAGAGGTAACAGAGGAGTACTTGATTCCCAGGCTTTGTGACTTGCTTAGCCTGTTCTCTTGTAGCACTTGTGACGGCTAACATTATGTTTTGTTTGAAGCACTGTACTTAAGAGATCAATAAAACAGAAATGCCTCTAACCTGTCAGCCCCACTTTCCCAAGGACAGACAACTTCCGGGAGCGCTGGGCGCTCTTCTTATAATTGCCTGGTCCTATACAATTTTAATGAAAATGTTGTTCATGTAAGTTAACAAGCCAAGTATTTTCACTTTTGTGAATAAGCTTGCTTGCCCCTGATTATACAAAGGCAGGAAGCATGTAGTCTTGCGAGTTTTGCCTTTATAAGCTCCTGACTAATGTAACTTGGCACTACACCTCGGGAATCCTGAATCTAGGATACAGACCTGGTGTCAACAGCTAAATAATGCCTCTTCTTTGTTTAAAATTTATCCATGGTCAGACTGGTAAATCTCTGAATCAGGACCACTGTCCCAGGGGTAGCACCACCCACAATGAGCTGGGCCTTCCTACATCAATCGTTGTGGTAGTTACTTTTCTATTGCTGTGATAAGATACGATGACCAAGGCAACTCATAGAAAGAGGAATTTCTTTGACTTAAGGTTCCAGAGGGTTAAGAGCCCGTCATGGCAAGAAAGCAGGGCAGCAAGATGCAGACACACTGCCTGGAGCAGGAGCCGAGAGTTCACATTTTGATCCACAAGCAGGAGCAGAGAGCACACTGAAAATGGCAAGAGTATTTTGAAACCACAGTGCCCACCCCTAGTGACAAACTTCCTGCAATAAAGCCACACCTTCTAATCCTTCCCAAACAGTTCCCTCAACTGGGGATGAAGTCTTCAAGCATATGAACCTATGGGGGCCATTCTCATTCAGACCACCACATTCCACTCCATATCATAATGCAAAATGAAATCAGTTCCACTTCAGAATCCCCCAGTCTTTCACAGTTTCAACAAAATTTAAAAATCCAAACTTCAAAATCTCTTCAGACTCAAGGAAACCTCTTAATTATGACGCCCTCTAAGATCAAAAGCGAATTACACACTTGGAGCATGCAGTGGCACCGAGTATACATTTTCCCTCCAAAGGGGAGGAACCAGAGCACAGGGAGAAAGTACTGGACCAAAGCAAGACCGAAACCTAGTAGGGCAAACTCCAGAATCCTGCAGCTCCATATCTGATGTCTAAGGGCTTAGATGGCTCTGCCCTCCCAACCTTTCTGACTGCAACACACTCCTCTCCTGGACTGCTTCCACTCCCTCTGCAGCTCTCCTTGGCAGGTATCCCGCAGCTCTCGCATCTCTAACATCTCGGGGTCTCCAACATAATCTAGGCTTCACTTTGATAGCTTCACAATGGCTTCTCAGGGCTTCCACCCAGAGACCACCCCCTGCCACACTCCTGGCCTCAGTGGCTCTCCTTCACCGTGGAGGAAGATTCCACAACCTCTTGACTCATGTAACCTTCGTGACTATGAAGCTACAGCCATGCGGATTAACTCGGCCAAATTTGGCTGCCCACGTGGGATGGAGCCAGGCCTCTCTGAATCACATTTACAGCAGCTTTCATTTGTTGATGCTTTTTAGGAATAGAAAATTCCTTAGACCTTTTCTTTTCACCAATTGGGAGCTTATCTAGTGAGGTCTTGGCCCGAGGGCACACCTCCCTTTATTCCAATTCCCGTCAGGCCTCTCTTCATTGTCATTGTCAGCATAAGCTGTGGCTCCAGCACTAAATTTCCTGGTGTTCTTTTTCTCTTCAGACTGTATATTCTGTATTTATCCCTCTTCCACTTACTCCTTTTCATTGGAAAACTGCACAAAAGCGATGACTAAATAACCATGCCGCAGCATCAATATTAGGCTGTCTTGAAATCTCTGCTAAAGAAATTAGTCCATTACTTTCAATTTAGCCTCAGGCAAGTTCTTAGGAGGTGGGTAGAAAACAGCCACATAGGTTACCAAAATGTCACAATGGTCTGTATCCTTGTTGCTAATATTGTTCCCCTCTGAAACCTCTGGAGCTGGGCCTCCATGGCCCACACTGAGCTCTGTCTTTGAAGCTCCTACTAGAATGGCCTGTTACACTTATGACATTCAGCAGTTTTCCTGATCCAAAAATCTCTAAATCTTCCACGTTCCTCTAAAAAACCCAGCATGGTCTGTTCTGTCACAGCAGTAACCCATTTCTTGGTACCAACTTCTGTGTTAGTTACTTTTCTATTGCTGTGATAAAACACCATGACCAAGTCAAGTTATAGAACAAAGTGTTTAATTGGGTTCATGGTTTTAAATGGTTAGAATCCATGATGGCAAAGCAAAGGCATGGCTACAGGAACATCTTGATCTACAAGTAAGAGACGGGATGCATTGAGGATGGCTGGAGGTTTTTGAAGCCTCAAACACCTCCTCCAACAAGGCCACACCTCATAGTCTTTCCCAAACAGTTCCACCACCTGGGGACCAAGTCTTCAAACATGAGCCTAAGAGGACTATTCTTATTCAAACACTACAATCATCAATTAAAAAATGCAGCACAGCTTGTCCATAGGCCAATCTGATGGGAGCAATTTCTCAATTGGGGTTCCCTCTTTCAAAATGACTCTAGCTTATGTCAAACTGACATAAAACTAGTTAGCACAACCATGTCTTTGGGTAGTCGCCCAAATGCAATGGTTTTCAACCTGTAGGTCATGACCCCTTTGGAAGTCTCATATTAGATATCTTATATATCAGATATTTACATTATGATTCATAACAGCAACAAAATTGTGTGCCTTTCTCTTGAACCCCAATAAGCTGTGCTTCGTAATTCTCCCATTAGCAAACAGAGGTACATTTATTTACACAATTTTCCCCATTAATGTGTCTTGAAAACTGTTCCACACTAGCCTGGTGGTGGTGGTGTCATTGTTGCTGTCTTTGTGTGTGTGTGTGTGTGTGTGTGTGTGTGTGTGTGTGTGTGTGTGTGTGTGTGATTGTGTGTGTGTGTTTAGACAGTCTCTTACTGTGTAGTCTTGGGCTTGCTATGTAGACTGGGCTGGGCTTGAACTTGCAGCAATTCTGCCAAGCCTCCTGCTTCTGTGCCCTGAGGGCGGTATAACAGAATGAATGACCACACCTGGCCACGTGTTTCTCTTCTTAACATCCTCACACTGTTCCATTTATGGACGAGACGTCTTCTCAACTGCTCTCCTGTTCTTGAATGTTGGGGCTCTCCAATATTTTGCTGTAATGAATGGCAATGTGTTGAATATCACTGTATTCCTGAACAAACTAAAGGGATGCATCACCAGAAATTTGAGGGAGTCCCACCTTGGCCTTCAAATGATACCCGGAAAATCAGCATCCCTTCTTGAGGTTCTCAGTCTCATTAATAAAGAGTTTAAGGACAGACTCAAATGGACACTTGAGCATAATTCATTAGAGTTTAAGAGTAAAACCCCAGGGCAGGTAGGTTGCCTGGTGGAGAAGAGAAGAAAAACAATAACAAAAACCATGCTGGGATGACTAGGATGACTCCTTCCTAGGGAGTGTTTCTGCTTTCCTGATTAGCTGGAGCAAAGGTCATGTCTCCACCGAGAGTTAGATTCCATTTTTTATCTCAACTAAGTGAAGTTAATCTGCTGAGTTTGTACTCATTGCAAGCATTAATAGCATTAACTCTCTCTCTCTCTCTCTCTCTCTCTCTCTCTCTCTCTCTCTCTCTCTCTCTCTCTCTCTCTGTGTGTGTGTGTGTGTGTGTGTGTGTGTGTGTGTGTGTGTGTGTGTTTGTGCATACACGTGTGGGTATATGATGGTTGTGTGAGTTCAGGCATGCATGTACTATGGCACACTTGTGGAGGTCAGAGGCCAACTCCAGTGTCAATGCCTGACTTCTACCTTGTTTGAGACACAGTCTCTCTTGTCTCCTTTCTGTAGGCAGGTTAGCTGGCACACAAGCTTTAGTGAATTCTCCTGTCTCTCTGCCTGTCATCTCTCAGTAGGGGGATGCTGGAGTGTGCATTACTCCATCTGGTTTCTTATGTGGGTTCTGGACATTGGAACTCATACATGCATGGTAAGCACATGTTTTACCCACAGAAGCATCTCCCCAGACTGGCAATAACTTTCAAAGTCTCCCAAGGCCAAGCATAGTTCTGGATATTTTACACAACAAGACAGGTGTGGTGGCACTTGCCTTTGACCCCAGCACTCAGGAGGCAGAGGCAGGTGGATCTCTGTGAGTTTGAAACCGGCCTGGTCAAGCTCCAGGAGTGCTGGGGCTACACAGAGAAACCCTGTCTTGAAAAACAAACAAACAAACAAAAAAATCAGTCTTTGGGCTGGAGAGTTGGCTCAGTGGTTAAGAGCACTTGCCAGTCTTTCAGAGGACTGGGGTTCAATCTTCAGAACACACATGGCAGCCCCATGACTTCTAGAAAAACACTCATACACACAAAATAATAAACAAATCTTTAAAAAATATTTTAAAAATTAAAACCAATCAAGCAGTAGTTTAATATTTATGCACAACAAAAAATATTATACATTATATGCCATGAAAAGTATCGGCTAATGATGGTCCTTTAATGGTTGACTATCACTAGGAAAGAGCTCATATGAACTGAGGAAAAATTTCCAGATAATGAATCCATTTTAGAGCTGAAATTCATTGTATTGAAATCACCCTGAATGACACCCATGCATTCCCCTGTTTGATCAAATATAATATATATTGAGCACAGCTGAGTATTTGGTGAACTCACCACGGAGGCTTTGAGCATCCATTATCAGTGGTCTGGTCCTTACTAAACTATTCAAGCAAGCGCCCCATACTATGGGCCCCATCTCCTTCAGGAATCCCTCCCTGCAGGCTGGTGACTGATTCACGTTCCGCCACTGCCCTCTAGTGACTGCTTCTCACCCCAGTCTAGCACTTACCTGAATCATTTTCTCACTGCATCTTAAGCTGTGAGGACACGGATGATAATTTGTCCCTCTGTGTACCCAGTTTCCAACAGCAGTGCCCAAATGAGATGCTCACACATAAACACTTGTAGAGTGAATGGTTCGCTAACCAAATAAACAAAGGGAATGGTTAGAATCCTAGGTTCCGTCATTAAGTTCTTCTAACCCTTTCTGTAGCTTTTATTTTTGTCTTATATTGTTGCTGTGTTTACGTTCAGCCTCTTGGCCTCCGGCCATTGTCCTTTTCTATCTCTCCGAATCCTAAGCCCTTAAGATGGAGCTCCAGAATAAGTGAGGAGCAGAGGTCTCCATGACTTGCATCTGTAGCTTTAGTGATACTCTTTCTGATAGGCAGCTTGGGAACTCGAAGGCATATTTTGCTTTCCTCTCAGCTCTTGCATTCTGAACTGAGTTGTCAGTCAGCTGGTTCCTAGGTAGAAAGTCAGAGCTGTTTTGTATGTCTGTGAATTTCATGAAAAATCTGGCTATATGGCCAGCACCAGGACAGGAAGTATGGGGGCGTGCATCTCAATGCTGCACAGGGTAAGAGCTTGATGCCCATTTATTGAAAGGCAAAAGAAAGGCTCAGCGCCTGCCCCCGTGGCCTTTGATAATACTGGCAGTGGTGTGGAGCCCTAGTGCCTGGCCTGCTACTCAACTCACACTACTTAGGGAAGCATTATTCATGATCACATCAATTTTATGGGCGAGGAGAGCGAGGCTTAGAGAGATTAACAGCTTTCCAAAGTGGCAGCAGGTTGTGAAACCCTCGAAGAGCTAAATCTGTTTGATTCCAGAGGCCACATTCGTGACAGTTCCAATTGCTGACCCAAGAGGCCCTTGGTTTTGTCGGTCAGATTGTCACCCATGAACCTGGCAAGACTTCTCAGTGCACTCCAGCTTATGGCCTGTACCCTCTCTCCCATCCCTCATCTCCAACTCTTTTTTAGAAAACTGCTCTCAAGCCATGCTGGGCTCCTTTTGTGACAACTCATCCCTGCCGCAGGGCCTTTGTGCCGTCTCTGCCAAGAGATATATCCATGGCTTCCTCTTCTTTCATTTAATTCTATGTTCACTGTGTTCCCCAAGGAAGGTCTTTCTGAGCACCCAGAACTACCCTACTTTCTCCAAAATGACCTTTTAAATTTACCTTACATCAATGATCTTTAAAAAATTTTTTTATTCACTTTTATTTTTCTGTGTATGTGTGTTTTGGCAGCTTGGAAGTGTAACATATGTGCAGTGCCTGTGGAGGCCAGAAGGGGCATCAGATCTCCTGGAAATGAAATTAGAGGCCATTGTGAGCTGCCTTGTGGGTCCTGGGAACCTGACCCAGGTCCTCTGGAAGAGTAGCAAATGCTCTTAACCCAATGAGATGTTTCTCCAGCTCCAATCTTTTTACATATTTAGTTCTTATTGATAGTCTCTTCCATTTGATAGTAGATGTCAGGATACCAGTGATTTGGGGTGGACCTATTGTGCTTAGACCACTGCCTGGCACATGGTACCCATACCTCCCTGTGCTAGCACATTCCTTATTATATGTCAGAATTCTTTAATCTGACTGACACGTGTTGAACAGCAGTCTCATGCTTGGCACTGTGTCAGATATGTTACATTGTGGTCTCATATATTACTCTATCCCCCATGCTATGATATATATATATATATATATCAAAGACGATAAGGAAATCTAGTTTTGAATAACACACTCCTGGCAGGCAAAGGCTGAGCCAGGGTCTGAACCTCACAGCCTGGCTTGATTTTTCTTACCAAGTCGTGTCTCCAGACTTCTTTGTGGCAAAAGTCTTTCCTCTGTTTTTGCACTGATGGTATTTTGATAAGTTCCTGCAGACTGGGAAGAAACTGGATGCAGGGCTTTTCAGCACGACCTCTCAAGGGTCAGGACAGGACACTACATAAACCCCTAAGCGGGTAGCATTTCACCCAGGATCGGATTTCATTTGGGGCCCGTCAGATCCTTTGCTTTGAGGGATGGCTTATCAGAAATAAATAACTGCGGGCGCAGGGGTGACTGTGCATTCCAGACCACTTTCTGGACACAGGACAGCCTCCCACCAGTTTGGGCTGATGAATCATCGTGTTTTTGTTTTTTACATGCCGTGTTTGTAACTGCTGTCCTTGAGCGGTTTGCTTGCCGGGGGTTACATCATGGTGCTCTGGGCTGGGACCAGCATCCCCAAGCTTTCTGGTGCAGCTGCTCCTCAGGGCCGGGAAGCCAGCAGGCACTGGGCAAACGCACCTTGTTCTCCTTTCCTCTTGTTCTTTGAGGGAGGGCGGAGGAAAGTAGTTCTCTGCAAATGAAAAGAACTCAGAATTAATATCGACTCTGACTCCCACGAGGTGTCAACGTGGTGGTCGGGATTTTTATTAAAAATGAAAATTGGCGGAGACTGGAAAGCCATGCAGAGGCTGGGGAGCAGGGGAAGAGTGGGGAAGGGGGGAGCAGGGGAAGGGATGGGGAAGGGGAGATGTTGATCAAAGCGTACAAAGTTTCAGCTAGAACAAAAGAATAAGTTTTAGTGGCCTGTTGCAATGCCTGTTAATAATTCTGGATTTATTATGTATTTCAAATTTGCTAAAAGAATAAAAATTTAATATTCTCATCATTAAAAAGTGATAAAATGTTTTAGATAGTAGACACCCAAACTACTCTAATCTGACAGGCTTGTATACATGTACAGAAGTATCACACCATACCCCATAAATATGTGCAATGGTGATAACCCATTAAATATGAAATAAGTAAAAGCCTGGGAAAATAGTAAATTGGTGAAGTGGTGGATATGCTAATTAGTTTGATTGACTCGGTAATGTACACATGAAGCCATCACATTTTATCCCATAAATAATTACAATGATGACCTGTCAGTTAAATAAAAAAAAAAATTCTACATATTTCCAAAACCCAAAGAGAAGCATTTTGGCATCTATTTCCTAGCACATCTTTCACAGTTTTTCTAGATTCAGTCTTGGTCTCTTCCTTGCCCTGGACACCCACAATTTCATCAAGCAGGGTGGGCAGTGTTACCTAGGGAAGAACAGCTCTGTGGAAAGGGAGATGCCCCCAAGGGGCTAAGTCTTAACAAAGCCGTCCGGAGGACTGCGAAAGAGCCAATGAGTTCAGTACAGTCACTCCAGTGCAGGAAACCTGGACGCCCTTACAGAGACCCACCGAGAAGTGTCATTATTCAAGTCACAGCTGTACACACACACACCACACCACACCACACCACACCACACCACACACACACACACACACACACACACACCAGATGAGAAGCTCAGAGAGACTGGTGGCTAAACCAAGGTCACTCACAGGAGATTCTCTTTCTCTCTGTTTAAAAGCCTTCCTTGACCTCTTCTGTATTTACAGTAAAGAAAACCCCAAGCTTCCTTTCCAGCCCTTTGCCGACCCCTCTACCACCTGCACCTGGACTTCTGCTGTGTTCCGTGCCTCTGTGACCGTGTTTATCTCGTCCCTCTGCCTGGGCGGTTCTTCTGGTGCCCATCTCTTCCCGGTGTCACTCTCAGCGTCCTGTCCTCTAGGCACCTTCCCATGAAGCTTCCCTGGCCATCCACCTCTCTAGGTGTCCTTGTAGCTTCTGCCTGCCTTGCTCATAGCAGTTACCTTCTTGGATATTCAATGTATTTAAACTGAGGTCACCTCCAGGTCAAGAATCCTGGATCTTATTCATCCATTTCTTGCCACGTTGGCTCAATATAGTCAGGGCTGTACTATTTTTTTCAGTGCCTAGTGTAATAATTGATTTATCACAGGGACTAAATAAAAACTGAATAAATAAATGAATGAATGAATGAATGACCCTGAGTGAGCCTGTAGTAACACACTCATGGGAGAACCTGGAGTGCCAAACCTTGGACATCCATCTGAACTATAGGGTGTGTTATCAGGACTGTTGTTGTTCTTTTTCTTCTTTTTATTGATTTTTAGATGTTTTCTCCCTTTTTGTTATGGAATATAATGCTAATACAGGAAGCATCAGATGAAATGAAAAACACCCATTCTCCCATCACTGGGAGGGACGGTCTGGTTTGGATGCCATTGTTATCCCTGTCAGGGTGTTTGCTGCAGCGTTTTGACTTGGCTTGATGAGGCCATACTTCACACTCAGCAGGTGGGACGAGGCGGAGGACTGGGAGGTGCCTCTTCCATAGACCAGGCTGCTCTCAGAAAGAGCAACCATGCAGGACTGCTAGTAGTTGGCTCAGAACATGGCCCTTCTCTAGTTCTTTGTCCCAACTCCCAAAGCAGGTAGAAGGTTTAGAAGAATGCCAGGGCTAATTAATAAAAACCACAGTTGCTCAGTCACTTGTTCATTGACAAGAGCGTGGGCTGCTATCTCCAGATCCATATCCCATCCTTGTCTGTCTTTCTGAGCATCGACACATCCATCACCAGATTCGCTTGCTGGGTGAGTTTGGTATATAGAAAGCATGAGCTGAGAAGTTAGAGGGCAGAAAGAGAGCTTGGAGTCTTTATTCCCTGCTCCCTGAACTAAGGCCATGGTCCTGGCAATGGTTGCCAGACATAATTCCCATTAGAAGGTTCCTCCTCAGCTGATTCACTCATGACAGCTTCATGCTTTTTCCTTTTGGTTTCTCTCCCTTTGGGCCTAGGGTTGGGAATTGCTTCCTACCATTGCTTGTCTCCTGACATTTCATTATTTTTAAACTGATTCTCCTAACTGTGGACACCTTTTCTTAGAAGTCTCCTAAATAACACTGTTAAGAAACAGTCATCCGATCTTACCTGTAGGTAAGAAAGGAAAGGAGCCCCATGGTGAAAAGTTGTTCACACAGTGAAATAGGTGTGAGAGCTAAAAGAAGATGCTTCAGTTAAAACGATGAGGCCCAGAATGCTAGCTTGATAAACGAAGGAGTTAGTAGTTGGGTATGAGATAACCAGTTAGATTGGAGGAGGAGGAACAGTGTCTAGGTCAATGATAGCTAGCAGATCATTGGTCCCCTTAGAAACCTTGAAGGAGCATGTTCAAGGCACTGTTGTCATATACCCTTGCTAATGAAGCTAACAGTGACAGATTAAACTGTAAATAAAAATGGCTTCTACCGAGCCCGCATCTGCTTCAGGGATGAGAACACAGACCACCCCACAGACAAGGAGCTAGCAACAACAAAACCACAACACAACACCGCCACCCAACCTGAAGCTCTATAGACTTAACTTTCTCATGGTAAAGCTGCAAAGGGGAGATCCTGTAAATGTGAGAGTGAAGAGTGCCCGGTGTGATTCCCAACTCCTGAGGTAACTACAAAATCAAGGGTAGTCCCCCTGGCCAAGCGACTAACAGCCGCGTCAAGGCTGGCTGTCAGGCTGGAGCCAGAGGAGGGCAGAGGGAGCTACAGCGCCTCCCAAATGTGTGGGCAGAACATGGACGGTGCAGGATCATCTCCTTGCTGGGCTACACCCTGGACAGCCCAGGGAATTAACGGACCTCCATAGCGATCACTCAGCCTTTGCCTGGTTTCTGCTGCTGATCTTTATAAAATCCTCAGACAAAGGAAATTAATTTTTCCTCTCTTGGAAACACCTTCCACTCTCAGGAGTTTTCTCTCACTTTTTCTTTATTTTTTCCAAATTCTCGCTTTTCTGTAGTAACTCTTAATAAAACCTGCTTCCACTTTGAATAATTCCCACAAGGATCCACATCTTTAATTTCATTTCAGTGAGACAAAGAACTTGTAGCCACTGTCCCAGATTAATCACTGACGACCTTAAGGGTCCAGCATCTTAGGTCCTTGGGGCACACACTCCTGGGCCGTGGAAGGTTCACAGATATGTGTAAAAGCCACACCCTTTGCCCAAGCCACCCTCCCCCACGCCAGTGTTGTTAAGCAAACCTATCACCAGACATCAGATCATCAACTATGGCGCCAGTTAGAGCTGGGTTCACATCTCAGCTCTGACATTTACTGGGAGACACTGGGTCAAGTTTTAGAATTCTTGAAACCAAATCTAGGTTCTTTGTTACTACTTTTGTTTTCTTGTTTTGCTTTAGGCAGACTCTCTTGTAGCCCAGGCTAGCCTCAGATTCACAAGGTAGCAGAGCATGACCTGGAACTCCTGATCCTCCTGCCTCCACCTCTAATTGCTGGGATCACAGGTGTGTGTGTGTGTGTGTGTGTGTGTGTGTGTGTGTGTGAGTGTGCATGTGTGATCATGCCCTGCAGTTTCTTTATTTGTGATGGAGTATAGCACCCCACCTCTCTCCCAGACTTGTAGCAAGGGATGCATGAGATGATACAATAGAAAGTGTTTCACAAGAGCATGGTGAGTGCCTCACCCCTGTTCACTCTCTAGGTACCAGACTCTGCTCAGAGGTGGCAATAGAAAGGTTTGGAAGACACAGGGCTCATGGCTCAAGCATCTCACAGAGACTATGTGGGAGAGAGAGCTTTGCTGCTGTGGTCTTTATGTGGAATTGGAATGTGAAATGTGGTTTGTATGTGGAATGCCCCCCACAGGCTTGTGCACTTGAAAACTTGGCCTCTACTCGGTGGAGCTGTTTTGCAGGGTTGAAGAATCTTTAAACGCTTTGATAGAGGGAGTGAGTCGGGGGGGGGGGGGGCGTTGATGTTTGTAAGCTCTACTTCCTGTCCACAATGCTCTTGGCTGCAGATGCAAGGTCATTAGTCACCTTACACACCTGCTTCATGGCTTCTCCACGGTGATGGACCACGTCCACTCTTAAACTGAAACCAAAACAAACACTCCCTCCTGTAAGATGCTGCTTTTCCATGTGTGTGTAGTGGGCACATGTACGTGTGCATGTGTGTGCGCGCGCGCGTGCGCGTGTGTGCACGTGTATGAATGTGAAGGCTAGAGGATGATGTCAGCTCCTCACTGAACACTTTTCTCTCGCTGAATCCAGAGCTTACCAACTAGGCTACTTTAGCTAGCAGCTTGCTCCAGGGACTCTGTTTCCGTCTTCCAAACACCGAATTTATAGGCGGGCAGCCATGCCTGTCTGGCTTTTCTGCAGATGCTGAGGATGTGAACTCCAGTTCTTACAATTACATGACAAGAGCCATCTCCCAAACACTTAAGTGCTTCTCACCGGGTACTTTATCTTAGCAATGAGAAAAGCGATGCACATGACTGCTGAGAGTTTTCTCATCCTTTGTTTGGGACTACAGTATAGCTTGAACCTTGCACAATGCTCTCTTCTCCTTTACTAACTCCTCAAAATATCTGTGAGTCCCAGCGGGGCCCCTAGCAGGACCTCAAGTCTGAGCAAATAGCCTTCAGTATTACCACAGCCCCATTGTCATCCAGTAAGGTGGCAGCGTCCCTGCTCTGCTAGAGGTGACGTGGGCCCTATTTCGAGTTTGTGACTTCAGGCCACCCAGTACCATTGGCTTGAGGAGCAAGATGTAGGGTAAAATGGCAAGACTGGCACATGTTCTTCACCTTCCGCATGTCTCAGAGCCCTGGCTGCTAGGCCTTCATCTGCAGCAGTATCGTCCACGTGGCCACGTCGGCACAGAAAGAACCCCACACTTATTGGCATTCCATAGGAGCCTGAGTGACAACACTGAGCTGATGGAAGGGTCTTATGCATCACGAATATGAATATCATTATTCAAATCACTCTGGTAGATGTTGAAGATAAAAGGAAATGTTTTATTTTGTGTTCATTAGGCACTAGAGGGTACGTTGCCCCTGGCTGCCGACTCATTATGCCTGTTATGGTTAATGGGAGTTAAACTCCAATATCACATCAAGGGGGAGAAATGATCCCCTAAGTATTTGGAATTTTTTTTCCTCCAAATTGCAGATCAAAGCTGGGTTATGAACTTCTATGCTGTCTTGCTAATGGATTAGACTAACAGTATTCTTTGAATTTTCCCCATATGCCGATGTTCTCTATGGAGGGATGATTATAGGAATTCCACGAACCTGTGAGACTGCAAAGTCTACCAGAGTCTGTTGCCGGTGTGACTTTGCCTTTCAAGGGAGAACCCATTGAAATGCCTGCTCTTACTCAGGAGTTTGAGCATATCCTTTTTACCTATCCTTGACAAAACAGAGGCATGGGTGGTTAAGTAATCTACCAAATCACATAGCTAATAGGAGCACCAGGTGACAGGCCCAGGGATTTTTGGTTCAGAAGCATGCCAGTGCACTGTTTGGGGCTTCCTCCTGAATGTCTGCCACTGCCTACACCACAACAAAATGTTATAGATAAGGCTGGAGTGGGCGTTTAATAAGGGCAGTGTGGTAGCTTGAATGAGAATGGTTTTGCTATGTTCATATATTTGAATGCTTCATCTCCAGTTGGTGGAACTCTTTAGGAAGGTTTAGAGGGTGTGGCCTGGTTGGAGGAGGTGTGACACTAGGGATGGGCTTTGAGGTTTCAAAAGTTCATGCCAGGCCTAGTTAGTTTTTTTCTGCCTCTTACTTGTAGATCACATGTAAGCTCTCAGGTACCGCTCCAGCACCCTGCCTGCCTGGCTGCTGCCATGTTCCCCACCAGGGTGGTCATGGACTCACACTTTGAAACTGTAAGCTCCCATTAAACACTTTCTTCTGTAAGTTGCCTTGGTCAAGGTGTCTCATCACAGCGATAGAAAAGTAACTAAGACAGGTGAACACTGAGCTGGCAAAATCTCCAGAGAGTTGAGACTGATTTGAATTCATTCAAGCTGTCTGCTTGGTGTAGTTTTCTCCTTTCTTAAAACAGCTAATGAGAAAATGAATTAATTCCAGCTCTCTGTGGGTGAGGAGCTAGGAAAGTGCCCCCTTCTGTGACAAGAGTGTGGGTTGGGGGCACGTGTGGAAGGGAGGAAATGCAGGTAAGAAAGAGCAGTTTGAGAGCCTGTCTCAAAAAAATACACACACACACACACACACACACACACACACACACACACACGCACACGCACACGCGCACGCACGCACACACACACACAGAGAGAGAGAGAGAGAGAGAGAGAGAGAGAGAGAGAGAGAGAGAGAGAACAAGTTGCTGGTTGTGACTTCAGCATGATGAGAAGCTCTACTTTGACTATTAACTGGTTGGTTGCATTTTTTTTTTTGAGTGTGTGTATGAGTGTTCATGTGCATGCACACACTAGTGCCATGTCTTTCATGTTGAAGTCAAAGGGTAACCTGTGGGAGTCAGATCGTGTCCCACACGGGTTCTGGGAATTGAACTCAGGCCATCAAGCCTAGCTGCAAATGCCTTAACCTGCTGAGCCATCTTGCCAACCCTATTATTTCACTGTGAAGGAGGCTCCAAGGTACATCTGGGAGAAGAGAAACCCTGGGAAGCTGAGCCTCACACATGTAACACTGAACAGACAACGTCCCCTCTGTGGCATTCGGTGTGTGTGCCCTTAGACCAACTTGTTAGAGGGATGATACTTGATCACTTAGGTACATAATCGAGGCCATTACACGAGATAGATAAAATTATGGTTTGCGTACACCGCTTGTCACTGAAGATGGAGGAGAGAATTAATCCCTTCCCTCTGTACACCATGTTTCCCTCCAACTATTCTGGTGTCTAAATAAGGTACAGCCTGGCTTTGCCTCCTCCTCCCAGACCCATTTGCTGGGCCTCAGTAATCTCTGTTGTTCTCTCCTCTGTACTGTCTGCAGTTTGGCTCTGTCTGGAGTGAAATGTGGGGCCCAGGAGGAAACAGAAATGGATCTTCTCAGCAACACTCGATGACTCTGCCGAGACTCCACCTGGAAGGCTGCGCTCAGCTCAGCGCTCCTAATTACCAGCCAGGTACAGACAAATGGGCTGAGTGTTCAGGGGAAAGCAGCAAAGAGTGATGGAGAAAGACAACTTGATTTATGGAGAGAGATTAAAAGAGCTGAATAGGTAGAGCTCAGCAAAAGATGATGGGGTGGAACTAGGGGACCTCTCCTTGTATCCGAAGGCTGCAAACAGTCAGTAGACTAAGAGTTATTTCAGTTGGCGCTAAGAAATATAACAAAGAGTGATGAAAGGAAATTTATGATAATAATAGACTGTAATTTTATGCCTATTCCCAAACCAAGAAACCTCAAAACATTTTATGGCTAAGTATAATACACACACTACAACAGGGCATGTTTAGGCTGTAAAGTGGCTGGTAATTTAGCAAAAGCCTTTGAAAGAAATAATATTTAGTGAGAAGGTAATGGGCACTCTTCATGTAAAGAGCAGGGACCTGGCTTTTGTTTTGTCTGCTGCCCACTCCCAGGTGTGGTGCAGATGGAGAACGGCATCGCTTGATGTTTTCTGAAGCACACAGGGTTCAACCTTCTTGAAAAAGAGGAGGAGCGGGGAGAGGAGGAGGAGATCTTTACAGATGAGAGCAAAGCTTGGAAGGCTGTTACAGAAAGCTCTTAACCCAGCGTCAGGTTCCCCGATGCTGACTTGGTCAGTTTGGGCTGTGATGGAAATGTGCTGTAGTCTGAACGGCTTGTGAACAGCACAAAGGCACCACTCTGTTCCAGAGGCCGGGAGCTGAAGAGCGAGGTGCTGGTAGAGTAGGTGTCTTGTAGGAGCCTGTGTCCTCAGAATAGGTGTTTTCACCCAGAGCAAGGGGCAAGGGTGCCCCCCTAGCCTCTGCTGTTTTGAAACGGTTCATTTTATTTTTATTTATTTATGCACACAAACCTGAAGAGGCCAGAAGACAGCCTGGGCTCTTCTGAGACTAGAGGTACGGGTGGTTGTGAGCCACACAGCATGGATACTAGAAACCATATTTTAGTCTTCTGCAACAGCAGTGTGAGGTTAGTTTTCATTGCTAATCTGATGTAAACTAGTGGAAGATAGAACCTCAACTGAGGAATTGCCTAGATCAAATTGGCCTGTGGGATGTCTGGGGCATAGTCTTGATTGATGTTTGGTCTAGGAAGGCTTAGCCCACTGTGGACCCTGTCATCCATAGGCGGGTGGTCCTAGACTATATAAGAAAGATGCTAAACACAAGCCAGTGAGGGAGGGGACCATTAAGCAACATTTCTCCGTGGTTTCTGTTTTGGCTTCTGCTTGAGTTCCTGCCCTCACTTCCTCAATGATGGACCGTGATGTAGACATGTAAGCCAAGTAAGCCTTTCCTCCCCAGGTTGCTTTTGGCCTTGGTATTATCACAGCCACAGAAACCAAACTAGAACAAAGCTGAGCCATCTCTCCAGCCCCTTCTAGCCTCTTTTATAATGCACCCATCTCATTCTTGAGAGCTCAGACCTCACCTCTCAGCTCTTTTTAAGATATTTAATTATGTGTTTTTCTGTGTCTGTGTGGGGATATGTGTCCTGAGCGCTGGTACCCAAGGAGTCCAGAAGAGGGTCTTGGACACTCTGGAGCTGGTGTTTCAAGCAGTTGTGAGTCACACAACAGGGTGCTGGGAACCAAGCTGGGATCTTCTGCAAGAGCAGTATACGCTCTTAACCACTTCGCCATCTCCCCGGCTCCTCCTTTCACCTCTTAATACCATCACCTCCAGAACTGGGATTCCAACCCAAGAATTTGAGGCGTGGGGATGTTGACATTCAGGCTGAATTGCTGATAGAGTAGAGGAGATGGGAACCATACATGCCACATCTTCACTCTGGTGTTGTGGAGACCACGGGACCAGACCTCTCTGAGCCCCTACCTAAGGAGGCAAATCTTTGTCCTTTTTCTTGCTGTGGGACTGAAGGACAGATGAGCCTCTGCTTTTCACACTTCCCTCAGCTTGGAGTGTTCCTTCCTAAGGTATCTACATCTCTACTTTCCTCACTTCCTTCAGATGCTGCTCAAATGCCAGGCTGCTTGTCGTTCTTGTGGTTCAGTGCACAGGGCTCCCTGTGTGGTTGGCAGTCACTCTACCACTGGGTACATTCTATCTCCCTCTGTCAGAGGAACTGTGCCTGGCCACCCTGCCTGGAACATCCTCCTCCTCGCTCCATTGCTCTCCCACTACTGTGTCTCACACAGCTGGGGTGCTGGAACCCTGACTGGAGGCTGTGAGGGGAGGAAGAAAGGACAAACACACAGGAAAGCTGGGATTCATTGGGGGCTCTGCCACCTCTGATGAAGGCCCCGCCACCTCCAGCACCCTGGAACTGCAGAGTTTTGTTGTTGTTGTTGGTTTTTGGTGGGGGAGGAGGGAGTTGGTTTTTTGTTTTCTGGTTTGTTGTTGTTGTTTTGCAAAGCACCGGCGGGGGGGGGGGGCGGTTATCCCCATCTCAGTAGGAGGTGTCTGTCCGTGAGCATCCCAGGCTGTAAACATCCAGGAAGAAGCTGAATCCACTAATTTCCATATAGACTGGCCACTTGCTCACTCTCAGCCTCCCAAGGAAAGCTTTGCCCTCTTGGTCCTTACCCAGGTAAGGCTTTGCCACTCTGGTGGGGCCGAGGCATTGGAATATTTGACAGGGCGGTGCCCATGTCAACAGTACACATGCACTCGAGACTTCCCAGGGCTTTCTCCACTCCTTGCTTCCCACCCCTTACTTGTTTTTTTTTTTTTTTTTTTTGAGACAGGGTTTCTCTGTGTAGCTTTGCGCCTTTCCTGGATCTCGCTCTGTAGACCAGGCTGGCCTCGAACTCACAAAGATCCACCTGCCTCTGCCTCCCGAGTGCTGGGATTAAAGGCGTGCGCCACCACCGCCCGACACTTGTTTGTTTTTAAACACACTTTTTTGCTGATTCTTTGGGAGTTTCAGGTCATGCACCCCAATCTCACTTTTTTCCCAGTCCTTCCACATCTGCCTTCTACGCTTGTTATGTCCCCCCAAAGAAAATTAAAAATAAGAAAGTCTCACCGATCCCTCTGGGCACGACCCGCTCCTCTATCAAGTGCAGCCTTCTCAACGCCGGTCACAGCTGTGGCGTCTCCAGTTCCTCTGTGCGTGCACCATTCTGCTCCTTCCTCTTGCCCGCCTCTCCATCGCACATCTGGCACTGGGAGCTGCGATGTGTCACACAGTCCACTTTTTGCCCAAACAGCTTTACTTGCAAGCGTTCACTGCAATGACTCATTGGTCTGGTTCAAGGCCTCTGGCTTCTGCTACACCATCAATACCGGACCCTCACCGAAACTCCTCTCCTGCTGGTGCCTCAAGTCATGGAGATCCTCGGCCATGGTTCAGCCCCTTCACACGCTCCGGCAGCTCATAGGTGGAGTATGGATATTAGGGAGGACCAACTCAAAGCCCTGGGTCTGGGCCTGGGTGGTAGCTGAGCTGGGCAACCCACCAGCTCTCTTGTGATAAAAACCACTGGGGTCATCTCTCTCACCCTGCTCAGGTGAGGGGGAGGGCCTGCTCTCCTGCATGCGATGGCCAGAGAGGGCAGGGCCAGCTCAGTACAGCCCTAGGACACCAGCATGGCTTCAGACATCAGCCCAGACTACCAACATCCCCATGACCTTTGGTGGTAACTTGGGCCATGGACATCAACACAGACACCAGCTGTGGTAGGGCCATGGACTCAGACATGGCCCTCGGTGGCAGCCGGGGCCTGGGCATCACCATGGCCTCGGACGGCAGTACAGGTCTCTCGAACCAGCATCAGGCTGTTCTTCACCACCCTAGCGTCTCCAGTTCTGCCTCTCTTCATAGCGCACAAACCGCCCCGTCTCTCATTCTCTCCCCTCTTTCCACCACATACTTGCTCACTGTACAGGCGCCCAGCCCAGGCAGCAGGTGGGCCTCTGGCTGTCTTCTGCCTGCCTGTTTTGTTATTTTTTTAAAGAGTTGTTTCCGGTATCTAAAAATCATTATATTATTGAATTATTACATTCCTTTCTGTCTCTTCTGGTGTGAATGCAAACTCCTTAAGGTTAGAAAATTCATATGTTCTGTTCAGTATCCTCATCACTTCCTGGGACACTGATAGTATATGCAAATATTAGCAAAGCAAATTTACTTTTTTCCAAATAGGGAAGACTTAGAGATTGCATGTGTGTTTTATATCTTCAGCATATTCCCTCCCTCTCCCTCTCCTTCACTCTCCCCGCCTCTCGTGTGTGTGTGTGTGTGTGTGTGTGTGTGTGTGTGTGTGTGTGTGTGTGTATGCATGCATTCACGCATGCTTATGGGATACACCTGTGTATGGGGGTGTATGTGCATGTGGGTGGGTGGGTATACACCTGGAGAGCAGAGGACAATCTTAGCTGTCATTCTTTATGTTTTGTTCACCCTGTTTTTCGAGATGGGGGGTGGGGTCGGGGGTGGAGGGGTTGTCTCTCACTGGCGTGTAACTCATCAAGTAGACTAGGCGAGCACCAGGGACCCACCAGTCTCCATTTTCTCATTGCTGGGATTACAAGTATGTGTCACCTTGCCCAGATTTTTTTAAACCTGGGTTCGAGAGGTTGAATTTTAACAACTGAGCCATCTTCCCAGGTCCTGCAGCGTGTTTTCAACCTCTACATTCTTAGCCTTTCCACAATCCTGGGGTATGCGCATGTTCTTCTCTCTGTTAGAGCTAAAAAAAAATGAGACAAAGTTACAACAGGAAGAAAATAGGCGTGGCAGGAGCTGGGTTTGCATGCCGAGTTCCGGAGTCCTTTGGCAATCTGCTGTCAGTGTCCAAATTTTACATTTCTAAACTCCTTGCCTTCTGCATGGCAAGGACCCCTAGAAAGTCACGAGCAGACGATAGAGCAAAATCTTCATGCAGAAATGGGTAAGCGTAGAAAGTAGCAGTCTCATCACAGGGACTCCAGAACTCCGGGCCAATTCCCATGGCCGATGATGACAGGTACCTGCAGCCTCTGGCCCTGTTTGTCTGCTAACTATATACGTCACTTGGCTTTGTGCTTTGTTGTTCAGGGCAGCTGAGAAGGGAGAAGAGGTGCTTTGCCGCTGTGTTTTCTCTACCTTCCATCTGGTTAAGATTCTTAATGGCTACACACATGGCTGGTAATGCCTTTTCCAACCCAAGTTTTCGATGATTGTCTTCAACTTATAACTTGCCAGCATATCAAGAGAATTGGAAGATTTCCCCCTCTAGCTTCCTGATTGGCTGGAATCGGCATCATTTTTTACTTTTCTCATTAATACGTAATGAGTAGTATGCCAGGCAGCAATATGGGGACCAGGAGGAGGCAGCCATAGTCCTTGGCTAGAGGCCCCATAAGAACACTTTTTGCAGGAGATTTGCAAAGCTGAAGCACATGTGACAATTGTCGTTCTGGAAATGAGGTCGTGATGTGCTTAGCCCTTGTAGGAGGGGCCTCAGTTTTCATTTTCTGTGTAATCATAGGGACAACGGTGACCTGGGATGGACCAGCCACAGAAGCTGTCCCTTCAGAGACACTTCAAGGGTTAGGTAATGGAGAAAACATTTAGGGCTGGCTTCAGAACTAGCTGGGGAGATAGGTCAGTTGTCATGCAAGTAAGGAACTGAATCCCACAAGAACCCACATTAAAAAATAGTCCGGAACAGTGGTAACCTCAGCATTGGAGAGACAGAGACAGGAGGGTCTCTGCTACTTATGCCAGGCATTCTACCAAATCGGTAATCTTCAGGTTCAGGGAGAGACCTTGTCTCAGAAAACACAGTTGAAAGCAATTGAGGAAGCTATCATACAACATAGACCTCTGGCACACACACACACACACACACACACACACACACACACAGGAGCGCACATAAGCATGCACACATGCACAGGAACACTCCCCCAAACACACACGGAATGGAGCTCCCATTGGTGTTCAGAGTTGAGGCTTTGCTTTATTTTTACAGCAATGCTCCAGTCTGCAGACTTCTTCATGGGACTAAGAACAGCAGAAGAAACTGTCAAGGAACCAACCAACTTCTGGTGGCATCTTATCCTTTTCTCTGAAACCCCTGTCTCCTGATGGCCCCAGATGGCACTGGGAAGATCAAGTGAGAAATGTGAGAAAGGGGCCCATTTGGAAGTCTTTGTGCTATCGATGGTTGGCGTCTGGGCAGGTGTTTCCAGGTTCTTGGCCTCTTATTCATGGAATTAAAGACTCACACAGTCTTGCAAACCTAACTAGAGAGCTTTATTCAAGGCAAAGTGCTAGGATGGTCAGATATACTACCGAGAGTGACAGCAGGCAGTGCAGGTGAAATACCCTGATTATTTGCAGGGTGGGGAGGTGGGGGTTCCTTTTATTGGGTTCAAGATAAGGAGGAGTTTGGCTGTTAAAGGGCAGAGTTTGGATGGTTCCCTATTTCACTGGACAGATTTAAGTTATATGGTCATTTCTCTACTGCTCATGTTCCTTATCATAATGCATCTGATTTTAATCATACACATGTTCAATTATACACAGGTACAAGATGATAAATGAAGGATTTTCTCTAAAGTATCGCCCAGAGAACACAGTTTGCCATATTGAGCATGCACTCCAAACCAGCCTATACTGGATCCACTCATTGCCCGGAGTTAGGGGATTGATTTCAGGATAAATTTGAATAGAAGCAGCGCATTACCAAAGGGTTGCAAAGGGCAGTGGACTGGTTGATTTTTGTAAACTTGACACACCTCGAGTCACTTGGGAAGAGGGAACTTCAGTTAAGGAATTCCTTCCATTAAACTGGTCTGTGGACATGTCTGTCGGACATTTTCTTGATTGATATGGGAAGGCCTGTCCCACTGTGGGCAGTGCTACCACTGGACTGGTGGTCCTGGGCTCTATGAAAAAGCTAGCCGAGCAAGCTATGGGGAGCAAGTCAGTAAGCAGCACTCTTCCTTGGTTCCCGTCTCTGCTCCTGCTTGAGTTCCTGACCTGATTTCCCTCAATGATCAACTGTGATGGAGATTCCTAAGCCCAGTGAACCCTTTCCTCCCCAGCTTGCTTTTGGTTGTGGTGTTTTGTCACAGAAACAAAGAAGCTAACTAAAACAGGGGGTAACTATTTTCGTTGTTTAAAGCAGGTGTATGTGCAGCTCAATGCAGATGGGGGTGATAAGGTGCTAGAAATATTGTTCAAAGAGGGGGTCTTTGCAAGTAAGGGTCTCAGTGCACAACTGGAAAATGGTTGTGTGCATAGTCCAAACCAAGTGGAGTCCCAGGCTGCTAAGCAATTCCCTATGCCTTGCCTGATTCATTTGCAGAGAGAAAGCATTTATGAGGAGTCCACCTCAGACCTTTGGGGCTGACCTCCTAGAGCAGTTGGGCAGTAACTCTTCTTTCTTGTTAATCAGTTTTGTTTTTCTTCCTGTTCGGACCTTCACTTGGCAGTGTGGAGAGTTCAGGGTGACTCAGGGTGAGGGCACATGGGTGGGAATTGCTTCCTCTACTTTGCTTTGTCAAAGAAAAGATCCAGTTACAGTACATTCATAATTGGCTTTTACTAGAAGCTGTGGAACAGAGCAACACCAGAAGTGCTCTGAGGAGCCCAGCAGAGGAGTTGGGTGTTGTAGCCAGGACTGAGGACAGTGGAAACAGAATGCAGAGTAGATTGTTTTCAATGATGTTTTCCTCCCAGGTTAAACAGGGAACTTCCTTATCACCTGCCCCATGTAAGCTGGACCCTTTTGGATTTGGTTGCTGTGAATCTCCTCACTCTTTGTCTGTGCTGATGTTTGTTTTGTTCTTATCTGACCCATCTCGACATTCAGTTTAGGTAGCACCTGACATGAGTGATTCCATTCTGCTTTGGCCTGGTCTGGTAGGATCTCATGCACAAGGCCAGTTCAAAACAATAGTCACCTACATATTCCATTAACAGATGTTAAGTTTTGTGAGAAATTTTACATGGTTGGTTACATTGACTTTTAAGATGATGACATCCACCTCAGATACTCAGTGAAGAATTCACAAAGCAGATGGATAGCTTTCCTCTCTTGCTAAATTTGTTTTCTTTTTCTTCTTTGGTCTTTCACTTGGCATACAGAGTTCCTGTTTGACTGCACAGTCAGCCATTATGATTTGGCCTTTGTCTCTGCCTCAGTGGACAGTCTTCACCTACTCTGGGTGGGCCTATACCAAGGGGAGAACTGATCTACCGTAATCCTAAAGGGATTAGCAGAAAAATTATATCTGACTAGTATGTCTGACATAATGCTCATTTGTATTTGAACATGCCCAGGAAATAAAGCCTCAGATAGGAAGAGGCATAGGTTTTTAAGCAATGGATTAGTGATTGAGTTAGTGTATATATGACTCTTTTTCTATAAAAATGATTCTTAATTTAATTCAATTTTTCATCTGGCTATGTATGTATGTATCTATCTATCTATTTATCTATCTATACCTCAAACTCTATCTCTATATAATGAATGTTTTCTTGCATGTATGCATGTATGTGCACCTCGTATGTGTGTGCTGTCCAAAGAGGACAGAAGAGGACAGTAGATACTCTAGAACTGGATGGAGTTCCATGTGGGTGCTGGGAATGAAACCCAGGTCCTCTTCAAGAGCAACAAGTGCTGTAAACCACTGACCCATCTCTCCAATCCCCTTCATTTTATTTTTAATTAACAATAATTGTATGTATAGGGGTACTATATTGTCGTTCAATGTGTGTTTACATAGTGGACTTGTTCACGTAGCTACCATTTCATATACTAAATCATATACTCTTCTGAAAATGTTTTGTGGGAGGAGAGATCTCCATTAAGCACTAATTTAGGATAGTGGAATTTGTTCATAAGAATAAATTAGGATTTGATTTTAATAGAAAACCCTAAAATAGGGAAGGTTTGTGTGAATTTACAGGAAAAATAGATATGGTGGGATGAGGTGGATCCAGCGTTAAACTCTGACTCTATTGCTTGTGAATTGATGAAATTCAAGTCAACTGCTTGAGTCTTCCCCTCCCCAAGCCTGAGAAGTTGGTAAAATGACCCCCACAGACATCTTGGTGTGTGGGATGCATCCTTTCATGAACTCTCTCTCCCCTTGTCTAAAGTGTATCTGAGCGAGCACACAGGCTAAGCTGACAGGGAAGGGCACAGCCGAAAGCCACGCTGGCTGCACCTACCTGATGCCGCCTTTAAGATGTCAGATCAAAGCCAGAGCGATGCAAGGCTTTCATGGCCTCATGGAATGCATGGGATGCTATTCACTACACCAACCTCATTTTGAATTCAGATCTTCTAATGCTATGTCCTTTTTCATAGATGCAGGGTGACTTTGGAAAGCCACCTAGGCTTGGGGGTGGTAACCAAGCTGAGCTTAAGACCCTCACTACATGTAGCTCTTCTATATCCCTGCCTGGTTGTGAGCCCCTCCTGAGTAGGATGCTCAATTATGCTCAGAGTTCCTGCAAAGTTCACACTCTCACATGATGGGGTGAGACCACAGTCTTAGGAACATGGAAATGGATGTCATTCATCTCCCTTTTCCACCAGGGTGAGTGTCCTGAGCAGTTACCCCCTCTGCATCTTAAACACCCACGTTCCCCCAGGAGAAAACCCAGCCTTTTACTCTCTCTTGCTTCTTCTGTCATCCTTGAGATTCCCCCATAGATTTACCCCTTAAATTCGGGGTGGGGGGGTATCTCCTCCTCCTCCTCCTCCTCCTCCTCCTCCTCCTCCTCCTTCTTTTTCATCATCATCAAATATAAGTGGGAGAAAATCACTTTCCTTCAACCAAGCTAAGGTGCTCCACAATCCTTCAAAATGAAGACAGATGCCTACATGGCTTAGAAACAACCAGAGCTGGGCAGGGACAATGGTTCAGTTGGTAAAGTACTTGCCATGCAAGCATGAGACCTGAGTTCAGATCCCCAGAGCATGCACAAAAGCCCAGTGTGATGCTTGTCTATAACCACGGTCATAGCTAGTTATATGCTAACAACACAAGCTAGAGTTATCTGAAAGGAAGGAAGGAACTTCAATTGAGAAAATGTCTCTGTAAGATCTGGCTATACAAGCACTTTCTTAATTAGTGATTCATGGTAGGAGGGCCCAGCCCATTGTGGGTGGTGCCATCCCTGGGATGGTGGTCCTGGTGCTGTAAGAAAGTAGACTGAGCAAGTCATGGGGAGCAAGCCAGTAAGCAGCACTCCCCTATGGTCTCTGCATCAGCTCCTGCCTCCAGGTTCCTGCCCTGCTTGAGTTCCTGTCCTGACTTCCTCCAATGATGGACTATGATATGAAAGTATAAACAAACAAACAAACAAAAACAAAACAAAACAAAAAATAAACCCTTTCCTTCCCAACTTACTTTTTTGGTCGTGGCATTTTGTCGAAGTGGTAGAAACCCGAACTAAGACACCCATAGTGCTGGAGAGTGGGGACAGGCAGATCCTTGAGTTTCACTGGCCTGTCATCCTATTCCATCAGTGAGTACAAAGTTCAGTGAGAAATACAACCTGTCTTGAAAAATAAGGTAGAAAGCAATCAAGGAAGACACCCAAGATCTACCTTGGGCTTCCACATGCCTGTGTACATACACCCCTGCATGCACACATGCTCGTATCCCCTACCCCTACCCAAAACAAAACCCAAGTGAAACAAAACATGAAATCAACCTGAGAGGCTCTTGTAGAGGCCTCTTGGCTGCGGGAATGTGGAATAGGCTGCATTGTAGGGAGGTGAGGAACAGATAGTGAGAGTCTGAGACAGGGTTAGGAATGACTTAACAAAAGTAGAGCTAGGGTCATCACATGGAGAGAGAACAGCGGAGGGAGAAGAGTACAGAGAATGGTGGATAGTCCCGTTCCTCTCAGTTGTGGACCCCAGACCCCTCAGAGCAGGAGATGTGCTCCCAGACCCCCCAGAGCAGGCCTGAAACTGCAGATGGTACCAGACCTGGTACTTCCCTGTCCCTGCACTGGCACACACTGATGGAGCTTAATGTGTATGCTAGGCACCGTAAAGGGTTAATGGCGTAATTGCAATAAAATAGGACAACTAGGATACATATAAGAAAGCGAGGAGGACTCAGGGAAGAAAGGGGGCCACCTGGAAGGGGGAAGGAGCACAGGGGAGGACGGTGTGTGGGAGAGGTGATAGGAACAAAGTGTAATGACACTTATGTGTGAAGAGGCCATGTTGAAATCCATTACTCTGTATGTTAACTTCAAAGTTCATTTAAAAGAATAAACACCAAAGTGGTAAAATTAGAACAGTATTCTATAGTAAAAGTTAGATGAATCTGTACCTCCTTCCTCAAATATCTTACTGAACATTCATGGAAATCAAACTCTTTACAGCCTCCCTCTAGCCTGTCTCGTTTGCTAGAGTCAATGCTCTCGCACTTGTGATCATTTTAGTTAAAGCGGGGTGACTGGAACACAAGGATCGTGATAATCCAACAGTCGGTCTTAAAATAGAGATAGCTCCTAACAGGGCCTGGGTGACTAATGGGCAGGTAGTATATCCAGTATGGATACATTGGCAAAAGGACGATCTACACCCAGGATGGGAAGAAGCAGGATGTCTCAGGATTTCATCACATCATTCAGAATAACATGCTATTTAAAGTGCATGAATTGCTTATTTCTGGAATTTTCTCTATTTAGTATTTTTGGTCTGCAGTTGACTGTAACAAAATCCAGAAATAGAAGCCACGGTAAGAAAGAGACTATAGGATTTCTTCTCCTAATGACACTCTCAGAGGAGATATCTGCTCTCCAGCTTTCTGAGGTATGTCTTAAACAAAACAGCCCAGCAAATTCAGGGACCATTGAACATACACGGGACACTGGTTGAACACACTATGCTCACTCATT
The DNA here is from genome assembly GCF_049852395.1 of Peromyscus maniculatus bairdii. NCBI lineage: Eukaryota > Metazoa > Chordata > Mammalia > Rodentia > Cricetidae > Peromyscus > Peromyscus maniculatus. Next base: position 56,912,347 of record NC_134854.1, on the reverse strand, counting down.
CAGCCCTAGCAACTGTCTTATATTTAGCTCCATTCCACAGAAGAACTTGGGGTGCAGTAAAGGTGGGTGACGTCAGAGAGTGACACTGCAGTTTGGAAGACACTCGGGTCTGTCTGGGTACAGAGATCAGACTCTCACCCTTATTTCTGGAGCTTCCCCCCAACTTTATTATGCAGTGGGCTCAGTCTTTGGAAGGCAACTGTACTCCCCAGGTGCCTCTAACGACATGATCTGGTCTGGGGAGTTTCCCTCTGGTGGGCATGCTCGTGGAGCAGCTGAATTGCTCGAGTTGCATACACCATGCTAATGCACACCATTGCTAATGGACACTGTGCGCCTGTGCTGAGGAAGAGGGTGAGCCTACACTCTTTGGGTTTTACACTCGGAAGACTTTCCAGGAACATACCTTTGGGCTCCATCCAGCAAAGACTTCTACAGATTAATCGTTTCTTGGGAGACTTTCAGCACCCCAGAGAAGTTCTCTCATAGACTCAAGATGTGGAGCAATGAACACAAGCTAATCAAAAATTCAGCAAATCTGCAAATATAAGACAGAGTCACGTGTGAAAATGGACGCAGCAGCATCTCTCAGGGACAGACATGAAAGGACATCAGGATCCTAGATTTGACCATGTACGCCAAAGAACATTTCAGATAACTTTTGATGGATTTACCCTAACAGTAAATCAGGCAACAGAGACACAGAGTGGGGAGGATGGGTGTGGCCCATCACACCACACCCGCACTCATGTTCCTGGAGCCAGAGGGCAGAGTCGGGAAAGATGAAGAGTGGAAACAACACTGGAAGTAATTTTGAAAAGTCACCTAATCTGTCCCCCTCAATCATCTGAAGCAGCTTCATTTCATTTTGAAAGACCCCCCAGGGAAAGACATTCTGCACCCTCTCCTTTGGCGGGGCCATTGCCTGTTAACAGCTCTCCCTGGCTGGAAGTTGAAGTCCTGTAATTCATCACCTGCCAAGGCAAACACAAGCTGATGGGCTCTATCTATTTACCAAGGATTTATGCCCCTACCTACTTCCAAAATGGCCATGAGGCAATCTGCTGATGGGTTGATTCAGAGTTTAGGGAGAAGAGAAAGTTAAGTTCTGCACACTACACTGCCCTACAGAAAGATCGGAGATGGTGTGTGTGTGTGTGTGTGTGTGTGTGTGTGTGTGTGTGTGTGTGTGAAAATCTGGTTTGGACTGAACATTCCTGGGACAGGGTGAGGGGCAGAGAGTAGACAGGTCAGAGGGTCAGAGGCTGTAGCTGGTGTGGAGCCTTCAGTCCAGAGAAAGAGAAAAGAAAGCCGAGACGGGAATTCTGACCCAGAAGTTACAGAAGGTCATTTAACCATATGTCAATCTACATAGCGAACTTGAGCAAAATGAACTGTTCTTCCAAAGCTAGATGGGTAAATGGCACACAAACAGTAGGTCCTCATGAAAGCAGGAAGAAGGGGCCTACTGGATAAATGGAGACTTGCAGAAGTTGGGGAGAGAGGCGGTCCTGAGCAGAGGTCCTGAGCAGAGATCCCGGTGAGCCAGAAGGGGGTGTCATCGGTGGAAGAAGAGAAGGAGGTTCACTGTCAGGCAGAAAACAGCAGGCCTGTCTTTTGAGAAAATAGTCTCATCAGTCTTTTCAAGGTGCTGTGCTGACCTTTAAGGCATCACTACAGAAGAGTTCTTCATGCTGACAGGCTGAAAGAAAATGCAAATGTTGAAAGGAGCCAGTTAACCAGGGGAAGTAGGCTTAACCGAGGTAGGAGCACTCTAAGGCTGTGAAGACACTGTGTGGCTGATTTGCGAGCTAGAAATATCCCTTCTCTTCATTAAAAGGAAGATTGTTCTAATCATAGTACTGCTGTTATCGCCATTATTACTGCTACTAACTCGACGTAATTAAACTGGGATCCGAGGTGCTTTATTAAGACCAAAGTTTGCAGGATAGAAACTCATCAGACGTGGAGAAGCAGTTTGCTCAGGTCCCTTAGAGCCAGAGAGCAAAACCCTAGGGAAGGAAACAGGACTGAGTGCTCCTCCTTTTGTCCCTTTGTGCCCCCAGCCCCTTAGTGGGAAGTCTAGGAGGGTGGATGGATAGTCAGACGGGCTAAAAGAATGGGTGGCTGGGCCGGCAGATTTTAGAGTAAAGGTTTCCTGGAAACACAAAACGTAAAGAAGTTGGAAGAAGAGAACACTTATGGGTCCCGGGCAGTCTCACATGTCCATAAGTAGGTCTTGGTTCCATGTTGGGGTGGTAATTTATGTTCCAGCACCCGCTTTCCCCTCTTTCCTTGCTAGATGACAGCCTGGATGCCTTATCCCATCAACCACCTTGGGGGTCCTAGTTGATTTTTCTGCACCTGGATTGTAAACACTGGCATTGTCCAGGTCCAGTCTTGGCCTTGCTTGTGTTTTACTTAGTACTTTACCCTGGATGATCTCATACATTCTCTCTCATCCTTTCAGAGACTTATTTTACATTTGTTTAGGTGTGTGAGTGTGTGTGTGTGTGTGTGTGTGTGTGTGTGTGTGTGTGTGTGTGTGTGTGTGTGTGTGCTATTTTTGTGTGGCTGCCTAGGGGCCAGAAAAGTGCATCAGATCACCCAAGCTGGAGTTGGAGACAGTTCTGAGATGCCTGATGTTGGCACTGGGGGTTTCCCTTGGGTCTTCTGGGAGAGCAGCGCGCACTGCTGGGGACTGAAGATGTGTTCCATCACACCTGGTGGTATATTATTTCTGTTTATAAGTTATCACTGTCTCGACTCTGGAACTGAGAACAAGAGGTCAACTGTTCTCTGATGATCACTGACAACAAGTTATTCAGAGTGGTGGGAAAGAGTCTCCTGCTAAAAAGAACAAAGGAAGAAGAGAAATCCTCTATGGTGGAGACACAGACCAGAGACTAGAAAACACAGACAGTATAGACACAGAGACAGAGGCCCAGAGTGGGTTAACACACCCCTGCCCACTCAGAGTCCTTATCTAATTCCCCTTTAACTTGGGCTAGATCAAGTTCATTTCCATGATTTGAAACCAACATGGTCCTGATGGAGATGGAGACTGAAATTGGAAGCAAGCACCTCCTGCATCTGAACAAAGGATGTGCCTCCGGAATGGGTGCTGGCTGTTGACTGTGTCAAATCCCAGGGGCCTAGCTATGAACTCTCTTCATGCATGTTCAGTTCCTCACTCTCCGACCCAGTCTTTGGAAGGGGTTTCTCTGGTCTCCAATCTCTTAAGCTGTTTTTGTGCCGAAATGTGGCCCAGGTTCTGACCACCCAACACGCCTGTCATTTGCTGCAGGGCTAAACACAAGTCCCGGAGCCCACTTTCTTCCCCTGCAGCTGCAGCTCTCTGGCAGAAGCTGCCCAGGACAATGATGGATCCCCTGTTGCTTCTTTTGAAGGACAGAGCCCAGCTAATGCAGCACATCAGTCCTGAAAATGATGCATTTCTAGGCTCCAGGCTGCCAGGGTGTGTGATTTCTGAAGGGTAAACATAGCCTTAAAGAGGAGAAAAATTGTTCTGTTTAACTATGCAGAGAATTCCCAGCAGTTCCTTTAATTTGGTTTTCTGAATAGGACACATTTGCATTCACTGACTTGTGGCTTTTTAGAATAGCAAATGCTCCTCTCTCTTCTCCATGTTTCATTAAATGACTAGATAGTCTCCAAGCTATGCTAACATTAGCCAGTACCCCTGAGATTCGGAGGCCCATCGATCCAGCTATCTTGTTTTCTTTTCTCTGCTCTCCCTCTACTGTTGTTTTTCGCTGTAAATTCCTTTTGCAGTGTGAGTACAGGGTCTCAGAAATTGCCTATCTGTGCACGTGTGTGCATGGGCATGTGTATGCGACATGCACACAATGGAGTAGGAAAGGAACGAGGAGGCAGTATCCTAAGCCTTGTTTAGGATGAAAGCAACATTGCCTTGGCTTAAACCTGAAGTTAAGAGAGGGAAAAATGGATATTTTTGTTATTTTATAAAATAGCAAAAAGATCTTAATATGGTTTGCTATAAAATGGCAGATAATGTTAAAAACATAATAACTAGCCAGGCATGGTGGCACATGTCTTTAATCCCAGCACTCAGGAGGCAAAGTCAGACAGCTCTCTGAGTTTAAGGCCAGCCTGATCTACTGAGTGAGTTCCAGGGAAGCCAGAGCTACACAGAGAAACCCTGTCTTGAAAAACAAAACAAAACATAAACCCAAAACAAGCAAACAAAAGTCCAGAACATGGAAACTAACAATATAAATGAATATAATTTTAAATATTAACATACTACCATGTGTGCTTATTGATAGTGGTGCATGCTTCTCCACCAGTCAATGAATAAAAGCAATTCTGAGCGAGAGGCTTTGCTAATGCATGGTCGTGTGCCCTGTGGACCCTGCTTCCAGTCTGCATGATGGGGACTAGAGGCCAACTGTATGACTCACTTCCCTGAGAACTCCTATGAGTGAACAAGAAGAAAAAGTGTCTCCATACCCTAGTAGACAGGCCAAGATGTCTAACTGGCTTCAACATAGCTCTGTGATTGGATGTGTTATTTGTTAAAACGTCTTCCGGCTATAAGTAAAACAGCCTAGGAATTTCATTGATTGGGAACAAATTAATACAAAGGTTAAAAGATTTGAACTACTTTCCAAGAACTCTGAAGTTGAAGGAATTCTCTAAAAATGCAATAATGCTTAAAAAATAATCCCACTATGTGTTAAAATTGGTAGTATGCAAGAAGATTTTTATATCAAATTGTATTTTCACTCAGATTTTTTTTTTGATCTTGTAATTGGATATGTTTAGGTGGATGACTCACAGCTGGGGTTGAATTGGGGAGAACTAGTCTGGGAGTAATTCTGGTTTTAAGTCACACTTTAATACCTTTCTTGGTTAAGTTTCAACATTTCCAAGCTTGCTTTTTCTGGAAGTATCTACCTCACCTGGCTGTTATAAAGATTTGATGATATGATGTGTGAGAAAATGGTTTAGGAACTATGAATCACGAAGATCCCACATTTCCCTCTAGGCTGTTAGCAACAGTGTTCAGCAGCAATGAATGGTCAAAACTGTGACAAATCAGAAATGCTCTAAATGCCAGCAATAAAGCTTGCTAAGCAAATTACACTACACTCATAGGACAGAGCTATCTAAAAATATGAAAAAAGATGACAGCATCTATCTATTGACAAGGACAGCTGGCCCAGATGCAATAGTGGGGAAAATGTATATTTTTCCACAATAAGACAATGTTAGTGTATACATAAAAAGATGTCTAGAAGATTTTGAATAAAATGTTCCTTGTTCTAGAATAATATGTATTACTAATGAAATATATACAACACAGAAAGTTTTGGAATTTAAATACACCTAAGTTTCAAAAGATAATGGAAATCCCTTCTGCCTTGTATAGGGGCAGAAAAGGGCAATCCTTTTCCTGTCCATCACAAGTGCTCAGACACCCTGTAACTAAAGGCAGGCCACTACACATAAAGCCTCACATATTTATTTGATCACAGTTTTATATGACACAGAAGCCCTCAGACTGAAGACCCAAGGACCCAGGGTGAACCATCCATTTCATGTTTTGGGTCAATGGACCATGAATGACTGTACAGAAATAGCGTTGTACAGATAGGCAGTGATCTGCACACCTGGATGGAAAGCAGATCTGCACACCTGGATGGAGAGCAGCACGGTCAGTCTAAGGTCCTGTTGGCACCTGCATTACTGCATTCCTCCCCTCTGGGCCTGGGTGCGTCTCCTTTGGAAACGGGTAGTGTATGTGTGGGCTTCATGGCCGACTTTGGAAAGACACAATTCTGGTTTCTGTGACCTGTCTCAGGGAAGGGAAAAGTGAGTTTCAATGGCTTATCAGGACAGGATAAGGGCTGAGAGACAAGGAGAAAGGAGATCAGAAAGAAACCTTGTGCCAGAGGCCTTCACTTTGGGGTGTAATCCCCAAATCTTCACACCTAGAAAACTTGGTGGCCACAGATGGACAGGGGCATTCTGGCCGCTGAGAATGATGCGGCCAGATGCTTCAAGGAAGAATCACAGCTGAAGACATCCTCATCTGGGGTTCTCTGAAAATCCTTGCATTTCTCCTGGACCATAACTCAGAACTGGGAAAATATGCACATTTGACCATAACATGCCCTCCACCTCCAGCTCTTCTTTTATGAGGACCACAGAGGGTGCCTGGTGCCCCAGAGCCCATTTCAACCACACAAGCTAGAAAGACAAGCTTTGTATAGGTTTCAAATGGACTTAACAGCAGGCCCATCTCCAGACCCATAGAAACATCTCAACCCTCTGCTCATTGACACTGACATTTAAAAAACTTGTCTAACTGGGAAGATAGGCTTCCTTTGATAGAACTTCATGCCGTTTGTTCCAGGGGTTGGCATACACACATCTGTAATGTATTTTCCTATAACTCGATTTCCTATTATTATCCCACTTTTCCTTGCTGTTTATCACCTTTTCCTTTAATTATACATGATGTCTTAGTTGGGGTTTCTATTGCTGCACTAAAACATGATCAAAAGCAACTTGAGGAGGTAAGGGTTTTTTTTATCTTAAAGCTTGTAGTCTATCATCCAGGGAAGTTTGGGCAGGAATCTGGAGACAGGAACTGATGCAGAGGCCATGGTGAAGTGCTGCTTACTGGCTTGCTCAGTCTGCTTTCTTACAGCACTCAGGACCACCAGCCCAGGGCTGGCACCACCCACAAAACACTACAGACTTGCCTTCAAGCCAATCTTATGGGTACATATTTTCTTTTTCTTCCTTCCTTTTTTCCTTCCTTCCTTTTTTCCTTCCTTCCTTCCTTTTTTTTTCTTTTAAAGATTTGTTTATTTATTACGTATACAGTATTCTGCCTGTATGTGCCCTTGCAGGCCAGAAGAGGGCACCAGATCTCATTACAGATGGTTGTGAGTCACCATGTGGTCACTGGGAATTGAACTCAGGACCTCCAGAAAAGCAATCAGTGTTCTTAACCATTGAGCCACCTCTCCAGCCCTGGATGCATATTTTCAAATGAGAGTCCCTCTTCCCAAATGACTCTAGCTTGTGTCAAGTTGTCATACATCTAACCAGGACACAAGCCTAATGGGCAAAGGGAATAAACATGGTGTCAGGTCTTGAGGAAGTGGGTATAAAAATAAGCCAAAGCATCTCTATCCTCAAGGGCTCGTGGGGAAAGACACACATATGAGCAACTCATTGTGAAGCAAAGTAAAAATGAAACAAACACTAAGTCAATGCTGTGAGCTCCAGACATGATACAAAGTAAGATCTTTGATCTCAGACTATATTCACGTCTAAAGAACAGTTTGGCTCCTGTACAATCACTGAGTACTCATGTCAGTACGGAGAGAAAGCCAAAATATCAAATGCTAAAAATTATTGCATGTACCCACAATCTATTCCTTTATGAATCTTAAATCTGTATTTATATTTATAAATCTGAAATGCTGGCCCCTTTCAAGTATATGCCATCAACACTCTGCAAAATAGCTTTTGTAAAATTCACCAGAAGGTTCTTCTGCTTCGGGTGTCACGAGGTCCTTCCTATCAGAGCACAGAAAGCCTTATTTCTTGTCCGTTACAAAAGAGCACTGTGAGGGGACCTTAAGTTGGACTCCATTAAACTGCTGATTTTGATGTAGAACCCTATCCTATCTATGGTGCGACACCTCTCAATGATGATAAAATATAATAATGATTATAAAAAGTAATTATAAAAATTCTCACCTATCAGTTCTTTTCTGGCTGTTTTTGTTTTTTGTTGGTTTGTTTTTAGATAAAGACTCACTGTGTAGCCCAGGTTGGCCTGAAACTGATATCCTCTTGCCCTCGCCCTTTCACGTGCTTGGACTACAGGCATGTGCTGTCCAGCACCATCCATTATCTACATCAGGGTCCTTGCATAGGACATAGGAACTGTTGTAAAAATGGGACTGTCCCTCTATGAGGATTCCAATCACACAATTAAAAACTGTCTTCTCTCTTGTCTCAGCCTTGGCAATCTCACCCCACCCCTGAATGATAACTGAAGGTGACATTTCAGGAGTTCTCTGAGTGGCCACAGGGTTATGGCTGATCTGGGCTGTTTTCTCTGGAAGCAGATGCTGAGGTAAAGTTGGGACTTTAAATGGTCATTAGATATCCATACCTCTAAACATGAGAGAACTTGGCAGAGAAAGGTGCTGGCTTCACGCTGTCCGGTCCACTCAGGTGAGCTGTGGATTGAGTACCTCCCTCCCCTGCCTGATGTGGGCTACCTCAGTCAGCAGATGTGGGCTGCTCAGAGCGCCTGCATCTCTCCAGGCAGGGTGACTCTGAAGTTGCCAGCAGTGGGACCTGTCAGTGGACCACCTCCCACAGGTGGGCTGCAAAGCTTTCCTTTGTCTGAGCGGCAGATCTTTGTGTGGACTACAGGAACTAACGTGAGAAGCCTTGGAGACCTGTTGTCCAAGCCCGTGGGGCTTGCACAGCCTTTCACAAGCACAGTCTGTAACTGTAACTACAGTGTTGACTTCTCCAGATTCACCCTGAAGCCAGAACTTGTTCCCTTGTTCCAGAGTGTGCTGCAACCAGCACCTTCCAGAGTTACCCATGTCAATGCCCATAAGAAAGTATTTCCAAGGGCTGGGGCAATGACTCAGTGGTCAACACAGTCCTCTGTGTTCCAGAGGACCCAAGTTCCATTCCCAGAACCCACACAGTGCTAACAACCATCTGTAACTTCAGTTTCAGGGGACCTGATGCTCTCTGCTTACCTGTGGGCACCGTATGAATGTGGTTCATGGACATATATCTAGACAGAATATCCTAAGACATAAAATAAAATAGCTTTCAAGCAGTGTATTTCTGGGGCTGTTAAGGAGAATTCCAATGATTTCATTTCTTTCACAACTGTGAATCTCCTCTGATCGCTTTTAAACTCCCCTTTCACACACAAATGGAGGGACTCAAGAGCACCCATTCCACCTTTCATACCACAAGGGATTTTCCCAAGGAATCTGCCCAATAAGAGGTACTATAATTATTACATATTCAGCCATGTAATATATGCAGACAACACTCAGCAAAGTTGTGAAACTTGCATTATGTCCTGTTTCCATGGTACAAGAGACAATGTTGGGTCCTATAGTATGAAGAGCACATGTAATTATTCTCTTCCAACTCTGCAGATACATATACCTATTCATGAAAAAAAAATGTGTGCAGAATTATTTGTTATTAAAAGAATCTCACAACGATGATACAATCTAGAAGGTAACGCATGGTGATGGTAAATATCATAATGCCACATTATCCCCAACATCAGACTCTGAGCTGACTCCTCAAGTGGACAAGTTTTTTCCTCTGAGAATTTCTGTTAGATAGAGTGGGACATTAGAGGCAAACTAATTCTGTCAGATGATGACCCCTGGATTCAAGTATACAAATGAGACTGGACAGGCTGTTAAGAGAGCAACATGGCTGACTTCCCTCTGGTGCTGTTGACAAAGAGGAGAACAGAGACCCCAACTTTATAGGACTGCCTGAAAAGTAGTTATCGTGATATGATCTGCTTCATAAAAAGATTATTGATCTTTCCAGTTCCACTGTCATCAACAGTGTAATATTTGCACTGAGAAGTGACATTTCTATGGGGATCTGCTCTTTTCCCGTTTTAAAATAGCAAGCTGATATAGTCAGTGAAGTTTATAGAAGCGCCTCCAAATAGCAGACATATAAACTCAGTGTGCCAGACCAAGGCTTTCAGATTTACGTTGGACACCTAACCCTTGGTGGCCTGCTGGTGGACATTGGCGCACGGCTTCTGGTAGCCTACTTAAGTTGTACAGCCAAGAGGTGCCAGACAGTTTTGACACTCCGCCAGGAATAGTTCCAGGGTACTCTGCACTTCATTCTCACCTTCACAGTGACATGTCCAGGGAGTCATTAGAGCTTATTAGGCATTGATTGTGGAAACTTAAATAACAACAACAACACTTCATTTAGTTTCCCAAGAGTTTAAAGTGTTTTAAATAACTTCAGCTGCTGTGTTGAGCTGAGGAGTTCGTTTGGTTAAGAATGGGTCTTTTGCAATACAGACCTTACATTTTGAAGAAAGGATCATATTTTTGAGCCATGCAGGTGCCAACTGTACCTATTGAAGGAAGTGGTCACTGAGAGTGGGCTTTGAGGCCTCAGCTGCCCAAGCTAGACCCAGTGTGGCATTCACTTCCTGCTGCCTGCTGATCCCGATGTAGAGCTCTCAGCTCCTTCTCCAGCACCACGTCTGCCTGCATGTTACCACGCTTCCTGCCCTGATGATAATGGACTAAACCTCTGGAACTGTAAGCCAACCCCAATTGAATTTTTTCCTTTATAAGAGTTGCCATGGCCATGGAGTCTCTTCACAGCATTAAAAACCCTAACTAAGACAGGCTGTGATCTGACTCAATGACTCGCAAAACGTTTAGCTTAGAAAAACATTAATGATGGTCAGTCTTACCTCATTCTACAGTGTTCATTGGAGAGATCGCAGTAGACACTCTGAATGTGTCCCTGAATGGAAGCCCAGCAGAAAGCACCTGCTTCATTCTCAGTGTAATATTTCAATACTCTCAACATGAATATTTTACCTTTCTTTCCCATGAGGAAGTGTTTGCAGATAGAGCCAAATAATGAAAGGTAAGGTCATTCAGCCACAGTATGATGGAGCATGCTCAGTGTAACACCTTCTCTGAACTAGGCTCAGTGTCAGGCCTTTGGCATGTGAGGCATCCTGGAGTATCAGGGCAAGGGGTCTCAGAAGACTGTCTTCTGCCACACAGATGTGCACAGTGAAGAATTTCTTTTATCAGAACAGAGGTCTGGACTGTGTTCCAACTCCTGGGAAGGAGCCTCTGAATCCTTGGGATTTCTCCAGTGATCACAATGTCATTCTTATTTCCAGGGGGCCCCTTGGATCACACTGAATAATTTATGCTAATCAGGTGACTCCAAGTGGAGCTGATCACCCGATCACGGATCACGTGACGAGAGGACAGGGCTGTGAAACACATGTGGGTAAGGATTCAATCAAGCATGCTGTGTAACGAAGCCTCCCAAACTATAGACTTTGAAGCTTGCCCAGGCTTCCTGGGATGGCAGTACTCTGCTCATGACATCCCAGCTCAATGACAACAGGGCACTGTGCCCCTGAAGACAGAGAAGCTTCCCATTTGGAGCCCTTGGATTCCCCCCATCTCTTCCTCTGCTTGGTTCTGATCGATATCTTGCTGTAATAAAAATAACTGTGGTGAATACATTGCTTTCCTGAGTTTTTAAAGTTATCCCAGGGAACTGTCAAAAGCTGAGGGTATGCTTGGAGGAAATCTTAAACTTGGAGTTGATGTCAGAAGTTTGGGGCAGACTTGGCAGGCTTGAAGGACTCTGCCCTTCACCTTGTGTTGGCCTGTCTCCCAGTAGGGTGTTTGCATTCCTCCATCAGGGCTGCCATAACATATACCACAGGTGGGGAGGCTTATGCACAGATTTAGTTCCTCACTGTTCTGGCGGCTGAAGTCTGAGGTCAGCGTGCCAGCATGGCCCAGTTCCGGCCCCCTTCCTGGTTGGCAGATGGCCACCTTCTCATTGTCTCCTCATTCTGCAGTGCATACTGTGTGATGTGGGCCACTGGCTCTGAGGTTTAGAGAAGTCAGACACCAGGGAAGTTTCCAGTGAAACTTTTGAGGGCTAACATAGGGTTGTCAGTTTTTAAAAAGGCATTAAGTTAAAAGTGTTCATTTATCTCTCACAATCACCATCCCTCCATAAGGGACAGTTGAATGCCCCAAACAGCAAGAAGTGAATCAGCCAGGCATAAACAAGGAACTGCCCAGGTTGACCTTACCTTTCATTATTTGGCTCTATCTGCAAGCACTTCCTCATGGGAAAGAAAGGTAAAATATTCATGTTGAACTTGACCCACTCAAGTTCACAAGTTGGTTCTGCAGCCTGGGGTGAGCAACTTGCGATGACCATCCCCCGTCTTCTCAGTCATAAGACAAGGACTGGAAAGCTTGTCTTTAGAACTTCGATGAGAATGGGATGAGGGTCCACATGTGCATCAGGTTGAGAACTGTCAGGGGACAAGCAGAGGTCACATGCAGACTCTGACTCCAGAGCTCCAAGCCAAACACAGTCTTCACTGTGTCCACCGTCCTCCTTCACAGTAGTTCTGACCTAAGACAGTTTAAGTCCTGGTTCTCAGTGCTCTTTCTTACAGGGGTAAGGGATTTTTTCCCCCCTCTTACAAAGGTGTCATCTGACTGTTAGCAGGCTGAGGACCCTCAGGGACAGGACACCCAGTCCTGGGCAGTGGCCGAGGGAAGTCTCTTCTGGTGAGGGTGTGGATGGAACCAGGCAAAAGCGAGCAGGGCTCTGTTACCATGGTGGGCGTGTTTTCTCCCAGCCCGTGCCTGCCTGCTCTTGGCTTTGCAACTCAGGAGCCTGTGTGTCACCTTCCTGCGGCACTGTCACCCTTCAGAGATACTTCTCCAGAGCATTCCTGCAGCAGTGCCCTAGACAGGCTGCTCAGTGCTGCTGGATTCCACCCCGTCCACTTGCTCCGGTGCCTGGGACCCAGTTACTCCACAAGGGGGTGAGAAATGTCTCTGGCAGCATCTGCAGAGCTGATCTCTCTGAAGAAGTCTTCTCTGTATTAAAGACTGAAGACGCAGCCGACTGTTCAGCCTGGGCTGAGGTGAACAAAGAAATTGTAGAGAGACAGACACACGTGGAGTACCAGAACGGTCTCAGGCTACCTTAGTCCCTAGGCAGCTGTGTACTTTCTACCCCTGACCAGACTGTTGGGTAAACCTTGCAGAACGGATCCCTAAGCCTAGAAGACCTCTAGCCTCCATCGTTCCCCAAACCAAGAATGCTATTAAGGCAGCATTTGAGCCAGAGCCAGGCATGCTAGCCACACTTGTAATCCCAGCACTCAGGAGGCTGAGGCAGGAGGATCACAAGTTCAAGGACAGCTTTGACTATATAGGTAGATCCCCCTCCATCTCAAAAAATATCAAAAATAAAGAAGAGGGCGTCTGAAAGGCATAGAAAAAGCTTCTCTCTGCTGCAGCCTGCCCACCGTATTTGCTGAATGTCTTGATTCATGTCTTTCCTTGTTCTGTGGCTACAGAAGTTTACATAATAACCCTTTGTAGCAGAGCACTTCCTTCAGGATAAATCGGCATTCCCAGGCTTAGAATATGCTGTTTTCTTATTTCTTTTTTAAAAGCGGGGTTACCTTGCCTTGGCACATCTAGTCCAGCTAAATGCCAAGCAGGACCCTTAGAACAATCAAGAACTCTTTCATGTCATTTCTCAGGCTCACCAGTGTTGATGAGTGTCTACAACCTGGGCTACTGTTAAGGAAGCGCATGGTGACAGTGAATAGTGGCTGCTAACTTGACAGGATGTAGGATCACCCAGGAGACGAGCCTTTGTGCATGTCTGTGAGGGAATATCTAGATTAGGTTAACTGGGATGGGAAAATCCAACCTGAATATGGGCAGCACCATTGCCTGGGTGGGGACCAGGAACATAATAAAAAGAAAAGGCAAGCATCTCTTCCTGCTTCCTGACTGGAGGCAATGTGACTGGCTGGGTCCTGCTATTATCACTGTGACTCTCAGACTGTGAGCCTGAATAAACCAATAAACCTTCCTTCCATAAACTGCTTTTGATGGGTATTTTATCATCACAGGAATGAGATACGTGACTGATACATACTCCACGAGCCATGGGGTGAAAATGGCCCCCACAGGCCCGTAGGGAGTGGCACTGTTTGGCGGTGAGGTGCTATTGGAGGAAGTGTGTCACTGGGGTGGGGGTGGGGGGTAGGGAGGCTTTGAGGTCTCAGATGCTCAAGTCAGGCCCTGTGTGTAGCAGGCTTTCTTTTTTTGGGCCACCAACCAGTTCCCAAATCATGACACAGAGACTTATTAGTTATGAATGCTCGGCCTTATCTTAGCTCTTATTTTAATCTATTTCTGTTCATCTATAGTTTGCCTCAGGGCTTTTTACCTTTCTTTCTCTCTCTCTCTCTCTCTCTTTCTCTCTCTTTCTTTCTTTCTTTCTTTCTTTCTTTCTTTCTTTCTTTCTTTCTTTCTTTCCTCCTTCCTTCCTTCCTTCCTTCCTTCCTTCCTTCCTTCCTTCCTTCCTTCCTTCCTTCCTTCCTTCCTTCCCGTCTGTCTTACTTTCCTGTTGTCTCCATGGCTGGCTGGCAGCTGCCTGGCTTCTGGCCCCTGTATGTCCCTCTCTTTCTCCTTTGTTCTCTTCTCCTTCTTCTCTCCCAAGCCTAGATTTCTCCTCCTACTTATTCTCTCTGCCCACCAGCCCAACCTATCACTCTCCTGCCAAGCTATTGGCCATTCAGCTTTTTATTAGACCAATCAGGTGCCTTAGGCAGGCAAGGTGAAACAAATGCAACACATCTTTACACAATTAAACAAACAAATGCAGCATAAACAAATGTAATACAGCTTTACACCGTTAAAGTAATATTCTGCCACACCTGTGTTTCACTGTCTCTTCCTGCTGCCTGCTGATCTGGATGTGGAACTCGCAGCTACCAGGTCTGCCTGCATGCCACCATGCTTCCTGCCATGATGATAATGGACTAATCCTCTGAACTGCAAGCCATCCCCACTTAAATGTTTCTTTTAGAAGAGTTGTTGTGATCATGGTGTCTCTTCCCAGCAATAGGAACCCTAAGTTGTCTTAGGTGGAATCAATGGCCTGCCTGCACTTTGGGGACTCCTTCCTGAACTGGAGGTTACTGTCAGCGCTGGTCCCCTGAGACTTGCTTTCCACGTAGACCCTAGCCTTCCCTTTGCATTTAGCTGGATCCCTGAAACAGGCCACGAGCCACACTGAAAAGAAGGAGACTCCAGCCCCTGGTGAGTGGGAACTGCCTTACTCAGTGTCGCTGCCCTGATCCTGTGTCCCTTAGCTTGGATTCCTGCTCCCTTTACTGTGTTTTCATCTTCTGCTCCCCTTCCTTTCACTTTGGGGGTCTATAAGTCCTCCTCTTCACTTCCTGGATTTCTGTGCTCTCCTCAGACCTTGGCTTTCGGTCCCATCCCAATAACCAGATGTGCAATGGAACAGCCCGTCCCCATCTTGACAGCCCCTGCGAGCCTAGAGACTCGCGTTCCTCCTATGAGGATGGGGACTCAAGCCAGGAGTGCTGCTTGTCCAGCAGGGATATGGCAGCTAGAGCAATGCTCAGGACCCAGAAAGAGGCCTCGGAGTCCAGGAAGCTCCGACCCAGGAGGAGGAAGTGGGCTTAGTTGCCCCGTTCTCCTGCCCTGGGCCCAGCTGGATCTACACCTGTGGCTCTTCTTTCTTCCTGTCTCTCACTCCGCTAGGGTTCTCCATACTGTGCACCTTCTCAGGAGCAGATGCAAACCCCTCCTTGGGGCTGTCCTTCAGGGAGCACTGGAGTTTGCAGAGCTCTGGTGCCCTGTCCTCCTGCTCCTCCTTTATCTTCTTCTAACACTTCCCTGGCCCCAGACCTTCCCTTTCTCCCACTTTTGAAGTCCATCCTGCTCCCAAGGACCTTTTGCTTTCTCAAGTGAATGTGGCCTTAATGCCTGAAAGGGCTGTCGGTGTCCAAGGAAGCTGCAGGCCGTGTGGGCCTTCAAGTCTCCCCTGCAGCTTGGCTTCACAGCATAGTCTCTCCTCACTGAACTGTTCGGCAGTGATTAACATTCACTGGACACCCACCCTGTGGGGGTGTTCATGTGATCAAACCATTAAAACACATCCAGCCCTCACTCTGAGTCCCACCAAGCCTAGAACATGAAGGTGATTCAGACTGTGGAACTTTGCAATCCAGTGACCCAGGTGAGGTAACTGGACAAAAAAAAAAAAAAGGCTGAGCTTCACATGTACGGCAAGCAGTACGGCACAATCTACTAGAAGAAAAAGAGGAGAGCGGTTAGGGGCCTCTTCAGGCTCTCTCCAAATGTAAATCCCAATGAACAATGTGGCTTCTAACACAGCCAAACTCAGGCTCAGAACTCTAGCTCTGCTCGTTATGAATGCTGGGGCCTGGTAGTGGGGAAGGTTGGCAATTTAATCTTCCAGAGTCAGGCCTCTCATCTCTAAAGAGGTGATGGTAATATTAAGGTCCTGTTTGGCTCCCAGCACACAGTACTCAGTGCGCCACTGCCATCTGGTGGAATTGGGAGAAAAAGGAGAAGGAGCGGGGGAAGGAAGGGAAAGAAACAGAAAAAAGAAAAAAATGCTCCCAAACAAAGCAGGCTTTTATTTTTTTTGCAAACCAAAAGAATAAAAATAAAAAAAACAAAGCAGGTTTTTAAGAAGGCTTGCTTTATAAATTCAATATGATTAACATATTTAAATAATAAGAATCATTAAGAAGGAAGGAATAGGAAATTCAATAGAGGTGGGGGGTGTGGAGACATTCTGTTTAAGGTAAATACCACGGTCAGAACACAGATAAGATGACCCAGTGGGTAAAAGCAGTTGGCACACAAGCCCGAGGACCCAAGTTTGGTCCCTGGAACCCATACAACAAAGCTAGATGCAGTGGTGCACATCCTTAGTCTCAGCAGTCCTGTGGTGAGACAGGAAGTGAGAAGGGACAACCACCAGCCAGCCTGGAGTGGGCCACACAGCAGAAATGAGAGACCTTGTTTCACCAAGGGCGGAGGAGAGAACCAGCTCCTGAAAGCTATTCCCGGGCTGCCACACACATGCTATAGAATGTGCATGCCTACACTTACACACACATGCATATCATACCCCCATGTGCATACACATACAATCACACACACGCATCATGCATACACATCATACACACACATACAGACATTAATGAGATTTTTAGACTCACAAAATGTGTTTAAAGAAAATCTACAGAGACAGAAATGTGAGTTATTAAGCAGGATTTCAGGTTTGACTGCTATATAGTAAAGAGGGTTGTTTTTGCCTTGTCATAAACATGACACAAGTAGGCATTGTACAAGGACACTTCTTGGCCTGAAGTGTGGCCTTGTGTGACATTACTCTTACATGCAGGTGTAGGAGATCCGTGGCTTTCTGAACCCACGTCCAGTGCACAGAGCATGTGATCTTTTGAATCCGAAGGAAGGCTGTGGTAATGCTTACCCTGGGGTGGGGGGGCAGGGATCCCATCAGGACTCTGAAGGTCTGTGGTCTACAGAAGCTGAGCTGGTCATGAGGATGCCACCACTTCCTGTAGCCAAGCAGCCACATTTGCTCACTCCTGTCTTTATGGTGACCACCAACTCAACTCAGTGGAAACCCAGAAGGGTCTCACTCTGTAGCTCAGGCTGGCCCTGAACTTGTAACAATCCTTCTGCCTCTGCCTTTCCAGTGCTGATATTTCAGGCATGAGCCACCCCACCTGGGTTATTATTTTAGGTACATCAGGGGTGAGATTTAGTGGCATTGTACAATCAAAGTGTTTTGCTGCTGTCACCACTATCTATTTGCAGAATCATTTTGTCTTGCCAAACTGAAACTCGATACCCATTGGACACAGACTCCATCTTTCTCTCCTGGCTCCTGACTAACGCCAGTCTGCTTCTGTGTATTCTGTTGCCTATTCTAGGATATATATATATATATATATATATATATATATATATATATATTATGTGTATATATATATTATGTGTATATATATATAATAAAATATTTGTCTTTTTGTGATTGATTTATTTCACATGGTGCTTTCAAGTTTCATCCACATTGTAGCACGTGTTGTAATTTTATAACTAAAGCATTGTGGTGGTTTAAATAGGAATAGCCCTCCCATAGACTCATGTGTTGGAATGCTTGGCCCATAGGGAGTGGCAATATTAGGAGGTGTGGCCTTGTTGGAGTAGGCGTGGCCTTGTTGGAGGAAGTGTGTCCCTGTGGGGGAGGGCTTTCAGGTCTCATATGCTCAAGATATGCCTAGTGAGGCAGACAGTCGGCTTCTGCTGCCTGCAGATCCAGATGTAGAACTCTCAGCTACCTCTCTAGCACCATGTCTGCCTGCATACTGCCATGTTGATAATGGTCTAAACCTCTGAACTGTAAGCCAGCGTCAGCCAATGGAATGTTTTGCTTTAAAAGAGTTGCTGTGGTCATGGTGTCTCTTCAAAGCAATAGAAACCCCAACCATGACAAGCATGTTTGTGTATGTGTAGATATATGTAAGGTGCTCCTATCTTCTGGATCAAGATGAACAATGCTGCTATGAGCATATTGATATCTTTTCAAGCTTTTACCTTCTGTTCTTTTGGGTGGAAACCAAATCTCTGGATCATTTGGCAATTCTGTACAACCATTTAAGGAGCCTATTTGATCTTTTCCATAGAGGCGACAGATACAGCTGACTATTCCTGTCGGCTGCACACAGGAAGGATGCCCCTGCACCCTCACCATCACTTAGTTTGTTGTTTGTTGTTTGGTTTGGTCATAGCCATCCTAATGAGTGTGAGTTTATGAACTTTGGTCCTTTTTCACCTCTATGGGCCTCAAGCTTCAGTAGAATTGTGGGTAATATAAGGAGTTTGAGACCTGATGCATAATTGTCCTCTAAGGTGGAGCCCATTACCTGTGGATTATGGGTACTATGGGCTGGATATTTCTTCCCATCACCAGATGTCAATAACAGTCTTTCTCATCAAGACAACCAAAAATGTCTCCAGACATTGTCAAACGTGTCTTGAGATAGGAAACTGGCCTTAGATGAAAACCATTGTTCTAAACCTCCACTAGCTAGAGTCAGCCTGGTACCTCACAGGGAGATAGGAATTTCCCAAGTCACTGGGTGCAAGGCCTCGTGATCTCCAGTTCCAACCTGGATATCATCCCAGTTTAGTTCCGTGCTTCTGTCATCTGGAAGTGGAGCTCAGCTATGGAAAACTGTAATTTTGAACTGTACCACTAGATGGCGCTGTCGATAAAAGGTTGAGGATGGCCTGGTAGTTGTGGTTCAAGCCTTTATTTCTAGCACTCCAGCACTTGGGAGGCAGAGGCAGGTAGATCTCTCTGAGTTTGAGGCCAGCCTGGTCTGCACAGGACAGCCCAGGACTACACAGAGAAACACACTACACAGAGTGTCTGGGGGTGCAGGGGAAGGCTAAGGATAAGGGATGGGGAGATTTTAATGAGAAATTACTACTTAAAAAGACAGGTTCACATACCTAAAAAGCAATTGGTACCTCATAGCCAGGCTGGCACCAAGGGAGGCTACCTCCATACGCTCTTCTCATAGCACAGATTGTCTTTATGAGGTACCTACTTCCCTGCAAGTGTGATCTTGAGATCCATTATCAACTTTTAACCACCTGGAATACAAACGCTCCATCCTTAGAACTCACCCGCATCTTGCTGAGCTTCCTGATGCCCAAACACGCGGAGCCAGGGCTTCACATTCATGCACAACATGATGGCAGCACACACAAAGTTGTGTGTGTCCACCCCATCATGCACTGCCCGGGCTCTGTTGGCACTCCGGATTCATTTTCACTCCTTACCAGGCTTGTTTCAATGTTGCAAGGATGGAGAGGCCCCCGAACCTTCTTTCCATACTTCCTTAGAGCTGGGGTTCCAGTTGCAATGTAGATGTGCTGGTGAGCTAAACCTGCATGTGTAGAGGAGAAGTAGGTGGAAGCCATCGGCCTGCATTGCAGTGGAGGCAAGGTCAGTTAGAGGGCAATGTTTGCTGTGGTACAGCTCCAGGTCTCAATGATGGGTCTTCATGTCAGAGGCGAGATACAATTGTGTGATTTAGTAATCATGTCTTCCCAATCTATCCATCGTGACTAGGGTGATTTGACTCGAAATCAATAGCCTAAAGGTGGCCCCTTACTTCTGCCCACCCAGCAACTTCCGGGGTGCCTGATTCTCTAGCATTCATTTCTCAGCTAATGCAGACGGGCTGCCTGGGTTGGCCCTAGCTGACACTGCGCATGTGCTCCCATACACACATGCGCACATCCTGTGCAGCCTGACAAATGCCTTACTGTGCTACTTCTTTAAATTTAGAAGCATATATTGATCATCTGCTGGGTGGTAGAACACGCTAAGCACTGTCAGGCATCAATGTGAAAAAAAGGTTCCTCTATTGATCCTTAGGAAAATAGACTCTGAAGTTCAGGGACCACCACCCACCCACGGCACCGTACAAAACCAATACATAAACAATTGCTGTGTCGTGCGGTACTGAAAACCATGGTGGGCTCTAGGCAGTCAGAAGGGCTGGGCACAGTGGAGGGGCTTTCTTCATACAGATTTGAACTAAGTCAGCCCTAGGTTGGGGGACGGGTGGCATGGTATTCAGGATGAACATCTGTCAGGGTCAAAACCCAGGGCTGATATCTTCTTCCTGATATTCACTTCCTTTTGGAGTGAGGCCTACGGTCTGACCTCTGCCAGCCCAAGACACCTTATTAGACGAAGGTAAGAACTCTGTAGGGTTGCAGTGAAGAGCAAAAGAGATTGAACATCTGTTTGCATCTGCCCATCTCCGTCTCTGCTCATGGGAGCACATGCCCGCTTTCTAGGCCATCTCTGTGTCCACTGATGCAGTGCCTCCCTTTCTGTCCTGCTCTGACCCTGGAACCTGGCTCACATGGACAGCTCCCGTGGGGGCTTCTGCTCTTTAGCCTTTGGTGGGGCTCAGTCAATGGGAGACCTCTGCGAGAGACCCGGAGAGTGTGAAGGAAGAGAGAGCGGGACCGTTATCCCAGCTCCCTTTGTCTCTGCCACAGTGTGTTTCTCTGCTAAGGCCACAGCTCTTGGCTAGCGGCCAGCTACCCACTATATCTAGGGCTCCGTCTGTCACAGGAGCCACTTCAGCTCGGAGGTATTAATGGCTCTGCATCACCGAGGGCCTATGGCTTCCTTGCTGGTTTCCTGGTACTTTGTCCACACCCATCCACACAGACATTCTCTATGGACACCGCTTTAGAATGTGCCCCATGTGCCCCATGTGCCCTGTCGTGATTCTGATTGACAGCAAGTGTAAGCTGCTATATTCAAATTTCCTCTGTGAAGAACCTGTAACGGTTCCCTGTTGTTTAATAAAGGCCAAGTCCAAATTCATTTCAATAACGTATAAAAAATTCAATTGAGAAAATAAATCCACATTATGTGTCTTATAGAGTGTCATGCTGCTGCTCCCAGCAACCGTGTGCGCGCTGGGAATGTGCGCCTGAGGTTGGACATCGGGTTCCTTCGGAGTGGCACGTGGATATTCTTTCTTCGGTTTCATTTCAGTCGTCTGCTTCCAGCCAGCTAATCCCAGAGCATGCTTTCTGAACTTCCTTCTCATTTCTGTCTCCCCGTTTGCCTTTTCTCCCTTGAGAGCCTTAGGAGAGAACACAGAATGGAGAACACAGCCTTCTGGGGAAAATGAGCAGGGGAAAGGACCGCAATGTTTTGTAACTACTATCCAATCGTTGACCAGCAGTGGCAGATGACTTCCGGCGGAGCACAGGAGCCAGAGTGCGGAGGGTGGGAGAGAGGCGCGCCCCGGAGTCCACTCACCCAAGCTTAGAGTCCGCTTGGCTTTCATGCCGTCTTCCTTTTCTTCCAAATGAAAGCTCAGTAATCACGTGTCCATTCTTTGTGAGCCAATGACAAACAATAGATGTGCCACACTGTGTTAGTTACCTTTCTCATCACTGTGGCAGAGAGAGGCATTCAAGGGAGGAAGGATTTATCCGGGGCTCATAGTTGAAGACAGTCCATCTCTGTGCAGGCAAGACATGGTGGGATCCACAACAGCCGAGTGTGGAGCTTGGATACATTGTGTTATCTGACCAGGGGGCCGCGAGCTGGAGCCGGAAGTAGTGCAGGCTGTAACTCTCAAGGCCGGTTCCTAACAACCGGCTGTTGCCAGCCAGGCTTCCTGCCCCAAAGACTCCAGGCTTCCCAAAATGGCCTCAGCAACTGGAGACCAAGTGTTCAAATAAATGGGTCTATGGGGGACATTTTACAGTTAAGCCACAATACGTGCCTGTGGGGGCTTAAAGTGAGTTTGAGAAGACTGCATCTAGTGGCGTCACGGAAAATGGTACCAGCAGACTTAGTCTCCAAACGACAAATTACAGCCACGGATGGTAGTAAAGGAAAGAATGGGCACAGATGCAATCTGCCCTGTCCCTCCCCATCTCCCTCAACAGCTCGCTGAGTGCCTGCTCCTCTGGGGAATGGGCCGAGGAGCAAATTTTATTACTCAAAGCTGCACTTCGCGGTAGCTCACAGCAGGAACCGTTTCTTTTTCTTTTTAAAGGGCCAAGACTGTTGTTCATTTTTTCATTTAAAGGTTTCAAGAGAAGCTACATAAAATTACCTGATTATATTTCTTTTTAAAGAAGTATTATTATAATGTATTGGCATGGTTTTATATTTTTCATTAATTTATTTTTGGAATGCACACACACACACACACACACACACACACACACACACACACACACCCCTCTGCTCACCCAAACCATCCAGCCCTTTCTTACCCTCCTTCCATCCCCACTACCTCCCCTCATCCCCACAAGTCCCCTACCCACCAGCATACATTTCATACATTTCAGTTCTCTTCTGCTTTGTAATCCAATTAAGGACTCTTCTTCCCAAGCCCTTTGCTAGATGCTCCACTTGAAGGACAGCTTGAAATCTCACCTTACCTCTGACATTTCCCCTTATCACTGACTAAGTATGGTTGAAACCCTTTGTCTGACGTTTGTACACATGGAGGAATGAGCAACCATTTCCCCTTGTCTTTTCTCCTCCACAAACGTGCCTACTACCTACAATGATTCTTTGTATTCTCACAGTTTTCTTTGGGAGGTGAAGGCATTTGCTGTGTAAGCCTGACAACTTGAGTTCCATCCACTCTGGAACCCAAGCAAAGTTATGAAAGAGCCAACTCTACAAAGTTGTCCTTCAACCTCCGCCAGTCTGCTGTGGCACACATGGGTCCCCCCTCCCCACAAATAATGACAACGTTTAAAGAATTTTCACATATATGAGTAGAATTAGAAAAGTATGAGTTGGAGAGGAGCTCAGAAATGCCTCGGGACCAAACACCTCAACTCTCAGGTGAAAAGTAGACCCAGAAAGAAAGAAAGAAACACAACCATGCAAGTCATATAAAACTTGCCCTAGAATCCAAGTCATCTGGTGTCCAATTTTGTAATCTTCCACTAGACTGTAGCTCAAGAGCTGGCTGGCTCTGAGGTATTTTTACCACACATTAGCTCGGAGGGTAAAAGGAGACATAAGCAAATCATGGAGAGATGAGTCATCCTGGGCCAGTCTCTGAAAATTCCAGAATATGCTAGGATTTGGGAGTTCTACCTCTGAGAAGGTATAGGACTAGGGAGGGTCATGATTCACCAATGTGAATAAACACATGACTACATTTCCCTTTAGTACCTGGAGTGCAAGTATGGAAAGTGGCTGGAATCGGTGAATCCATATATGCACTGTTAATCCATGAGCATGGGGATGTCCTACTTAAACTTAGCACATACCTGCTCTTTGAATTAGTGTGTCTCCTTCCTCTCCCCGGGGTTTCCCACTAGCCAGAGTCTCTCACATGTAGGGACTTTGAAATTCTTGCAATCTCTATGAGTTATATCATTGTATTTTATTCAGAAACGGTTCTCTAGGAAAATGAAAACTTCTTACAGATCAACAAGTGAGTACCTCTTGGGTACTTCCACTGGTTCATTTAGAACACAGCAGAAAATTAAATACTTTAAATACAAGTTGCTTTGTGTTCATTAAACACATATCTGTTCATGGTCTGCCATATGCCAGGCCTGCATCACTGGGGATGCAGTCAGAAGCCAGGCCTGCATCACTGGGGATGCAGTCAGAAGCCAGGCCTGCATCACTGGGATGCAGTCAGAAGCCAGGCCTCTGTCACTGGGGATGCAGTCAGAAGCCAGGCCTGCATCACTGGGGATGCAGTCAGAAGCCAGGCCTGCATCAATAGGGATGCAGTCAGAAGCCAGGCCTGCATCACTGGGATGCAGTCAGAAGCCAGGCCTGCATCACTGGGATGGAGTCAGAAGCCAGGCCTGCATCACTGGGATGCAGTCAGAAGCCAGGCCTGCATCACTGGGGTGCAGTCAGAAGCCAGGCCTGCGTCACTGGGGATACAGTCCGAATGGCACAGTTACACTGACAAGGAGCTCCATAGCTAGTGAGAAGAGAGCCTGTGACAGAGTGTCACAGGAGAAGGTAGGCATCACAGAATACAGTGTGGGCATCTGGAGGACACGTAGTCCGTTCTTGAGGTAAACTATGATGGTCAAACTTTGAAGACATTCCTTCAAAAGACTACTATCAAAGCAGAAACCGTGGGAGTTAACAATTATAGGTGGGATGTAGGGATGAAGGTAGTCCAAAGAGCCAAACACAAAGAAAGATGTCTTATGAGGTAAGTATTGTTAATTTACAGTCAATACCTTGCAATTTTGTATGATGAGCATGTCTTTATATTGTCATCAAAGATTTTATTTGAAATAAAAATATTTTGATGATGATGACATATACCAGTAGGATTGTACATGGTCTGGGTCCCTTCTGGTTGCCATTGGCCTATCACTTAATAGTTAAATATTTTGACTGTCACCCCTGGTAAATAATTGGTATTACCAGCCAGAAGTTTCATTTCCAAAGGGTGTCTTCTTGTAGTTCCAGTTGAAAAGTCATGAGTTCTAGTGCTGATTTTTATTTATTGGGTGACTCTATTTTCATCTTTCTAAGACTCATTTATAAAATTAGAATTAAATAGTACCTAACCCAGAAGCCATACTTGTGGGAATGAATAAAGGCCAAACCTGTGACCCTAATGAACATTGTGTCCTCACCTTTCTCTATAGCTACACCAAAGGTGTCACATCCTGGCTGGTGTCTAGTTTGTCATAAGATCTCTAAGTAGACCTTGGTTTAATGAATTCATGTCATATCTGTTAAGAATTTCAGGCTGCCAATGTTTCTGATCTCTCTAAAAATTGCTAGATTCACCATTGGTTTCCATGGACTAAGACATCCTGATGTCAAACTTTCTTCAGCTGCCTTCACTTGGCTGCAGAAACTGTCCCCTAATATCCTGACCAGCATACCTATGGCATGAATATCTCCCATTGTTTCTAATGGGGATACACCACTTCTGGAAAATTCATGAAAAAGGAACTTCACTGGGATTTTCCATGGAAGGATGACCAAAGCTATTCTTGATTATTTCCCAACAAATCAAACTCGCCTAGTGAGGGATTTATACTGGAGGAGAGATGTGCACATGGAGTCTTGTGATGACCAAATCCACTATCACTGATAATAAGTACTCACTAATGCTCTAGCTCAAATCTCCAAGAGCCAGTTGTTCAGCTACACAGTATACTTTTTTCTTCCTTTTTTTGTAGAAAAGAGGTAGCAATCATTTTTCAGATAAATTTCATGTTTATTTGGAGAAGTTAGCATGTGAATTTTAACACTATTGACTCAAAACTACAACATAGGTTTGCACATGGTTTCCACGGTGGACACAGGATGCAAATCAGAAGATGCCTGAAAGAGAAGACATTTTTTTTTTTTTTGGCCATGAAGAAGGGTGCCCCTGGTAGAGAAAGTAGGTGTTGTGTAATAGGTATTTTTGAATTCTCAGGAACAGAGTTTTTTTTTCCGATTCCAGAAATATGAAAAATGAAGATGAGGAGGAAGATGCATGAGTCACAGCAGTGTACACAAAGTTCCCGCTGATTTTAGGTGCCCATACATTCCATTCTCTGCATCATTAAACACTGACCAGACGTGACCTAGACTTTCGTACACAGAGATCCTGGCACCTGACTGACCTCAGTGATCTCTGAGCACTGGATATTTCCATCATGAAGAAGCTGCACGATGCACAGGCACTCAATGCCTTCCACGTCTCAGACTAAATCACTTCTGGAGTATTGGATTCCTAGCCTGCTTGGTTGTAACTTAGAAGTTGGGAAAGAGCTCGTTGCATGGAAGGGGAGACATTTGGAGTGTGTGCCACGGGAGCAGAAGATCTGGCTACCCATCTCACAGTGGAGGAAGAAGGCTGATAACCTGATCCCAGTTCATAAATGTAGCTGCACAGTGCAGTCATGGAGATCCTGTTCTACCAGCCCTGGAAGAGGGAATAAAATTAATTCCATGTTTCAGAAGGATGTGGGCATTCTCATCAGTAACAAGGAAAAAAGTCATTTTTCTATTTTTACATGCCTAGCAATTATCAGGACCAGGGAGAAGTATAAGGCAGGATATCTTCCTGGGGAAGCTGGGCTTTTGCAGGTAGAAAAAGGAATTTAAAATGCAAGATGAATTCTGTAACGTGCCAAATAAATGATTTAAGGAGTAATTGCCTTGGAATTGAAAGAAAGGAAAATAATCAAGGTTCCTCTAACCACCCACTCCCAACACTGTATGACCAGCTTCCTGTGGAGGAGAAGATATTTATTGAAAACAGGATAGAGCTGTCGGAAATCTAAGAAATCAATTACATAAATTGTGAAGTCTAAGGCACGTTTGTATTTGTTCTGCAAGAGCATAAAACTTGCCATTTTTCCCTAAAATAGAAAATATGAACTCATCATGACTTTCTTCCCGAGCCCCCACCCTACCCCTATCACTTTCCCATTTTAATTGGACTGCCTCTGTGCAGGTGATTTTGCTACTAAGACTGACATTTGCGGCATCCGTGAAGTGACTGGTCAACGGAAGGTGGATTTCATTTCTTCAGTTTCTGATAAGATCATTGCCCTGGTCTTTTATTTAGTGAGGCAGTTCAATAGGAAGAATGGCCAAGGAAAGGGGGAAAGCTGAAGCCATGACACAGCCAGGAATTTGCAAACACTTTATCATTGCATCCTGGAGACTTCAGGCAGGGAGAAAGGCTAGAACATTCTTGTTCGAGTGGGAAACTGTTATAAAAGATAGGCAGAACATCTGGGAAAAATCAGGGTAAGAGTGTGGCTTACAGACAATTCTCTGTAAGGGCTATGGATAAATTGATTTAAGGTGGTGAATGACATTATTATTTCAAACATTGTTATGGTTTGAAAAGTCATGTTGTGTTGGTTTGAAAGTTCTCAGAAGCAAACCTTGAGTATTGAATTGGCAACACAGTGATTACAGGAAGGATGCTTAGTAAATAGGAGAATGAAAAGGAGGCAAGAAAGCCAACAAAGGTGGCGATTGTGAGGGGTGTCACCGGGCAACCAGGACTCAGTCTCACTGGGGCATTTGAGAGCTATGAGTGTCACTCCACAAGTAGAGGAAGTCAAGGTTTGAACTCACCCTGCTTGATCTCCTATGGGCCTGCAGGTTACTCTTGAGGGTTTAACGGTTTAACTCCCCGGCACTTTGGTGTTTTGGTCTCCCCATCAATTACCTACGTATGAGTGGCTGGAGGCAGCAGCCCATCACCTCTCTGAGAACTACCCATTATGCCTTAGGGATGCCAGATGGGATAGAGGATAGATAGTTGACTGCCATCATCTTCTACCCTACAACCTCTTGCTTTCAAAGAAGGGTCTAAGGTAATTTTTTGTCCTCAGCTGCCTCCCTCTCTATCTTTTTGAGAATTCCTAGCCCACTCTAATCCCCGTAATTAGGAATTGGGTGAAGGTGGGGCTCCCAGGCAGCTTTTGTCTCTCAGCCGTTTACTAAAGCAAGGATAACCAGTTATGGAACTTCAACTGATCGAGGAATATACTTTGATGGAGATGGTCATCAACCCAGAGCATCGGATAACAAGTTCCTTCTAAAACTTGGCCAGTAGCTCGGTTCCTCAGCCCTGTGGAACTGGGGTTTTCTTCTCTGAGCACACATGGCTGCTTTGTTTTCTACAGGACCGAAACCGGGAGTTTTCCTCCTCTTGTCATTTGTAATCCTCATACCTGTAACGTGACAGCGACCTTGGTCATGGTGTGAGTGTTGTCACCACTGTGGCAGAACACCCGACGCACCTTAGAGGGGGAAATATTTATTTTTAACATTTAATCTTTAGCTTTAGAGATTTCAGACCCCAATCCTGGCTCTGTTGACTCTGGACCTACAGTGAGGTAAAACATTACTGTAGCAAGGGAATGTGTGGTGGAAAAGTTTCTTCATGTCATGGCAGACAGGAAGCAGAGAGCAAAGAAGGGACTAGAATCCATATACAACCTTCAAGCCCTGCCCAAGTGACATACTTCCTCCAACGAGTCCTCACCTCCTGAAGTTTCTAGAAACTTCCTAAAATAACGGCACCAGCTAGGGAGCCAAGCACTGTATATGTGAGTCTTTGGGGGGACATTTCACATTCCAACCACAGCAAACACCACATCTATGCATAGATAATAAGAAGAAAAGTTTTAAAAATATGAATCTGAAGAATTTTCTTTGGTCAACCACACTTCCTCTGGCAAGGGCAGCAAAAGAGCCCAAAGGGGAACAGAACCCACCAGCATGGCATGGATAAATCATCTTGCATCCCAAATTATGAGACTGTCAATGCTTGACACATAGACTTATCTCTACAGACTGTCACAGCACAGAGCAGGTGAGAGGAAAAATACATGGGGAGACAGCCTGAGACCATGCTTGTCCTGCAAATATTTAGGTCTGAAGAATAGAAGTAAGAGAATCTCTTAGGAAGTAGAATTCTCTAGAAACTGATTTTTCTTTCCCTCAGACAGCATTTCTTTTCCCACAGATTATTTTTATGCTGACTTTGAGGGCCCTGGGGGAATGACAAACCCGGCAGGGACTAGAATAACGTAAACCATAAATCTGGAAGGAGCCAAGGGGTCACCTTGCTCAGCTTCGGGTTGCTAGGCAGAGATGATCAGTAACAGTGGCTGAAAGAGCCTGCAAGAGCTGCGATTCTATGGACTTTTTTTGATATCCCAGATTGCACGTTCTAAGCCCCCCACCCCCACAACACAGCAGTCCCTTCCTGATGTACTTGCTCATAGAATTATGCATCTCCGTGCTGAATTTTAAGTCCATGCTTTGTATTCTGTGCTCAATGGCTCACTGAGAACAGCTGGGCACCATGAAGTCTGCACTCTGTGGTTGTGAATCACCTGTCTGCTCAACACCATGTGGTCCTGCCCTTCCTGAACCAAGCATTGCCCTGCCATGGAGTGACCAAGATGGGAAGAGGGAATCTTTATGGTGGGAAGGACAGATCACAAGTTGTCCTTCTGTACTTTTTCAAAAATCATTTTTATCAAAGAGACATAATGTTCCCAAATCTCTGCTAGCTAGAATGTGGATGTGGCAACACTGTGGCTTGGATGTGGCTCAGCCCTTTGGAAGTTCAAGTGCTTTGGCTTTGTCCACAGTGTAGCAATATGAAGATGCGGAATCCTTAGAATACAGGTCTAAAGCTGAGTAGGGGTGGCACATGCCCATAATCCTAGCATTCTTGTGGTTGTAGCAAGAGAGTTGCATGCTTGAGTCTAGCCTGGGCTACATGGTGACTTCAAGGCAAACATGTTACATAGAAGACCCTGTCTCAGAAGGAAAGGAAGACACACACACACACACACACACACACACACACACACACACACACACACAGAGAGAGAGAGAGAGAGAGAGAGAGAGAGAGAGAGAGAGAGAGAGAGAGAGTCCTAGCTCTCGAGTGGGGAGATTGAGTCTTAGGCCCCAGCTTTGAAGGATCTAGCTCTAGGACAGTTGACCCTTCTTTTTTAATTTATTATTATTTTATTAAGAAAAAAATTTCATTAATTTTACACACCAATTAAAGATCCCCCTCTTCCCTCCTCCCACCCCTCCCAGTCTCCCCTTCCCAACCCACCCACACGCCCTCCACAAGAAGGCAAGGCCTCCCATGGGGAGGCACATCCAGTAGAAGCAAGTCCAAGCCCTTCCCCCTGCCTCAAGGCTGCATGAGGTGTCCCATCATAGGTAGTGGGCTCCAAAAAGCCCGCTCATGCACCAGGGATGGATTCTGATTCTACTGCCAGAGCCGCCCCCCCGCCCCCTGCCAAGCAGATCAAGCTACACAGTTGTCTTACCATGCAGAGGGCCTAGTCCAGTCCTATGCAGGCTCTACAACCATTGATCCAACTTTCATGAGTTCCCATTAGTTTGGTTTGGTCATCTCTGCAGGTTTCACCGTCATGATCCTGATGCACTTGCTCATAGAATCCCTCTTCTCTCTCTCTGACTGGACTCCTGGAGCTCTGCCTGGCGTTTGGCTGTGGATCTCTGCATCTGCTTCCATCAGTCATTCGAGAAAAACTCTGTGATTCACTGGTCTGATCACTGGGGTAAGCCAGTTCAGTTCAGGCACCCTCTCCACTATTTCTAGTAGTCCATGCTGGAGTCATCCTTGGGGATTCCTGGCAACACCCATAGCACTGGGTTTCTCCATGAATAAACTGGGGGTGAGGGGTGGGCAATGGAGGGTAGAGGATGAGAACCTAAGGGAATGGGATGGTCGAGTTGGAACAGGGCTGGAGTGGGAGAGCAATGACAGAGATACCATGATAGAGGCAGTTGACCCTTCTATAAGCAGAACAAGTAATTCTGTTTCCCTCACATGCATCACGTGGTGTACTGAAGCTCACCTGAGCTCAGGAGCATAAAGGGCTTTGTAAGCTGTGATGTGCTAAGCACAGGTGAGTTGCTGTGGCTATTAGAAATGGTGATATAAGTCCTATTTGGACTGTAAGTCTCATATCTCTCCCTTCAATAAAACCAACATAGAACTTCCATTTCTAATAAGTAATCCAATTTTAACCTACACCATGACAGTGCCCTTTATGCATGGTTCAGCTTACTTCCATTATTTACCTTCACTTATCCTTTGTTAAACTGCTTTAAACAGGTTTGTTTCACCTTCTTAGACATTGCTATCGGGAACAGAAGGTGTAGAATTCATATGAAGACCAAGTTGGCAATAATTATCAGAATGATAAGCACATTTACCCCATGGACCAGCAAAAGCTCTTCTGAGAATTTATTCTTCTGATTGTCTGAACACATAAAATACTAAAGTATGAAATTATTTATTGCAGTATTGTTGGCAATGATAGAAGAGTGGAAAGGGCATAAATGTTTACAATAAGGTATTGGCTGAATAAACCATAGTACAATGTACACAGTGCAACCCCACACAGTTGTTATAACAACAAAAACCCAGCCAAACCATTCATGTTCTAATACAGAAGGAGCCCTAAATATATTTTTAGATGATAAAAAGCATGGTTTATAACACCATATAAAATGTGTTATCTTTTGTATTTGGAAAAAGGCATAAATACATAAGAAAATGATAAGGATAATTATTAGTAAGAGCTGGTGCTGAGGAATAGAGTGAATAAAGACAGGGCAAGATTGAACCTGTCCAATGCATGACTTTTTGTTCATTTTAATGTTTCCTCAGTATATCACCTATCCCAAAATACTAATAAGAATGGGGAAAAAACAAAAACAATCTTGTTCCTAGGATTTTTTTTTTTTTTTTTTTTTTTTTTTTTTTTTTTTTTTTTTGTCAAATGATGAAAACTGGACACAGGGCTAGGAGATGGAAGCTGTGGTGATGAAACACCATGAGCAAAGCAGTCTGGGGAGAAAAGGGTTTATTTCAGCTCCTAACTCTCAAGTCACATGAAGGGAAGTCAGGACAGGAACCTGGAAGCAGGAACAGAAGCAGAGGCCACTGCTTTCTGGCTTGCTCCTCATGGCTTGCTCAACCTGCCTTTTTTTATACAACCTAGGACCACCTGCCAAGAGGTGGCATCACTCACAATGGGCTGGGCACTCCCACATCAGTCACTAATTAAGAAAATGACTCACATGCTTGCCTACAGGCCAATCTTATGGAGGCATTTCCTCAACCGAGTGTGTCCCTTCTTAGATAACTCTAGCCTGTGCCAAACTGACAAAAAAAAGTAGCCCACACAGAAGCTGCTCTGGTTTACCAGATGGCTGATGGCAGAAACTGAAAGTCTAGCAACAATGGGCTTGGAGAAACTCATAACTACCACATGACTCCAGCGCCCTGCTGTAACTGCGAACCTTGAAACTAGTAACTCCAAAGAGACTAGTCCCGTATACAAAGATTGAGGAGAGAGATGTTATTGTCACAGTGTTATTATGATTGCTTACAGGAAACTTTATACATCAGCATTCCTTCCTTACCCAAGTTTCTGGAGGGATGTCCAACATAGTGGATAGACCTTAACTGTATCTAGTCTGATTTTTTGCTATACATATAGACCTATGAAGATTTAATTTATGAATTAAGTACAACAAGAAATTAATAATACTTAGTAACAAGCTATAATAATAATGTGCTATAATTAGAAGTTACTTGAATGTGGTCTCTCTCTCTAAATTTCTTTTTTTTTCCTCTTACATATTTTTTTAAGGTTTATTTATTATGTATACAGTGTTCTGCCTGCATGTATGCCTGCAGGCCAGAAGGGGGCACCAGATCTCATCATAGATGGTTGTAAGCTACCATGTTGTTGCTGGGAATTGAACTCACGACCTCTGGAAGAACAGCCGATGCTCTTTAACTGTTGAGCCGTCTCTCCAGCCTCTCTCTAAATTTCTTATTATGCTGTCCCTACCCTTCTTGTGACTATATGAGATCACACAATGCCTATTTGATGAAACAAAGAGAAGCAAATGGCATAGACACTGTGACAGCGCCCAGTGCTCCTGAATAAGCTTGACAATAAGCATCACCGTAATGCAACAGTCCGCTAAATGAGGAAACCACTGAGGGACTAATGTGGGAGCAGTTTGTAAAGAATGGGTCTATTGACAAAGGAGTGACCCATGCCCCTGGCGGGGCAGAGAAGGATAGAGCAAAATTTCATGGTATGTAATTTTAAAACGTAAGAATGATTTATTTTAGTAATTCTTCATTTAACAGTTTGGGGCCTTGGCAAAGTGTAGGTACTTAAAACTATGGGAAGCTAAACCTTGCAAAAAGAGGAGTTCCTGAGCTAGAGAGATGGCTCAGAGGTTGAGTGTGTGTTGCTCTTACGGAGGACCCGAGTTTGATTCTGAGCACCCATGTCTAGCAGCAGCTCATAAGTACTGGTAGCCTTAGCTCCAGGGGATCCAATACCCTCTTTTGGCCTTGAAGGTCACTGCATTTATGTATGTGTATACACACACACACACACACACACACACACACACACACACACTTTTTAAAAATTGCAGTGAGTGATTCCTATGATTTACCTAATTAAATCATCCTAACAAAACTGTAATGCATTAATATCATCTCTGTTTTATAGATGAGAGAACTAATCTTCACGAGGCAAAATGATTTGCCCAAGACCACTAGGCAAGTTGACAGTGCTTCTGAAGTTCAAAACCAGGTCTATAATGGATTGAGAGAGAAAAAGAAAAAGATCAGATGCAAATTCTATTATCTCACCAATCTGATGTTAAAAGATATTTAGTGAACACCCACCAGGCAGTAGGCTGTGTATCAGAAGCATACACCATCTAGCAGATTGGGTTTCCCTAAATATAGACTGAATGGCTTTGGGTCTATTCAAGTTCTTTGCTGGTGGTCCATCAAAACTGCAGCACATTTGGAAGCCCACAGCACGAGAAGAGATCGAGGTGGGCCCCTTTCTTCCTAGCATCTCTCCTTATTTGTCAACAGTGCTGGGCCACTTTCCAATAGGGAAGAGGGGGAGTGGAACCCAGGTTACTGATCAGCAGTGCAGATATCCCAAGGAACATGGGATCCTGTGAGCTGTAGATGCTGATCAGTCAATCCTCTAGACACCGGAGCAAAAGGAGCCCAGAGATGGAACTGCGGAGGAGGCAGAGGAATTGTCCCCTTCCCCATGTCACCTGTTCAGAGGCATAGCTAAGCAACTTTCCTTTGGAAAAGTCGGAGGATTCTTGGAGGAGAGGTACAGAAGATGAAACCACTCCAAGCTCAGTGAAAGAACTGCTTCATTTTACATTGTCATTAACAGTCTAGATGAAATAATGTCAGGGGGATGCGATCTTTTGGTAAAATGTGAGATGGTTAACTGAATGTAAATAATTTAGGATCTTTGTATAAGCTAGGTGAGCCCTCTAGGATTGAGCTATAGCCCCATCCTGGATCTAAACATTTTGTGAAGAAAGATCTCAGGCTTACATTTGGCCAACTTGGCATAGAAATGCTCCCACTCGTGTGAAGCCCACAGAATTAGATGGTGACTTTTCCTGACATCTGCTCTGCACCAAAAGAGGGAAGAAGCAGCTTGGCTCACCGCCTTCTGGAAATCCAGTTCCAGGGTATGTGATGCTCTCTTAAGGCCTCCGATGGCCTCTACTGGGACTGCATGCTGGCGGCGCCCAGGCGACAATGGCAAGTAAAATACTCAAGCAGGTTTTTGTTGTTGTTGTTTTAAGTTCATCAAAGTAGGAACCACTATTGATCAATTTGAAGACTTGGTTCATATCCACTTTATTAAAGATACACTTTCCTTCAAATTCTAACCAGCAAGACACGTCCTTCTGAGCATTCGGGGGACTCATGTGTCAGGAAGTAGAGCAGAGAGCTCCGTCTGGCTTTGCTCTGGGATGCTTACATAGCCTACTACTGGCCTTGCAGTCAGACCATGTGATCACTGCTGACCAATGGGCTAAGGGTGTGCTTGTGGGTCATACTGAGAATGCATGTTACTTTACCGGGTGAGGAGTACCCACTGATCTTCATGTATATAGGTAACTATGGAAGCCTGTATTAAGGGGGACACAGAACAGTGGCCCACTGGGATCTCTGCCCCTCACATGTAGGACAGATTCCTGGACCAGGAAGAGGCTCAGTGTAAGCCCTTGTGATGCTCACGTTGTTACTGCAGCAGCATCAAGCCTGTCCCTGCGGCTCCACTGTGTGCATTTAGCCTGCTTGCCTGCTTTCACCCTTTGCAGGAGAGCGAGTCTCTTCTGTTGTTCCTGCTCTGTCATAATCCAGCCTTCTCAGCCTTCCGGTGTGTGCTGAAGACCAAGAGCTCTCCAGGAACCCTCCATGCCTTCAGTGCCAGAGTGGAACTGTTAAGACATCCAGCCTCACGTAGTGAGCAGCTAATGGGCTTTCAGTCTCTCCAGGGCCTGGACTACCCCGACTATACTGTGTGAGCCAATCTAACAAACCCCCTATGTAATACATGTCCATCATGTCGGTTCTGTTTCTCTGGAAAACAGGACTAATATACTGCCCTTAAATACAGATCTCAAATGAGTCCTTTCCATAAGTTCTTTCTAACTCCAGCTAATTCTGGTCTTTCCCTTCATTGAGTTCCTCCTTCACAGTAAATCCCACTTTGCAACTGTGTTCCTTACCCGTGTTAAGCTGGTTTTTTTTCCCCAGTGAGAAAGAGTCCTGAGAGAAGAGTATGTGGCTGATGCTTCATTTCTGTCCCGTGGCATCCTTTCCCAGTATTTGGCGTACTATATAGATCTAATAGCCAATCAGCAACAACTAGGTCCCGTACTTTATGGTTGTACTGTGACCTCAGCATAGACGAGCTCAACATTTTGACCCTTCTGAAACGTATGCCAGTATGTGTTCATTTTCACACCTATGAGAGTGAGAAAAGTCACCCAGGAGTGAGTTCCACTAAGAAACAGGACTCAAGAGTTGGATTTTGTAACAGGGGGTTAGCTTGCCTCTCAGGTCTATGTACCTGTTTAGAAGGTCATTGTCTTGGTGGCTTCTGTTGCTGTGACAAAACACCATGACCAGAAGCAACCTGAGGAAGAAAGGGTTGATTTTGACTTACGGTTTCAGAGGGATAGTCTATAATGATGAGGAGGCAGGGCTACAGAAGCTGGCTGGTCACATTGTCATCCACACAGAAAGCAAAGAAAGAGAGCAGGGAATTGTGGGGGTTACAAACTCTCAGAGCCTACCCCAGTGATGTACTTCCTCCAACATGGCTCCACATCCTCCAGGTTCCATAATTTCCCCAAACTGTGTCTCCAACTGGGGACCAAGTGTTCAAATACATGAGCCCGTAGGGAACATTTCTCACTCAAAACACCACAGCAGTGTTCGTAGAATGTGTTCCAGAATGCATGCTGTAGGTGAAAAACATTTGTTTGGCATCTTGAGCCACGGTGTTTCCAATGCCTATGTTCTTAGGGAAGCACCACCGTGCACATTGTGTGTGTGTGTGTGTGTGTGTGTGTGTGTGTGTGTGTGTGTGTGTGTACATGTGCACTGGACCTTTTTTTTTTTTAATATGGAAAGGAAGAGACATTCATGGTCATATGCCTCTTTCTCTTCATGATCAGTAAAATGCATTTGCTGACCAGTCAGCCTCAACAACATCTGGGGGCAAGCACCATTGAATAGAGAGAAGGAAGGTGGCCTCTGGGGGAACTAAGAGGGTGACCCTGCACTTTATGCACCAGGCCCTAGACAACCCTCTGGACACTGTTTCCTTATGTTGTGTGTAAGTGTGTGATGGGAATTCACACATAATTCTGTGTCCCAGCTTCACTGCTGAGGTCCATAATGAGTCAGTATAATTAAGCACCATTTGCCTGGTTAGTTAGTTCAGGTGTCTAAATCTGTCACAATAAAGTATGTGATGTTAAACATGTTTGGATTAGAACCTTCTGGAGCCAATGCCAATGCAGACAGCTATATTAATCACATGGGAGGTTATCTTATTTGAGATTTTCTATGCACCTCTGAGTTACAGTGTTTCATCCATCAAGGGCTTGCTGAAGACATCTGTAAACTTTGATTTATTGCACTGTTCCTGGTGCAGAATTAAATAGCATTATACTCAAATATATTGGCTTAATTGACAGGTAGAGATTTAATCCTGTTAATTATCTAGCTTGCTTGAAAGTTTCTATTAACCCTTGCTGAATCAGTAGCATCCAGAAGAAGTATCTCAGTGCCTGTTTGGGGTCCAGGTTAATCCATCCTTCTTTGGGAAATGAAGTCTCATTGTTCCCATGCCATGTGTGAGCATGATACCCCTGGGCCATGCCCATCATCTGGAGTGGTCTCCTCTCTGACTCTGCCTACCTCACCTCCTAACCAACGACCTCAGGAGCCTTGGAGTTAGACATGCTCTTGGTTTAGGGTTTAGATGTGATTGTTTTCTGAAATAGCATGTGTGTGAGAGTTGTTGATTGACTTAGCTCATTTTTAAATTTTATATACAGGAACTTTCCTAGGCTACAAAAAAAATGTGCAAAGGAAGTCTTAAGGACCTAACATCAGTTATAACCGTAAAGGTTTTCACAAATATATAGGATGCTTTTTAATGACAATCTGTCATAATTATGCAGAAAATATTAGGCAGTTAAACTTTCTCATTCTTGGACCAGTGCCTTAGGCAAAAGACACTAATGTAGACATTTCAAACACTGTAGTAACAAAGTGTAAGAAACATATATGTGAAGCAAATTCTGAAGCTTTTCAATTCACTCCTCAAAAAGCAGTCATGTTCTCCATCCACATACATAGGAGGATCTAACCCACAGAGCCATTTTCTAAGCTTCTCAGCTCCATGGGTCAACAATGTTCCTCTCTGCTCCTGGTCACTCTACTGGATGCTGAAGACATAGGGCAACTTGCCTTCCCTCTTGAGATGTGATAGATAGCAATCACAGAAGGTCCTGCAGAGGGATACGGTAACCCAGAGTGGACATAATCATCTGTTAAGACTAAAGAAGGAAGGAACCATATAATTTAGGTTTTCACAAGTGATTGACAATTACTCAATAGTATTTCAGACAAAATAGTAACATGACCAAAGCCACAGCAGAATCACAAGAAGCTGTAGTAGTTGTCTGTGTTGGCAAGGGGTAACTGACTGGGATTGGTTACGGGCTATGCCTAAGAAGAAGGCCTTAAAGGCAAGACAGGGTATTCTGGATGGTATTTAGGAACCAGTAGAAAATTCTGGAGTGGTGAGGTAGCAAGTAAAGGTACTTGGCTGCAAACCTGTTGACCTGAGTTCATTCCCCTGGACCCATTTGGTGGAGAGAACCAACTCTCACATGTTGTCCTCTGCCTTAAACACACACACACATACACACACACACACACACACACACACACACACACACACACACACACCATGGCTAACTGGTCCATGTTTGTACATGTGCATGCACACAGAAACAAATATATAAATAAAACACAATAAAGAAATTCCAAACAGAAAAGTAAAATGGCTGAGTTTTCTGTAATAAGTCCATCCAACGGTGCATCCATAGAAGACTTGTTGATGTCTTTCTAAACTGGAACAACTTTTAAATGGAAAAAAAAAAAACTTCTCACACTCCCAGAGAATACTTTGGAGACCATGAAAATCATGACATTTATAAACCCTTTCTATTTTATATGATTTCACACTTTCAAAGAAAACGTAAGAAATACAAAGGACTTCCATATAACCGTCACCCAGATTCACCAATTTTTAACAGTTACTGACATTTTGTTCCATCTCTACCTATTTATTCACACACACACACACACACACACACACACACACACAGAGAGAGAGAGAGAGAGAGAGAGAGAGAGAGAGAGAGAGAGAGAGAGAGAGATTATTGAACCATTTAGGAATAATGTGCAGACATGATACCTTTATTCATATGCATAAATATTCCAACACCTGTTTCCTAAGAATGAGAACTTTCTCTTATACAACAATAAACACTGACACAACACTGTTATCTGATCTAAATCTGCTAATTGGAATAATCATTAATTGTGATCATTCTAAGAACCTGGACCTAAAAAACACTAAATCTGATTTTGTGTAAATACCTTTCAGCAGCAAATTATCGCTGTGGCCAAGATTAACTTTCATAGCAATCATCTTTAAAAAAAAAAAAAATGAAAGTGCAAAATTTTTAAAGTTCTCCTGAAATTTTGTGCATTACTTGATCCACACTTGAGAAAAGTTGTTGAAACCACACGGAGATGGGAGGAGCTTCGTCATTGTTGGAAAGTAGATCGTCTTTTACCGGCCATGCTCACGGGGATCCCAGGAAGCCTGCAGTAATGGAGACAAGGTTTCCCAGAAAAGTCAAGTGTAAAAGGCTTGATCAGAGGCGGAGGGAAGGAAGGGAGCCATATACACACTGACCTGCGATCCAAAGTCAGAGCCCAGAAGGGAACCTACCCAGCACCTTGCTGGCCAGAGAATAAGACCAACTTACACTCAAGTCCTGTACTCTAGCAAGTATCATGGTCCAAATGAACAGAGAGGAATTCTTGGAGAAAGGGCATTATTCCCACGGCTCTCAGAAGTGAGGGGGCATATTCGGAGGGTAATTTGACATTGTTAGTAGTTTGCAGGGAGTCAAGTTCTCCACAATGAAATCAGAGTCCAGTGAGGAGGGAAGCAAAGGCCATGGAGCTGGTGAGGACAGAAAGGCACCGCACAAGAAATCAAAAGGCAAGAGACTGTTCCGAGACTCACTTTGGTGGCAGTAATAATAGAAAGGAGGCTGTGGGGCCAGGCTCAGTGATAGGGCAGATTTCTGCCGAATGTAACAGGCTTCTTTGTTCAGACACAATCAATAGAAATTGACAGCGGCGCAATCACGGAGACGCAGACAAGCCTCTCGGGCTTTGATGAAGTAGACAACACAAAAGAGAGCGGGGAGAGTGTTAATGAACAGCCTGCTGCAGAGCTGGTCACTGTAAACAGTTCTCATCAGGCCTCTGTGGAGCGTTACAGAGAGGTCCAGGGAGAGCCTCAATCAAGGCGTTGATGGAAAGTGTGATAAGGACTAAAAAACAATGCATGGCATTTGGGTCCCATCCCGGGCTTCCAAACAGAATCTGGGTTTCTCAATGTGTAAAATGTGAGTATTTGCACAGCTGCCTTCTATGGATATTGCAAGGGCATATTTGTGAAGCTTATCACAGTGGTTGGCACACAAGCACTCACCTGTGGCTAGCTGTTGGTGTAGGTGCCATCCCTTCTATTCTGGCCACATTTTCTCTCGCCTTTCCATCCCAGACAACAAAAGTTAAAAGAAATAAGTGTAAACACTCAGCATGTAAACAAGAGCAAAACATCTTAAACAATGAGCCAAACCAAATGAATGTTATGACCGTAATTATACAATAAGTGGGAAATGATTAAGCAAACAACCACAGCCAGCGGGTAATAAAAGGCAGCCAAAGCTGTGTTAGCAGGTAAACTCATGGAGGCAAACAGTCTTTTTATTTGGGGTGGGGGATAATATAAGAATAAAACAGGTCTCAGGAAAATAGAAGCAGTGAAATGGCAGAGGCTTCAGCAGAAATAAATGTATTAAAGGAAGCAGAAAAACAGCACAATTTGAAAGGAAAAAACATGAAATACCATCACTGCCTTTAAAGTGGCATTTTAAAAAGATACAGGCCACTGCCACAGTTCTAGAGCATAAGACTGAATACTGTAAAAATTTTAATTTTCCCCAAAGTAGTTTGTTCCGTTTTCAAAATCCAATCAGTATTCTGATGGGACAATTTTTTTTGAGGGGGGCACTCAGCAATATAATTATAAGGTTCATCTGGAAAGCAGGTGAGAATACCTAAGAACACTCTGAAAATATTCTAATAATATTAAATTTGTCTGAAGAGTCTAGATGCAGAAGAAAAGTTATTTTGAGAGCAGACTGACATCAGTATAAAAAGAACCTTATGCACCCTGATACCTTATGAAAACACTAATTGCCATCAGCTTGGGAGTCACACCTACCCACTCTCAGCTTGAGATATTTTTACCTCTTTAATGCACAGTCCTGTAAATCAAATAACAGAAATACATGTTGAGAATAAATGGCTTTTGTGGCCCTCCATGTGAGCTCAGGAGAACAATGAAACTCTAAACCAAAAATAAGCTTGAATCTTATCCAAGTATGATCATGTGCATTTATTGAGCTTTATTGCTTATTTCAAAAATATCTCTTTTAGCCATCAAGGGAATTTGGCATGTATCCGTCACTCACTACACATCCTTTCTAGAATTTTCAGTCCCTAGGTTTTTGTTATTTTCAGAATTAGACGTGGAAAAGGTCATGTTTGAATTTTGATTTTGCTGGTCAAGGACAAAGTCCATTATCATCCATAAACAGCTTCTAAAGTAGCTGTTAGAATTTATAAATATGAGTTCATTTTATAAATGAGATGTAAAAATAAATAGCTTGCCTCCCTTTGATGTCTGAAGTTTGGATGATGGGAAATTGGGCTTAAAGGGACTGTGGTTGGGAACAATTGTGTCCAGTATGCACAAGGTGGAACACAGTGCACAAAGTTCCCATGGACGATGTAGAAGAAATGGACAAGAAAAAGAATGAAAGAGAAGAACAAGGTGGAGGGTGTGGTTGTTTGAATAGGAATGACCCTCATAGGCTCATGGGGAGTGGTACTACTTCACAGGGATTAGGAGGTGTGGCCTTGTTGGAGGAAGTGTGTCACTGGGAGTGGGCTTTGGAATTTCAAAATTCTTAAGCCAAGCCCAGTCTCTCTCTCTCTCTCTCTCTCTCTCTCTCTCTCTCTCTCTCTCTCTCTCTCTCTCTTTCTCTCTCTCTCTTCCTGCTACCTACC
Organism: Peromyscus maniculatus bairdii; assembly: GCF_049852395.1. NCBI lineage: Eukaryota > Metazoa > Chordata > Mammalia > Rodentia > Cricetidae > Peromyscus > Peromyscus maniculatus. The sequence continues at coordinate 56,870,694 of NC_134854.1, read as the reverse complement.
AATCTAGATGTAGAACTCTCAGCTCCTTCTCCAGCACTATGTCTGCCTGCATGCCACCATACTTCCCACCATGATGATAATGGACTAAACCTCTGAAACTATAAGCCAACCCCAATTAAACATTTTCCTTTATAAGAGTTGTTGTGGTCATGATGTCTCTTCACAGCAATAGAACATTGACTAAGGCGGAGGAGGAGGAAGAGGAGGAGGAGGAGGAGGAGGAGGAGGAGGAGGAGGAGGAGGAGGAGGAGGAAAAGAGAGGTGTCAAGACTGACTACAGAAACTCATATTGTAACCAGGCTGTGGATTTAGGAAACATGCTTTGACATCAGAAAGAGAGGGTACATAGTCCCATCTGCCATCCTTAACAGCAGTCTAATGCTAGACAAGTTCCTTGGACATTATGGTTCTCAGTTTCTTCATCTCAATAGTAGGGACTGTGCAGATCTTGTTAGTAGCCAATATTACTTGGTATAAGAAAATATAATCACTGTAAGTCTATGGTTCTTATGAAATGGGCATCAGGGGATTTGTGTAAGTGGAGGAACCCTGGCATGTGGTAAAGAGATTTTTACTCTGTATGCTTATGAAAAAGAGACAATGTAAGAATGAAAAGATTTAAGATTTCTAGGGCTGGAAAGATGGCTCAGTGGTTAAGAGTACTTACTGCTGTTGCATAGGATCCAGGTTCAATTCCCAGTACCCACATGGTAGCTCACAACCATCTGTAACTACAGTTCCAGGGGATTCAATGCCTTCCTCTGGTCTCTAAGGGCACCTCATACATGGTGCACATACATGCGCTCAGCCAAACAATAATACACATAAAATTAGAATAATGAAATTATTGTCCATGGCATGAAGGAAAGCTGAAGTTATTGAAGGCAGTGAACACAGCAATGAGTTTACAGAGGAGGAAACCCACAGAAGCCTGTGTTGAGAGGAGAAAGTGTGAAATGGGTGATCCAGGGTAACACTTACATTTTAGTTTGGGGAGAAAGAGAAGAGGCTGGAGTGGAAGCATTGAGAAGCTGGCTGGGCCCCCTGCATGCTAAGGAAGCAGCAGTCGCTACTGGGATTGGAGAGCAAGCGTGAGATCAGGAATCTTCTGACCTCAGTGGAGGTAAGGCGGGACCAGGCATTCTTAGACAACCCTGGATGCTGAAGAGAGGCTGACACAGGGCTATCCATGGAAGCTGCTGGAACCCAAGATCTCAAGGATAAGAATTATCACCATTCTCACAACTTTCCTTTGCCCTGTATGTTTATTTCCATGGAGATCGTTACAGGAAACAAATTAGTATTGATAACCAGTAAAGCTTACGACAGCACCGAACTCTCAACTCTCCTTCACTGGGCTCCTTATCTTTCTTAATTTGTGGCTCATCTATTTACAACTTAAAGAGATTAGAAGGGTATTGATGGCCCCACAATGAGTGTGGTCAGTAACTCCACATCGTAAAAATGATTAAATGATTTAGCAGGCCGTGGAGGTGCGGCTTGCTCTGCGATTTATAGGAACTGGACTTTTAACCTTTTGGAAGCGTCTAGTGTGACTGGGCCAGGGTACTGAGTGCTTAGTTAGAGTGAAATTGCCTGCAAGTTCTGGGGATGATGGAGGGATGAAGTTGCTATGGGGGTTTGGGAGGGTCTTGATCTGTTTCTGCCCTTCCTGGATTCACAAAAGAACCTTTGTAACACTGTCTCCACATCCTCCTCTAGATGGAGAGGAAGGGAAGAGGAAGAACAATCCAGAAGGAAAGAGAAGGCCAAGTTAGCCAAGTTCTCTTTCCTTCACACATTGAAATTTATTCTTAAATAACCTTGAGCGAGACCAGCCCCCCTCTGGCTGCTCTGGACGACATATTGACAAAGCACATGCGCAGATGGCTTCTCATTAGAGAGAACTGACACAGATCCCCAGTAGGTCAACCACCATAGCCCTTGCTGAGAACTAGGGGGCTGTTCATCTTTTATGATGCTAAATTCCCTCTCCTGCCTTAAGGTACCCAGGAGGTGAGGGGTCTCATGGGAACTTACACAGCAGTTCTCTTGGCTAGTTCATTGGATGGTGGCAGATAGGGCCAACTCCAAAGGCATCACACAAGCTTGGACCCTTTACCTGGGTCACCACTGTGGCTGACACGAGCTGATGTATGACTGGAAGATGGGGGTATCTGAGCGGACATGAGACACTTCTGAAGCCTCTGGCAGTCCCCCCCACAGCTGCTGGGTCGATGTGGTGGGTGCTTGTGTTCTCGGAGCCCTGCAGAGACCATGATGACAAACTCTCTGAGGTTTGCCTGGCTCTTTTATTGCCCAGTTCAGCCATGAGGTCTGGGCCAGGAGATGTCTCTGTGACAGACACCTTACTGTACTCAGCTGTAGTTCCCAGGCACAATGAGATGAAAAGGAAGAATCCATCCTCTTAGGAGCTGGTACAGACATTTATCTTAGGAAGAAATGTATCTTCTTTTTTTTTTCTTTTTAAGGAAAAAGCCTTGATAAGCTCACAGGTGTCAGTTCTTTTGAAGGATGGCAATTCTGTGTTGCCAACACTTCTGAGAAAGAGCCAAGGTTGTTCTGTATAAGAGTAGGATAAACTTTATTTATTTATGCCTTTGTTTCAGCTCGGAGTATAGGCGAAGCAGCTAGCAAGCTGGATGGGAGGTGGGTGGGGGGTGGTCACGTGTTACATTTTTCCTCCTCACAGATAACACTTAATGCTGGATTTGATTGGACATGTTTTTAATACAGAATCTTGCTATCAACCCAGACTGGCCTTAAGCTTGAGGTCCTCCAGCTTCAGCCTCCTGAGCACTGAAATTACAGGCTGCAATAGCGCATGCACCCAGCTTAACTGGATTTCTTACAGGAATTAGTGTCGAGGGCAGACTTTGTGCCTAAGTTGACCATGGGAAAAAGTAGGTGTTACAGACACAAAAAGAAATATAGAGTCCCATTAACTTCAGGACAGTGGATCAGGTGTTTGTGAATCAGCCTGTATGATGGATGTACGTGGTCTTTGGTTTTTATGTGGGGCTCGGACAGGTCTGTGGCCAGCTGGAGAAAGGTGGAATTGCTCAGAAGCTACTGTTAAGGGGAGGGACAATGGCTTTTGGGGTCTTCCTCTTATCTCTGTGACACTGCTATGTTTTCTCTTCAAGAAGAGCCTTCTCTGGGCTCATGAGAGGGGGTGGTAGAATTTTTAGTAAAGCCTCTCCAACTATTTCTTTTTTTCTTTGTTCTTTTTCTTTTCTTTCTTTCTTTTTTTTTTTTTTTTTTTTTGGTTTTTCGAGACAGGGTTTCTCTGTATAGCATTGTGCCTGTCCTGGAACTCACTCTCTAGCCCAGGCTGGCCTCGAACTCACAAAGATCCACCTGCCTCTGCCTCCTGAGTGCTGGCATTAAAGGCCTGCGCTGCCGCTGCCGCTGCCGCCACCGCCGCCGCCGCCGCCCCCAGGCTTCCAACTATTTCTTAAAGTCTCCTGGCAAGTTTTCGCTTAGGTAAGTCTCACAGCATCTGCGTCGGCTGTCAGCATTTACTATTGGTTGAAATATTAAGGCAACTCCACGTAGTTAAAAGGAAGGTTTATTTTGTGGGGTAACTTACAAGTGAAGGGATAGGTTACAGGGTCTGGGAAAGGTGAAGCTCAGTCCAGCCGTGTTCTCTGGAGAACTCTGCTCGGTCTACCTCTAGCATCCAGGATCCAGGAACCAAGAGATATCCGACACATCTGGATCTCAGGTCTTCAGGACTCCTCTCTTGGCCCTGCCTTGTAGGCGTGACAGTTACCGAAGCCTCAGTGGGGGTAGTACTTGCAGGTCAAAGCTGGAACAGCTACCCACTACACCTTACCTATTCATTTCTAAAGAAGATGTCAGTCCTAGGGGCTAGCAAGGTGGCTCAGCTGGAAAACATGCTTGTGGCTAAGTTTAATGACCTGAGTTTGATTAATCCCTGGGACCCACATGATAGAAAGAGGGGACCAGCTCCCACAATTGTTCTTTGACCTTCACATGTGTTCTGTAACATACATGGGGTGACAGTGGGGTCCTGAAAGCCTGGATGCTAAGGTCCTTGCAATTGTCCCAACAGGCTTTGTTCCTGGAGACTCTCAGCCTGCTCACAGGCTGCTTCCCCCACCACTAAAAAGAAAATCCTTCTCCAGGTCACATGAACTTGATAGACTTCTTTAAGGAGGTGCTTCTATTCAAGGTACCATGAACCAGTAGAGGCTGCCCATCAGATCTCCTGATGGATAGGGGATCCCCTCTGGGATCAGTCATAAGCATGTCTATGGGTCTTTAGCTAGTGAAGCTGAAGACTCCTGATGCAGAAATGCTGGTCCATTGTGCCCTACATGTTGTGACAGGGGTTGGGGGTAGGCAAGCAGATGCCTTATGCTTCCTGCTACTGGTGAATCTTGAAGGCTATGTTAATTAGCTTTCCCACAGCTTCTGGACCTTTGGTCTTTGAGTTTGTCCTTATGACTACACCCACTCATCCACACATAATCTCATTTTAATGAAATCAGAAGACATGAAAATCACCCGCTGTATCAATGCCTCATTAAGATGGACATCTCCTGCTAAAGCAGGATGGAAGGGTCATGTTGTCATTTATTCATGCTCTTAATTGCTTAAAGCACAATTTCCACAGTGTTGTGGTGGTTGGTGAGTGGAAGTCAAGGTTTTATTTTTTTATAAACAAGAAGGGATGTTTTCCAGCCCAGAATAAGCCACCAAAGCAGAGAAGGCTGTGACAGGTTTTGAATGTAATCTCAGGTTCCTGTTAAATTAGACACGTTTTTCAAAACATATTGCTGCTATTTGGAATGCATTTATAAATATTTATGAGAGTAATGGGTGGGGGTGATGCCCAAGGGGAGCAGTGGGGACATGAAAGGACAGCCAGTTAGCTGGAGGTGCAAACCATTTGTGGAGTGTTCCAGAAATGGTCAGACTTGTGCATTGCATTGAAACCAAAAGCAACAATGGCAATTTAAGTGGCATAGAATTTTTGCATGCATATTTGAGTGAAGGTGGCCTAGGGAGGTCTGGGGAAAGCTGCTGCCTGGACTGTGGCAACTCCTGAGATGTGGGCTAGTCCATCAGTCAAGGGCTGAGAAAGAAGATGCAGATGGGTACCACAGAATGAAGGATGTAGGGCTCTACATTCATGAAGGAGTTGTTTCCTTCCTTTCAAGGTATAGAGATGGCCAAGTCAGACTCCTGGGATCTGAAATGTGTACCTCTGAATGTTGGGGTGGACAGGGAAGGGATGTTTGTGGAACTTCTTAGCCAAAGAACTGGGAATATGACAGTTTGGGGACTCAGGAAAACTGGCACCAATGAGCACTTGAAGTTTTCTTCCTGTAGTTCCTGGTGACTAGGTTGACTCTACCTACCACGGGTTCTGTTGAACTACTTCCTCTAGATCTATAGGGCTTCATCTGGTAGAAACAGGTACCACTCAAATTGGGTAAATGGGGAGAGTAGAAAGAAGGAAAAGATCCCAAGGGGCAGTGCTCGGGGCTGGGAACCTCACTGTGCTACTGCTGGGTACAGGGGAGAATACTGATGGGGTCTGGGTAGGGATAGGACCACTCAGGAGAGAGGCCATGGAAATGGACATTGACCTCTGCCCCCTGCCCCCTCCATTGTCTGCTGGTTCTCACCGGCCAACTCTAGCCAGCAGCCACACACTTCGGGGTCTAGCAAGCCCGTATCATTAAGGCAAACAGCAGCCTTGGAGATGCAGGAAGCTGGCTTTGCTGTCTTGGTTACAAAGGTTGGAAATAAGGGTGAGATTCATAATTCATTAGTACCTGGGCTCGAACGTTGTGTGTTCTAGGCAAGCACTCCACCACTGAGCTACATCCACATCCCTCTCTTTATACTTTATTTTCAGGTAAGTTTTTCCTGAGCTGTCTAGGATAGCCTCTCACCACCTGTGTAGCTCAGTTAGGCTTTGACCTTGGGATGCTTCTGCCTCAGCCTCCCAAGTACTGGGATTACAGGTCAGCACTGTCAAGCCTGACTTTCAGGCAGAGTTTTTTTCTTCTTTGGGAATTCTGTCTTTTCTCTGAAGGTTTTCAACTATGTGGGTCAGGCTCACCCTGCTCGTGATCTGTTTTTCTTAGAGTCAACTACTGGTAAATATGAACCACACCTAACATATATCTTTGTGCCAGCATTTGGACTGGTGTGTGGTTTAACAATGGTCACTGGAGTCCAGCCAGCTTGACCCCTGGGATGAATCACTACAGCCCCTGTGGAGGACATGGCAGCAGCAGTGAACTGTACTGACGTTCAATGTCACCCTTGCAGGTGTTGACTGAGCTGATCCTCAAAACCACGAGGTGAGATCACTGTCATCTATAATTTATGCGTGCTGCAGTTGAGGCTTAGAGAGGTGGTTGCCCAAGGGCACAGGGCTGGAAAATTGTAGAAGCAAGACTCAAATTCAAAACTTCTGACCTCAACTCTTGAGAGTTCTTAGGTGGCTAGCACGATATTTTTAAATCCCATCATGAAATTACTTGCTACCAGAGGTTTACTTAAGAAGAATAAAGCAGTGGACTGGGTGAGAATATGGTGAAAAGGACCGGCCATGTCTGTATGGTTGCTGTGGAAGATTCATATTTCCTCCATGAGTGTGAACATGGGAGTACGTATGATGTGATGGGTTCCCAGCCTCATGGCCTGGTAGGCAGTGGGCTATCTCCGAAAGCAGGGTTTTCTTCCACTGTCCCTTCACCAACGCAAGCTCTCTGATGCTCTCATAGCCCCACCCTACTCTGCTTTTGAAGGGGCACCGTTTGCCAAGGGGAGCCCCAACTTCAGGTGGGGCTACACTGAGCATCTTCTGATGACATGAATCCCTCAGTCACTGCAGGGAACTGGCATTCAGGACTCACTAATATGAAACGGTTGAGCACTGAGTCTGAGGACAAAACTGTCCAGCTTTGATGTCTTCTCTGCCATTCCCCAGTCCTGTGGCTTTATCAAGGACTTCACCATCGGAAAACAGTGCACCAGTGCCCATCTCTGCTGTCCCTGGAGGGCTGAATGGACAATGAAGGCACACAGGAGAACTTTGCAAGCATCAGTAGAGTGATGGCCACACAACTCTCCGCATATGACAGAGAGTACACTTTGGATGTGATTTCTTTTCTTTGCCTTCCTTTGTCATAAAATTCTGGAGGAAAAAACAATAGGCAAATCCTTGTTCGTTCAACCAATCACTAATTCCCGTAGCCCATTATCACAGTTGTTATGTTGACGATCAAAAACTGAGATTTACGGGACTGAGGAGATGGCTGGGCAGTTAAGAGCACTTGCTGCTCCTGCAAAGAACCAGAGTTTGATTTCCAGCACCCACATCTGGCAGCTCACAGCTGCCTGTAACTCCAGCTCCAGAGGATCCAAACCCTTCTTTTAGCCTCTGAGAGCACTTAGGCGCATGTACACACACACACACACACACACACACACACACACACACACACACACGAATAAAAAGTAAAATATATTTGACAACAAAGAAGTCAGCTACCTTGGGAGAGCTGGATTTTAAGAAAATCAGTGGTTATCAGCATTTACTAAAACACAGAGCCCTAAAGAATCGAGGAATGTTATAAGATGTCTCCATATACACAATACCCTGTCTGTCTCTCTCTTGCTCTCTCCCTCTGCTCTCCAACAAACAACTACAGAGTATGCTAACTTCTGCAGCAGAGAACACTGTAGCATCTGTTGTTCTCTTAGGATCAACCATGAGCCTTTCAGGAGATACTTTTGTAATGTTTGGGAGAAACTCTGGTTAAGTTCTGATTAAAGCCTTATTCTTCTATCATGGCGTGGTTGACAAGGAGCGTGTCTGAGGCTGCACCAGTGTCAGTACTGGAAAAATAAGTGTCACCTGCACTTCCATCATGAGCGTGACCTTCGATCTGCAGCTCTTCACTGGTTCCCTGTAAGCCATGCCCCTTTGTGAGGGTCGGTTTCTACCGGAGAATGTAATCCATGAGTTCACATGAAAGAAACATGAGCTGGGCACGAGGACACAGATGCTACTGTTCCTTAGCATCCACTGTGTGGTTTTCGAGGCTCCTGACCCTACACACACACACACACACACACACACACACACACACACACACACACACACGTGTGCGTGCACGCACGCACGCAAGCACACAAGCACGCACAGCCCCTGTCCTTAGCCTGCTGATTCGATGACAGGATGGATTGATTCCTTCTATTAAGCCTCAGACTTCAGCACAATCCTCTTCCTCCCTCTCCTCTGCTGCCTCCTTTTCATCTCCTTTGTCTCCTCCTCTTCTCCATCTCCTCTGTTTCCTCCTCTCCATCTCCTCTGTCTCCTCCTCTTCTCCCTCCATCTCCTCTGTCTCTTCCTCTTCTCCATCTCCTCTGTCTCTTCCTCTTCTCCCTCCATCTCCTCTGTCTCCTCCTCTTCTCCCTCCATCTCCTCTGTCTCTTCCTCTTCTCCATCTCCTCTGTCTCCTCCTCTTCTCCCTCCATCTCCTCTGTCTCCTCCTCTTCTCCCTCCATCTCCTCTGTCTCTTCCTCTTCTCCATCTCCTCTGTCTCTTCCTCTTCTCTCTCCATCTCTTCTGTCTCCTCTTCTCCCTCCATCTCCTCTGTCTCTTCCTCTTCTCCCTCCATCTCCTCTGTCTCTTCCTCTTCTCCATCTCCTCTGTCTCCTCCTCTTCTCCCTCCATCTCCTCTGTCTCCTCCTCTTCTCTCTCCATCTCTTCTGTCTCCTCCTCTTCTCCCTCCATCTCCTCTGTCTCCTCCTCTTCTCTCTCCATCTCTTCTGTCTCCTCCTCTTCTCCCTCCATCTCCTCTGTCTCTTCCTCTTCTCCATCTCCTCTGTCTCCTCCTCTTCTCCCTCCATCTCCTCTGTCTCCTCCTCTTCTCTCTCCATCTCTTCTGTCTCCTCCTCTTCTCCCTCCATCTCCTCTGTCTCCTCCTCTTCTCTCTCCATCTCCTCTGTCTCCTCCTCTTCTCTCTCCATCTCCTCTGTCTCCTCCTCTTCCCCACCCCATCATCTTCTTTCCCTCTTCCTTTCCCTTCATCCTTCTCCTAGCCCCTTTTTTCCTCTTCCTCCTCTCCCCCTTTCTCTTTCTTCTCCTCATTTTGAGGAGTTCTGTGCCTGGAACTGGTGACCCTCCCCCCTCAGCTATCCAAATGCTGGCATTACGTCTGTGTGCCCCTGTGTGCCTGGCTCAGTAGCTCTGTTTCTTCCTCCTTCCCACTGTGTTGTTGTGTGTCCCCCACGCTGGGCATGGGTATCTGCCTCTGGGGACGTCAGCTTGACAGTGCCTACCTACAGAGCCGTCCGGCCACAGACGTCAAGGGGCAGCAGATAAAAAGAAGAGAGTTCAAGGGAGGAGTAGCATGTGCGAGGGGCCTATGGCAGAAGAACAGGGGAGTCACTTGAGCAACTAAGTTTTTCATGAAGTATCGGGTTAGGAAAATAGCTCATTCACATGCATAAGGGCCCATTTCAATCCCCAGAATTCATGTTGGAAAAAAAAAAAGCCACTATAGTGGCACCCATTTGCAATCCCATTGGTTAAAAGGCAGAGTTATACAGATCCTTGAGCTCATCAGCCAGCCAGCCTAACTTACTTAGCAAGTTCCAGACCAATAAGAGACACAGTCTTAAAAAACATAATAAAAAAGGTGGTTAGTTTCTGAAGAATTACAGCTGAAGTTGTCCTTTGGCTCCCCAGGCACCTGCCCACACATTCATACACAGCACTCATCTCTGTAGGAGCAGGCATTACGCCTACAGTGTTCGCTGTTGTCTTATCTGGCCTTAGAGTAGCTCCTCAGTAAGAGTCTCGTGAATGAATAAGCCCAGAAGGAAGTCAATAAACCACACTAAAGGTCCAGGGGTGCTTTCTAAGAGGAGAGAGCACTGAGTAGAGATGTACGGAGCATGGGGGGGGGGCGCTCACTATTGGGGAAGCAGGGAGGGATGTGATGGACCATTGAGAAACTTATAGAAAATACAGTGCTAAGGCAGAGCAGGACAAGGATGAAGGTGGTGTTAAGGATGAGGCTGGAAGGTCAGGAAGAGCTGTGCCCACTGGCTGGGGCTCATGGAGGGTCTGAGTAGTCAGAGACCCTCTACTATAGGAGTAGGGAGGAGGATCAGGCTAAGGAGCACTGGGGAGGAGAATGGAGCACAGCTGAAGAGGCAAGGGATGGCTTGATTGGTTTCAGGACTGTGAGGAGCCACTGGTAGGAAGACAGTGAGGACCACTGCCCGTGGATGCACAGTGGTCCCACTCACCAAGGGACATAGAGAGAAGTTACATGTGGAGTGTGGAGGCGGTGTCAGAGAGGCTATGTTAGTTACCTTTGTTTAACTCTAACAAAAATCCCCAACAGAAACCACTCAAGGGAGGGAAGATTTATTTTGGCTCACAGTTTCAGAGACTCTCAGTCCATTATGGTGTGCAGGGCACAGCCAAGCTCATAGGTGGGAATGTATGATTCAGGCTCTGTATGTCACAGTGGGCCAGGAAGCAGACAAAGTAGGGCTGGGCTGTTAGCATTGACCCACTTCCACTAACTAGGCTTCACCTCCTAAAGGCTCCGTGGCCAAACTAGTATCATCATCAGCAATGCTGATGGAACCAGCAATCAGGATGTGAGCTGATAAGGCAACAGTTCAGATTCAAACCATAACAGGACCATGATGAGCTTGGTGGATGGTACCACGGAGTCTGACAACACTAGTCTCCTCTGGGCTAGGGTTAGAATCCTAGTTAGTACTACAGGGCAGAATACAAGAATGGATACGGTGTTGTCTTGCCTTGAAGTAGGTTCCAGTCTAGTTGGGGAATCCAATACACATGCTGATTGCATACTTCAGGTTGCACACAGAACTGGATGGAAATCACAAGGCAGAGAGTGAGGGATTACTGGATTACATTTTTTTGTTTGTTTGTTTTCAAGACAGGGTTTCTCTGTATAGTTTTGGTGCCTGCCCTGGGTCTCTCTCTGTAGACCAGGCTGGCCTCGAACTCACAGAGATCTGCCTGGCTCTGCCTCCTGAGTGCTGGGATTAAAGGCATTCACCACCACCACCCAGTGAGGGATTACTTCTTAATGGGAGAGAGGAGGTGGGTCTCTAGAAACTGCTCTTCATGGTCAGCACAATAGGCCATTCATAGCACACATCTCTGTCAGCCAGAAACGGCAAGCATCTCCATTGCTTAACCTCAGAAAGCTGGTCCTTTAAATCCCCAATTCCACGGTGACTTTTAAAAACAGGCTTCCTGCATGGAGGCTTTTTGAAAGTCTAAATAAATGATGCTCATTGGTCCTCCTTGTCTGCACATTAATCTTCTCCAAGGCTGGAGCGTGTTAATCAGCCTGGCTCTTTCTTGGAATTGCCTTTTCTCTGGTAAGTACTGCAAGCCTGAGTGCATCCCATTGATTCTGTGCACCTGTCCCATCCGCACCAGCATGGGAAGATCCGCGCTTCTCTCTCCTTCAGGGCCTTTTCTATAGTAGGGGGACCCCCTAACATTTTTTTTTAGCTCTTTAGAAATTTGACACATTGACTAAGAATTGCCCGAGTTCCCTCTCTTCTCCAAGCCCCTCCAAAAGTCTTGCGTGAGCCCCATCTTTACCCTGGGATTTATTTACAGTTAGCTTGGTAACCAAGTAGAGAACAGGGTAATTTGATGGTATTTGGTTAGGCAGCCTCAAACCAGCTGCTTGGATGATATTCTAGATGTGGTCCAGCCAGTGCACCTGCCTTTCTCTGCCCTCTTCCTCTTAGTGATGCCGTCATTAGTGTTTTCCAGTGTGCCTTGAGCTTGCGGGGGCTTTGTTACAAAGAACATCTTCTCTGTGGCTCTGGAGCTCCCCAAAAGGCACATTTCTAACTGTTCTTAGCCTGGCTGATTTCAGTTTCCTTTGAGTTCATCACACTCCCCAAGAGCCCCCAGTTTTGCTGGGTGGACCTCATCCCCTCTACAAAGAGCCATAAGTTCCCCATCTTTGCTTCCACTCCAGGGATTTGGGTGCCAGGTTGCAAGGGTATCTACCTTACACTATTTTATGTTGATATAGCGTGCTATAGACTGTGCACATTTTAAGTGTGTTTGGATAGGCTGTGAAGTTCAAGGCCAAGGGAAGGCATCCAATGAGGGTCCTCTTGTTACATCATAGCATGGCAGGGGCCATCATACAAATGGGAGTGGGGATGGAGGCCAAATATCCTATTTCTAGGAGTTCACCATTGCAATAATCAATCCATTTTCTCACTGACAGCCCTAATTCAGGATCCCCAGAACCCATCGCCACCTAAGGTTCCCACCTCTTAATACTGTCATCATGACAATTGAGTTTCAATGTGAGCTTTGCAGGGGACTTCACATCAGAGCAGCATCCTCCGAGTTAGCTGGTGTGTAAGGAATGGTCTCAGGAAAACCAGAGCAGGACTGGCCCAAGAGTTCCTGAGCAGCACTGTGCCTGGTCAGGGGAGGAGCACGCTGGGAGGGTGGTGGCTTTTCAAAGGAGCTCCTGAGCTTTGGTGGTGGGTGTAGCTCTGCCTTCATGCTGTCCCACAACACAAACCTAGAAGGGGTGTTTATGTGTCTTAATTGGTCAAATAAAGTAGCTGAGAATAAAAACCCCACCTTACCTCAGCCCTGAGAAAAGCCTGGAACCTATCAGTTATTTCTCTTCGCCCAGCCAGGGAACTATCTGCAGTATTAGAGAAAGTATTAGACCTGCTCTGTGGGGAAAGAATGAGGAGGCTGCTGGGTCTCGGAAAAGCTGGCCATGGTTATGGAAGTCTCTGTGAACACCTGTACAGACAGAAAAGCTGCCAGAGTGGCATCTGGGAACCGGCTTTCCTATCTGTATTTGGATGCAGCCTCCAGGAAGACTTAAGTGTGACTTTTCATTCATATAGCACAAGAAAGAAAGAGTTTGGCTGGCCATACACAGGAGGGTTAGCAGAAATGAGTGCAGAGGCCAGAATTATGCCATCAGCTAGATGGGAATGAAGGCCCTCTGTTCACAGGCCAGCTATTCTGCAGCAGAAGACGTTCTGTGAGGGGTGTGTCTGGGCCCCTTAGTTAGCAGAACAGAGAGCTTTCAAACCACATTGCCAAAGACTGAGACATGCATCCTCAGAATGACAAGGAAGACAAGGTCACTGTTGTCGCTAAGACTGTTACTCTTCCCTGGTCCCAGTCTTCACTGCCTCATCTCAAATTTGTCAAGCACTCACTTTACCCCTGGGGTAACTGGACAAAGCTGCATATGACTAAACATCTGGCTTGGAGACATGGACCAACATGGGGCCCTTCCAATTTCTGAAGACTTGCATGTCACTGTCCCTGCAGACCAGCAACCATTTATCACGAAATTATTTGAGGGTGTCATAGGCTGATCCCCTTGGAGATCGGCACATAGGAGCTTTATTAAGGACGGTTTTTAAGGACACTATCTGGAAAGGACAGATAACACAGGTTCAGGCAAAGAGCCAATTGAGCAGCAACATGACAACATCAGTTCATCCTCGGGAGAACTCTGGAGCTGGAGTAACCCCTCAGGGTCATCCCACCTTGAGACTGTCCTCCCCACAACTACCAGTCATTGAGATCTGAGAAGGTGGAGCTTGAGGCTTGGGGTAGCTTGGGCTGAGGGCAATTCCCAGGCTCAACTGAGAGCCTTGAGTGGCCATCACTCTTAGTACCTTGGTGTGGTGCTTGATACTGATTGCCAATTTGACAGGATCTAGAACCATTTAGGAGACAAATCTTTGGGCATATCCGTGATGGAGTTTCTAGAGATGGGAAGATTATATGTGGGTGGTACCATTCATAGGCTGGGGTTCTGGAATAAATGGGAGAAGGCAAGGTAAGCATTGGCATCCATTTCTCTATGCTTCTTGACTACAGATGCAATGTGACCAGCTCTCTTGTTCCTGTGGTTGTACCTTCATGATGCATCATGTTGGACTTATACACCATGATGGACGGTTCCCTCAAACTGTGAGCCAAAACAAACCCTTCTTTCCTAAATTGTTTTTGTAACATAGTTGTTTTTTTTCCACAGTAATGAGAAAATAACTACTATTCTGGGAGAATGATTCTCTCAGCTGTAAAGAATGAGGGCCCAAGCAGAGGTCTTACTTCTACCTCCGGAGATGTTGAGCCTACCCTCCCAGACAATAGGCACACTCTCCTGCAGGATGGCCTTGATGGGGGAACAGAAAACTTGGATATATGAAGTGAAGAGCTTGTCTAGATGACATCCTTTGTGACCTTACATGAAACAGTGCCTTAGCTGAGTGCTGCATCCCAGAAGCCTGAGGAGAACTCTGCCTGTCTCCAGCAGTGCTGGAGGGATGGCAAATTTATTCCACACTGCTGTTTATTTGGATTCTGCCACATTCTTCTGCGGCATTTAATTGTCATGGACATCATGTAGCAAGAGGCAGCTGAGAGATGGAAATGAGCTCCCAATTTGTCTCTGGAAAATTTTCTCCATTATGAGACTAGAAAGATTAAAGGGATAATAACACCTTACACCCATATCATGCTTCCCTCCCAGCAAAGAGCTTTCATATACACATTATCTTATTTGAGCCTTGCGATAGTCCTGTGGGATAGTTATAATTGGAATTATTATTCATTTTATGGGTAAAAAAACCCCCATAACTATGGAAAACTTATGCCTTCTCCTTATTCATTTTTTATTTGTATTTTTTATTAGCCAATATCCTTTCCATTGTGTGAAAATCCAAGAAAGGGGCTGGAGAGATGGCCCAGCAGGTAGCAGTACACACTGGTCTTGCAGAGGACCTCAGTTAGGTTCCCAGTACCACTATCCAGCAGATCACAATCACCTTTGGCCCCAGCACCAGCAGGATCTCCACCAACCTCTGACCACCACAGACACTTCACTCGCATCCACATACCCACACCAGACACATACAGCAATTTAAAAATAACGTGTTTTTTTTTTTTTTTTTTAATGTGGAGGTCTGTCTGGTGAGATGGCTCCGCAGTTAAGAGCACTAGCTGCTCTTGCATAGATTCTGGGTGTCGTCCCTGACACTCACATGGAGGCTCACAACTGTCTATGGCTCAAATTCCAGGGTATCTGATGTCTTTGTGTCTGCCTCTGTGGGCTCCTACATAAACACATACAAGCACACGCACATAAAATAATAAATAAATAAATAAATAAATAAATAAATAAATGCACATTTTCTTAAAATCCAAGAGGGGCGAATGAAACATAATGGCAACCAAAGAATTCCCATTTTCATATAAAGCTCAGTTTTATATTATCTTTTTTCCACATCTCTGAATTTACAGTGCAAGAGTTAAGACATTGACATTAAACTGCCACCAAGCAGAAACACACAGACACTGTCTACTTCCATGTATCTTGTATGGGGCAGTAAAAAAGTAAACTAAAATCATAGTTTGTGTGCAGCTAGCAACCCCATGGGGCTATAAACTAGGTATAGGACTAATATACACTAGGGAGAGATGGTCGTGTTTGACAAGGGATCAGAGGAGGCCTAGTTGCAGCAGGCTTTCTCAGAAGAGGTACTGCGATAGCCCATCCCTAAGAAGTAACATCCCCTCAAGCAGGTGGAGAAGTAGCAGGGGGACCCCTCGGCCTAACATTACCCCTGAGCCTACTGCACTCCATGCGACTGAGCTACAATGAAGGCTGGAACATTCCCTCTGTTGCTGCTGCATCCAGATGAGCATTCAGCTCACAGGCTGCTCCTTAGATGCCAGTCAAGCAACTGAACAGCCCGTGGCAGCCTGCTCTCCCCCTGGTCTGTTTTCTAACTGTGTGTTGTGTTCGGAACACTTGTATTGAATCTGATAGGACCGGATTAGAATAATGTCTGACTGCAGCTTTCCTTGAAAGGAGAGGCTCCTCCAGCTGTGCTGGCTCTCCAGGGTCTTGGGGCAAATTCAAAAGGCACTCGGAGCTGCAGCTGTCTTCCTTCCTGCACCAACTCGGCCACCCTGTTTGCACACAGGTGATACGTAAGCTGCACCCAGGGGACGCACAGGCCTTTGGTGTTCTTCTCGTATTGCCTATCTGTCTAATGTTTTTCCATTATTCTTCTCCTGGGGGACTATTACTAAGAGGGTTAATAAATGGAGAATATAAATAATGTGAATACTGAAGCATAGATTTTTCCAGGAGTATAATTTATCACTGGTGTTGGAAGGCAAAGTCATGTGACTTCATCTGTCACATGGCCACTTTCCATGCTGCTGAGAAGGAAGCAATGTTTCACAGACATCTGGAGCTCTTAGGGGTCATCACTTTTAGGGGTGCAGATAAAGGAGGAGGTACTGATCCTGGGAGCTCAAATAAACTCCAAAGCACCAGTAGCACTTGGCACAGGTTCTTCTGGTCTGGCCTGTGGTGGTGACATTTGAAGGTACACTCAGTCTTCTGCTGGGGAACTCATTGCTGAATCTTGTTTTTTTGTTTGTTTTTGTTTTTGTTTTCAAGACTGAGTTTCTCTGTATAGTCTTGGCTGTCCTGGAACTTACTGTGTAGACCAGGTTGGCCTTGAGCTCAGAGAACTGCCTGCCTCTGCTTCCCAAGTACTGGTATTAAAGGTGTGTACCACCATGCCAGCTCACTGCTGAAACTTTAAAGTGAAATTTCTTAAGAAAGAGATCTTTTAAAAAATTTTGGGGCCGGGCGGTGGTGGCGCACGCCTTTAATCCCAGCACTCGGGAGGCAGAGCCAGGCGGATCTCTGTGAGTTCGAGGCCAGCCTGGGCTACCAAGTGAGCTCCAGGAAAGGCGCAAAGCTACACAGAGAAACCCTGTCTTGAAAAACCAAAAAAAAAAAAAAAAAAAAAAATTTTGGATTGGGTGGAGAGATGCCTGAACTGTAAGTGGTCATTTGAAAGTGTGGGGTTAATATTTGAAAAGTGTGGGTGTTAGAGGGGAAGGAGGTGATAATTTGAGATGAAAGTGGCAGGTCCTGATGAAGCAATTTTGAGTGAATGGGGTGTGTTTCCAGTTTTGCTAGCTGAGTGAATGCATGTACATTATGCCAGGGAGAATCCGTCCTTGCAGCATCCCATGGTCTAGCAGAGACTGTCTCAGGATGACAGTTAAGATCTCAAGTCCTAGCTTCGAGCCTACCATCTCCATGACCATGGGCAAGTTATTTATCATCTCTGCCCCTCTGCTTCCTTATTGATCAAATGAGAAGACAAGTGATCTGTCTCCAGAGTTGCTCAATATTTTATGAATGAGTCTATCTGGGAATGGAAACTTTATAAAGGACTCCATTGCTAATGCCTTCTTTGGCATCCCCTGAACTGTGAAGGAAACATACTCAGTGATGCTCTTCCTATGGATCATTCTTCACCTAAAAGGGGAACCTGAGGACCTGGGGAGCTAAGGAACATCATCAGGATCCTGCATTTTCCCCAAGCAGAGCAGTAAGATGAGGCTTTTCCAACAGTGCTGGAGAGCTAAGAAATCCCGAGAGACCGCTGGACACTGCCAACTAGATGTTACTGTTTCCTGTCTGTCCATCCTCTCTCATGCCCTTCCCTGTTAACACTCCCCTCTTCATCAGCCCAAATTTCTTTACAGAAAAAAATCTCTATAGGACAGAGGAATACTAGAAGGAACTGGTCTTGAGACCCAACTCGGAAACTCAAATGTGCAAGGTTGTAAGCAGGAGAGGGGAAGCCAGCCCACCTCTTCAGGGTGGTGGAGAGAGATAGATACAAGATTGAGGGTAGGCTAATAGAAGATTCCCGAGAGGCATGATATCAGCTGTAGGGACCAGACTTCCAAGGTAGCCCTAAGAGGTATGTTTTTTCAGAGGACCCGAACAGAGGATTGAAGTCATGAGCATTGGCCTGCCACTGCTGCTGAAGAGGCCGAGTGTGGCTGGAGCTGTATTCCTCCAAAAGGCATTTAAGTCGCTCAGAACCTACATATATCATGGAAAGAAATGAGCTCATGCCCCACATCTATCTGTCCATTCATCCATCCATCCATCCATCCATCCATCCAGCCAGCCAGCCAGCCAGCCAGTCATCCAGCCAGCCAGCCATTCATCTATCCATAAGGCAGCTTCTAAGAGTATGCTGTGTGGCCGTACCCTCACATCTCCAAGAGGCAAAAGGCTCGAAGCCCCCTAACTCCAGAAAGTCTTGGTGCTACTGAGAGAGATGGACACTTTGTAGATAAGGAAATTGATGGGACAGGAGCAAGTGGTGAAAAGCATTGATTGGGTGGAGAACAGAGCAGCACATAGTGCCGAAGCATATTGAGAAAGCTGGTTTCTTCCTGGGATGAGATGTGATATCTGAATTTATACTAACATGAGATGAGAGAATAGCCCTGAGCATCTCTGGAGAAAAACTTGTCCCTGTGCTGTGGGAACAAATTTCAGGAGACCCAAGGCAAGAGTATACCTTTTGTGTTCCAAGAGAGCAACAGTGTGTGGTCCCTGGAGAGAGAAGGAGGGAGGGAGGGAGGGTGACAGGGAGAAGAGGAGGAGGAAAAAGAGAGACCGAGATGTGTAGAAAGCAAGTCCCAAGGGCCATGAGACTAGGCTCTAGGCCACATGAAACCTTGAGTTTCATTCTAGATGTTCTGGAGAAGGTGTGTGCTCTTCACTGCCCAGGAGTTGCTCTGGCTAGTGCGTGGAGAATAAACTAAAGAGAGAATGCATGAGAACCAGGGATCTCTGGTTCTTATAGTCCTCCAGGCTCGAGACAACAGCAGTGAGGGGTCAGCTGGTGGCAGTGGAGAAGATAAAACACGCTCACATCCTAGAAGGATTTTGAAGGTGAAGCCATGGATCCTCAGTCCCTGGTGAGTTAGCTTTGGATTGTGAGAGAGGAGTCGGGCCCAGTTCCAGTGCTGGAACAGGGCAGCGATCCTTTGATAGAGTTCCTCATGTTGTGGTGACTCCCAACCATAAAACTATTTTGTTGCTACTTCATAACTGTAATTTTGCTACTGTTAGAATATCTGCTGGAGCAGTTCTCTGAGCCGTTCACGTCCGAGGAGACCGGAGAAGCTGCATTTCAGAAGGAGGTGGAGCCAGCAGTTGGGCATGTGAAGCCTAGGGTGACTACAGCCTCCAAAAGGAGGTGCTATATGCAGCTGGTTCAAGTCCTAGGAGAAGACAAAGAATCCTAAGCAGTCTAAATATCACCCTAGGGCAGGAAGGAGATTTTCATTTCTGTGTTTTCTCACTCACTTATATTAAAAGGTCAATGCGTCTGTGTCTAGAGGCTATGGATTGGTATACTCTACTTTGTGAACAGATGCCTGCATTTCTGAGATAAAGGTATCTAGAAAGCAGAGACAAGATCAGTTCTCTGACTCAAGGCTCCACCGGAACTCTAACTTCTCCTGCACAGAATCTCTCACTTCAAAGAAATTCTAACCAGGTATTTCTGCTGCAGAAGAGCCTGGGACATATGTACAGACCCCTATTCAGGTCATATGCTCTCCTGACTGGGGGGACATTTCCAGCTTGCGGTCAGTGTCCCTCCATGGTCCCCAGCTTCCCTTAAATGTGGCCTCACTGCTCAAATGGATGAGCTCTCCCCTGACACCTCTCTCATGTGTCACTGGTCAGCTCAGGCCACCTTTTTATTTTGTTCTTGGCTGTGCCTGTGGCTCCCTCCTGGTCTCTGGAGTCCCCCCACCCAGACCTGTTATTTCTTGCCCTCAAGAAGTCTGGCTTGATCTCAGTGAAACTACCCTACATGAATAAAATTTCCACTTCTCCCTGAGAAGACAATGGTCATTCCCCAAGATTTCCATCGGTGATTTATCAGGTGATAATAAGTCACAAAATTCAGTATTCTGTAGAGATTTCTACTGACCCTCCAATGGACAAAAAACAATGGCAGAGACTCTTGGAATGTCTTTTAGTCTCATTTGGAAGCTTCCTTATAGGAAGATAGCCTTTTCTCCATGACTCCCATAACCCTGACTATTCAACCACACGTGGAACCCTGTCAGAGGTTCTCGACCTGTGGGTCGTGACCCCTTTGGGGAGGGGGGGATAAGCAAACATTTTACAGGTGTCACCTAAGAGCATTGGGAAAACACAGATATTTGCAAAGATACTATAACAGTGGCAAACACAGATATTCTAACAGTAGCAAAATTACAGTTATGAAGTAGCAACAAAATAGTTTTATGGTTGGGAGTCACCACAACATGAGGAACTCTATCAAAGGATCGCAGCATTAGGAAGGTTGAGA
This sequence comes from Peromyscus maniculatus bairdii, assembly GCF_049852395.1. NCBI lineage: Eukaryota > Metazoa > Chordata > Mammalia > Rodentia > Cricetidae > Peromyscus > Peromyscus maniculatus. The sequence continues at coordinate 56,850,381 of NC_134854.1, read as the reverse complement.
ACCACTGCCCTATGAGCTTACATCAATTTTATATTTGAGCCAATTGTTCAGGGAGATTTTTGATCCTAAACATTCTAATATCCTTCACAGAATGTTTCATAACCATTCCCACACCCACAAAAATATTTCAGAAAATACATCAGTGATCTGGTTTGAGTGTATAGGACCACGAAGAGCCGACTAGAAGGAACAAAGTCTCAGAATTAGAGGAATCTTTTCCTTGTGTGCAAAGCACAAGTGTGGATTTCTATGTGGCCCTATGCCAACGTCTAGTTGGGGCTCAAAATCAAAAGCCATTACAGCAGCAGACACAAAACTTTGGTAAATCGAGAGAGAGAGAGAGAGAGAGAGAGAGAGAGAGAGAGAGAGAGAGAGAGAGAGAGAGTCCTGTAGACTGGAGTTCCTAAAAAGAAACTTAAAATGAGTGTGGTTGATACATTGTGTACCCCAATAAACTTACCTGGGGGTCAGAGAACTGAACAGCCATAATATTAAACACAGAGGTTAGGCAGTGGTAGCGCACGCCTTTAATCCTAGCATTTCAGAGGCAGAGATCCATTTGAATCTCTGAGTTCAAAGCCACACTGGAGACAGCCAGGCATAGTGACTCACACCTTTAACCCCAGAAAATGAGCCTTTAATCCCAGGAAGTGATGGCAGAAAGCAGAAAAGTATTTAAGGCTTGAAAACTAGGAACTAGGCTGGTTAAGCTTTTAGGCTTTTGAGCAGCAGTTCAGCTGAGATTCATTCTGGATGAGGACTCAGAGACTTCCAGTCTGAGGAAACAGGATCAGCTGAGGAACTGGCAAGGTGAGGTGGCTGTGGCTTGTTCTGCTTCTCTGATCTTCCAGTATTCACCCCAATACCTGGCTCTGGGTTTGATTTTATTAATATGAACTTTTAAGATTCGTGCTACAAATGAGGATGTCTGGGAAAAATGGACAGTAACATTTAATCAAGGCAGTGGTTCCAGGCTGTGCTCAGAGTTACATAACATGGCCTCTATGTTTTGCACGCTGAAGCTTACATGAGGCTTTAGGATACACCTTCATGGTGCTGGCTGTCCTTAGGAGGTTCCCTACTCCATAGTGGATGTAAATGAAGATGCAACCCTGTGCTGGACCCTTTGTTCCCATCCTTGGGAGTCTGTGTTTGCTCTGCATGAAGCCTCTGGGCAAAAGTTTTTGGTCTGACTTTCATGGCCAAGGGTGACTGACAGCTGCTACCTGTTGCAACCACGCCCACTTTTCCTTTTAGTTGTTTCCATATAACAGGTCCCCCTGATGGGCTGTATTTCCATTGTTTTATTTCTCTTTATTTGTAGGTCATCTTTCTGCCCATGATTTTACTGCTATTTTTGATCATTTTATGTGTATATACAATTCATCATGATTTTCCCCATTACCCTCTGGCATGCCCCTTCTCTTTCCCTGGACCCCCTCTTCTCTCTACCTAATTTCCCAGTGACTACACCATTAGAGAAAATGTCACCAACAAATGTCAGCAGTTGTTAGTTCCCAGGGAAGGGACCTCGTGGGTGCCTCTAGCCATGGTGGAAAGTTGAAGGGCCCAGTCTTTCGCAACAGCTGTCACATCTGTATAGAAGTGCTTTGTAGCACTCTAACCCGTTCTCTGGCTCCCAGGTCACTTCTATCATCTATGATGTTCTGTGGTCTTAGAGGAGAGAGGATGAATGGATGCCCACTTTGAAGCTGAGAACACTCCAGTCTCTTAGTCTCAGCACTTTGACCAGGCACAAGTCTCTGCATTAACCACCATCCTCCGCCAAAAGGAGTGTCTCTATAATCTATTCAAATCACCATTATCTGGGAGTTAAGGGTTGCTATAAACCCTGACATGAGCTCCATGAACTAGGAAGACATGCTTCCAATAACACTAGTACTTTCTGGATTTCTATCTTATGTCCCTACATATTAAAGTGAGTTTTCAATTTGGCCCCGGCCCTTTGTGGGCATGGAAGGACTATGGTCATTGATCAGTGTTTACTACTTGATTGATGGACTTCCTCTCAGACCCTGTTCCTAGTTATACTGCTAATTAGCTAGTGTCCTTAAGCTGTCAAATAGTCTTTCTGACTCTCAGTTCCATTAAAATGACTTGTGATCTTTTGTGATTTGTTTTGTTTATTTTCACTTTTTTTTTCCTTTTTTGAAACAACGATTCATGTAGGCCTGACTGACTTTAAACTCACTGTATAGATGAGTTTGAACTTGAACTCTTATCCTCCTGACTTCAACTCACAAGTTCTGGGATATATTAATTAATGTCCACACCTGGACATAATTAATAATCTTAATGGTCCCTTCCAGCCTTAAATTACTATGAAATACTTTTTCCTATCATAGTTTTTGAAACTGGCCATAGAAGTCCTGGTACCTTTGCCCTGATCAATATCCTCACCACCCATGTGTATGGAGTCACATAAAGGCAGTGTAAGAAATAAAATGAAGGGCAGTAGCTCTGCAGAGAGTCAAGGATGGAGGAGGCTCAGGAGATGATGGCTCACTTCCTCAGGCAAGCAACTCATATAAATGGACTAATGGCAGCTTCTGTTGCCCAAGTCAATTAAAGACTTTTGTTGTGGGATATTTGTACACGATGTGAAGATGTATTGCTGTGATTGGTGCAGTAAAGAGCTGAATGGCCAATAGCTAGGCAGGAGGCCTAGGAGGGACTTCCAGGGAGAGAGAGAACTCTGGGAAAAAGAAAGGCAGAGTCACCAATCAGACTCAGAGGAAGCAGGATGGGCCGTATAGAGATGAGGTAATACCACATGGCAGAATGTAAACTAATACAAACGGGTTAATTTAAGATACAAGAGCTAGTTGAGAACAAACCCAAGCTAAGGCCGAGCTTTCATAATTAATGATAAGTCTCCCTGTCATTATTTGTGAGCTGGAGGTCCTGACAAGAAAGCACTGCCTCATATGGCATCCAACATGGAGGCTCAAATATCCACACAGGGTAGGCAGGGCTCCTTTAAGAGGGCCTGCTGTGCAGCTGGGCACTCACCCTGGGTAGAGCTCCCACACTGGGCAGAGCTCCTACACTGGGCAGAGCTCCCACCCTGGGTAGAGCTCCCACACTGGGTAGAGCTCCCACACTGGGTAGAGCTCACACACTGGGTAGAGCTCACACACTGGGCAGAGCTCCCACCCTGGGTAGAGCTCCCACACTGGGCAGAGCTCACACACTGGGCAGAGCTCCCACACTGGGTAGAGCTCCCACACTGGGTAGAGCTCACACACTGGGCAGAGCTCCCACACTGGGCAGAGCTCCTGCTGCAGGCAGACACAACAAATTCCCAGGGCTGGGGCAGGTAAATGCGGCTCCAGGACTGGGTTCCTGCTGGCATGAAGCTAGGTTCTCACAGAAACCAGTAGGTGTGGATCCAGCCACCAGTGCCACTCCATGGCGGTAGCCCAGCAGTTTAGGATTTCCCTCTGGCAGTCAGAGAAAGCTGCAAGAAGGTGGCTGCAGATGCTCAAAAAGCCAGATCCAGACACACACCAAACCTCTAAAAAGGTACAACATGCTTTAAAAGGTGTTTAGTTGCTGGAGGAAAAAAAATGGTTATAAATAGTCATAAAAAATAAATAGTTTAAAAATAATAAAACAAAGTCTTTAAAGAGAGAGTAAAGTAATATAAAAAAAAATAAGCCATGTCAGGATGAAAAATATTATAACACAGGGAGTTTGGACCTTTTATGGTGTTTTATTACTTTTGAATTTTTTAAATGCCAATGAACAGAGAATGGCAGCAGCTAAAAGACACTGGATTATGAAAGGGACTGCTGGATTAAACCAGCCTAGATACTTTAGAGATGTTTTGGCTTCAGAATAGAAGTCAAGAATGTGTTGCACTGGGGGAGAGGTTGTGCTTTTGTTTCCACAGGAAATGAAAAGCTGTGGATTCCTTCAAATTTAATAAAGATCAGATTTGACTGGGAGAGACCCCCCCCCCCAGGATCTTGGCTACAGACATGAGGAAGGAAGCCAGGAAAGACTATAGGACAGGTGATGTATATGGAGATCACTCTTCATGGGAACAGCTCTGAAACTGAATGAGACATGATAAATCTTGTTGGCTACAGAGTCCTCATGACTTATTATTACATGCCATCCTTTCATATGGCATGGATAGAAGTTTGGTTATGCAGTCCAAACAAACTTATAAAGTCAACAGATGCCTTTTACCTGCTCAAACAGAAAACAGAAAACCATCTTTAGCTGCCTTATACACACTGCACATTCTATAATTGTGTTAATGCAGATATATATGTTACCTTTAAAAGTTTGTGTGTTTTCAGAACAAAAGGACCAGACACCAATGAAAACAGGTGGCCCACCTGTGATCTAGCCTCTCAGAATGCCTCTGTTGCAGTTTCCTCAAAAATCTGCATCCAGAACAACTTCAAAGCCACTAGCTGAGATGGTCCAGCCTCACAGACTACTCCAGCCAAGACTTAAAATAAGCTCTACACCTTCCTGTAACACAGAGACTAAACAAAAAATAATACAGCTAGCTCTTCCAGGACCTGACCATTATCCCAATTTTCTCAGGATCCCCTAAAGATGCCATCACCCCCAGACAACAGGAAGCAGTCTAGAGAACACGACACCCAATTCCCAAGAGGTGGGGTGGGTGGTTTCTGGCAGTTCAGTGGATGTTTGTCATTGGGGAGATACATTTCAAGTTGTTACTTCTCATGGTTAAAACAACAACAACAATGAAAAACTAAACAAAGGAAGTTGGATTAAAGGATCTCTTCCTGGAAAAAAAAGGGGGAATATAAAAATGCTAGGATAAAAGGGTACATTATTGAATCTACTTTTAAACTAAAAAACAACTATTAATCTCAAATATTTTACATTGTTATGGATTTTTGTATATTAATACAAATTTAAGATTATTTTTGTTATACTGTATATGTGTTTCTACTCTTGTTTAAGGTATAATACCTATACAACTCATTTAACAATTTAATGTAAACTTCTAGTCTTTGAAAGTTATTGTTACAAACAATTTAGGATAATTAAAAAATATAGGTTAGCAGTTCATCTAACAATCAAATTTATGGCCATGCTAGGTATGTTTACAAGGTCACACAGAGATATATTTTAGATAGATAGATGGTCTTCAAACATGTGAGAGACCTACAGAATATGGCATTTAAGACGTTTTAGTAACCTAAGGCTTTTCATGACAGTGAGATACGTCTGCTTCTGACAGCACCAATCTATTTTTTAAAAAAGGGTGATGGCATCAAAGAAACTCCATGTGGAGCTTGCTTTCTTTGTGGCAAAGTTAGCCAATGGGCAAAGAAACTGCCCTTGCCTTGACTGCTGACAGTATGCTGTCCAAATTGGACAAGCAGGACACAAAAGAAGGTGACTGCCAACCTTTGCCAAGACAAGGTAGGAGAGCCCTTCAGAGTATCCTGCTTCATAGAAAAGTCTGTCAGGCCTGCTAAGCCTGTAGGCCGAAGATGAATGCCCCAACCTTAGGAAACTGTCCAGGCAGCCAAACGTCTCTGTTGTTTCTATAGTTTTGGAAGTTGTTTGCTCTGCACTTCCTATTTACTCAATGAATATTTTTTCCTTCTTGAGTCTCTGATTGGGATGAAGACCAGATAGTTATACAGTTTTCCTTGTTACCAAATTCAGAAAAGAAACTTATATAAAGGATGTTAAGTTTATAAGGTTGAGAAACATAAAAGCTTAAGTTGTTTACCTAAGAAGATGTTTTAAGGTCTAAATAGATATTTTTAGGGTGGTAATGCAAGTTATGATAGAAAATGGTTTAGGTATAAAACATTGGACTCATCAAGATAAAATAGATAATAGAATAATTTCTCCAAATTTGCCAATAACAAATGTACTGAACATTGTGAATGTAATTCTTACTTGATAATTGTTCTTATTATATATAATTTTACTGTATTAGAGTTAGAACCATTCCTTTTTATTTAGACAAAAGGGGAAAATGTTGTGGGATATTTGTACACTGTGTGAAGATGTATTGCTGTGATTGATGTAATAAAAACCTGGACAGCCAATAGCTAGGCAGGAGGTATAGGCGGGACTTCTGGGGAGAGAGAGAACTCTGGGAAGAAGACAGGCAGAGTCGCCAGCCAGACTCAGAGAAAGCAGGATGGGCAGTACGGAGATGAGTTAATGCCACATGACAGAACATAAATTAATACAAATGGGTTAATTTAAGTTATAAGAGCTAGTTTAAGTTAAGAGAACAAGCCCAAGCTAAGGTCAAGTTTTCATAATTAATAAGTCTCCATGTCATTATTTATAAGCTGGCAGTCCAGATGAGAAAATACTGCCACAGACTTTAAAGAGACTTCAGAAACATGTTCTCCTGACTTGTTCAAGAAAATCCATGGAAGCAGAATCTAGAACGTCAATAGAAGTTATTGCCTTTGTTTCTGTTTTCTTTCTCCTTCTTTTAGAAAAACAGAGCCTGAGAGGCGATCGTTAATCAGGGTCTGACGGCTTTGCCACTGAGGAGGCATCGTGGTCCCGTTCCTCTGCTTCCTTTCAGTCCCTTTCGTTCCCTCCTTTATGACTCTGTTGCTCTTTCGTCACTTACTGTGGTTTAGGATAGGAAAATTCAGCTCACGAGGATGGCTGAGAAAGGGCTCTTGGTGGCACAGTGAATAGATTAACACAGTTCTCTGTTATGGGATGTAGAAACATAGGATGAGACAAAATGAGGAACTGATGACAGCCTGAAGACGCTCTTCCCACCACACACACACACCACCACACACATTAATAACAAAAAAATTATATTAAGTACAAATATAACCAGCTGCATAAACAGGATCGATGTGGGTGCACCCCTCCCATTTCAATAGCTTCAACATCTACATCTACCTCTCATAGCGCTTCTCATTTATTCTCTTCACCCCTTACCCTCAAACCCCACCCCCACCCCCACCCCCACCCCCCGCAAAGTTAAACATATCCCTACGTGACATTGTGCGATTTCTAAACTTAGCCCTCTTGAGTTCTATTTGTGTACTTGTGACTTTACTATTCTGGAACTCGGGCCCTCACTGAGCTTGAGAAAGGAGGAGCCAGGCCTGTGTGTATTTTGTGTATGATGTGTGGCTTCAGCTGAATGGCCCCTCCAGTGACTTTGGAGTCACAGCAGAAATCTGCAGATGTGAGCCGGACAGTAGATGTCCTTAGGAAATTGAAGGTGTCGGTTTCTAAGCCCAGGAGGCCTTCATTCTGGGTTTGCTCAAAGTCTATTTTTACTTCATGGATTTCAGCTGCAGCTGGGACTATGTTTGCCCATTCATTTAAAAACCCTTCATTTCTCTTCCTTCCCTTTATGCTTTCCTCTGCTCTGCCCTTGGAAGTGGAAGTGAATTATGTCGTGTCTGCTACTCAGCAGCGAGGCTCTCAGAGCCTTCCTTCCTGGGCACAGACAGATGTCACAGAACCCAGTGGCCTGCCGGGAGAGGACCACCAGTTAGCCAGCTTTGCTGTGAAATGCTGCCAGCGAACAGCACTGTTTCAAAGAGAATGTGGGGTTTGGAGAGATCTCTCTGGGTTTCACTGTCCCCGGGCCTGAAGTTTTCTGTCCTGAATAAATGATCGTGGTAAGAATTAAAAGAGAGAGTTGGAGAGATAGCGCAACACTTAGGAGCGCTTGCATCTTGTAGATGACACAGGTTCCCAGGATCGGTCCTCAGCACCCACATGTGGGCTCACAGCTGATTGTTACTCCAGCTCCATTGGACCCAGCAACCTCTCTGGGCCTCCACGGTCACCATGTATGCATATGGTGCACATGCAGAGATGCAGGCAAACCACGATAGATAAAATAAAGCAAATAAACCTTTAAAAAGATTTTTTAAATAGTCAGATGCCATGGTGTATGAAATGGTGAGCACCGAGCGGGTAACCAGCAAATTATATACCTCTCCCCTTCCACTGTCTGCACAGTCTCTGTATGGCAGCTGGAAGGAAAGCACGCAAATGTCTTCCCATAACTGAGACTTTACCAGGCTCTCCCCACCTAACTATCGTTCATCCTCACCCTTGTTCATGCCTGGAAGCCAATACAAAAACTATCCCCCAAAACCCACGTGAGATGAGAGGATATCCAACCTCTATTGCAGGCAGCCTGATCCTCATCGTGTCGCTGTCTGTCTAAATCACACAATGTTACAGGGGATGAAAAGCAGATCAAGACGAAATTCACACTAAACCAGCTGCGCAAAAACCAGAACTTCTACCCGACCCGGCTGGACACCCAAGAAAGTAGAGCAATGCTGCCCCCAAGTGTTCATTCTTTGAATGACAGCTTTAACTGTGGTTTTTCATGATCTCCACCAAGCTGAAGGTTGGCCCAGCTTCAACCCGATCCAAGCCCCCTTGTCATGAAAGCATAGGGTTATGCACGTAGCATAAATAAAACATCAAAGTACTGTGCTGGCAATAGTGGCGAGCAAGACATTGGGGGGCGGTGGCAAAAATGAATCCTCTTTAGGAAAGATAAAAAAGAAACAACCTTTAGTCACACAGGACATGTTTTGAAAATGCGGTTTTTGTACTACCCACATCATAACATCTGGAGAACTCAGTAAAGATGCAGATTCCTGGTCTGCTACTCAGAGCTCTAGGGGAGGGGACCAGAGTTAGTGCTGTTAATGGGTGCCCCAGCCCCAGCCAGTTTAAGTGTAGAACCAGAAGTGACCAGAAGCCAGTGGATGAGCAGCCGTGAAGTGTCATTGGCTTTCTGTATAAAATGAGAAGGTGAGATCAACAGATAGGAAGAGGAGTGCTCAAGTCTAAAACAGGCAGAATCTTGAAGGAAAGGAGAGTGAAAGATCCTTCACAGCAACTAAAGCTGGAAGGGACCTTTACGATTATAACTATACCCAGATGTGGCCATGTGATCCCAGCACTTGGGAGTTGAACGGAGAGTCATGTGACTTCCCAAGTAAACAGACTCCTTGCCCAAGTGGGCTCCACCCATCCCCAAAGAAGGTGTGGGAAATGCATGTTCTTGGTGTTTGCTTTGTCTCTGGGCCAGCAAGGTACCTGGCAGACTAACTCATGTATTTGATGGCTACAGTGAATGTGGGGAGGAGATGAGCAGATGTGTGTGTGCCTTCCTTTTGTAAAATTTTTTATTGAATTAGTTTTTTATTTTATTATTGCTATTATTATTTTTAATGTGCTCTGTGTCTTCTTTTTTTAAAATTTATTTATTATGTGTACAGTGTTCTGCCTGCTCACCAGAACAAGGCACCAGATTTCAATACAGATGGCTGTGAGCCACCATGTGGATGCTGGGAATTGAACTCAGGACCTCTGGAAGAACAGCCAGTGCTCTTAAGCTCTGAGCCATCTCTCCAGCCCTCTGTGTCTTCTTTTTAATGGGCTCCCTTCAGCCCCTTCCTGGGAGCAGGCCGCAGCATCATGTGATCTCGTCTTGGTTCCTGTGAAGTGTGGCTGGTGAGAGCCACAGTGGAATGGGAGCCTCAAGGTGCCCTGCACGTACTCAGGGGTAGTCGTGGTGTCCAGTGTAGACCTGTTGGTCGACGACATTTTCCATTGGTGACATTTGCCTATTCCTGTGATTAAATACTCCCCCAGTGGCCTATTTAAAGACACAACGTGGCACCCTGAATATGAGTATTTCACCATCAGATACAACCTCAAATAACCCCTAAACCATAGATAATAGTTACGGATAAGAAAATCATTAGGAAGTGATGTTTTGAGTATATATTGCCTGTTTCAAATACAATGTATTGAATTGTAGAAGGTATGAACTTAATTTTTAAAGCAAATCATTCTTTTTGCAAACTCTCATGAGTTGGTGGGAGCTGGTTCTGGTATCCCATCATGCTGAGCCAATAATTATTTTGCAATTAACCTGAGGCCATGAGCAATCCTGGGGAAGAGGTCATTGATGAGGCTCATGAACACAGCACTCACCTCTTCTGGGTTCCCGGCCACCACTGGGTGACAACAGAGCTTCAGCCTTGCTGAAGGACACAGCTCCCTTGCCCTCATGCTCCTTTTCCTTTTGGGTTTAGGCCTTCCCTGGCCTCTCTGAGTCCCCTTGGAGCTATGGTGCAGCCCACGCAGTACAGTCCTGGACCCAAGGGAGTGTATTCACTTAATATTGCTTGCTGAAGGGATCAGGCAGTAGAGAAGGCTCTGTCCAAGGCCTGGCTTCACGAGGTCATCACTAGGTTGTTCAACTTTGGAGTCTCTGAGCCTCAGTTTCCTCATCCGTGGGAGGAAGGAGTTGAGACCTATGAATCTGAAGTCACTACCTGTGTTCCTGTTCCAGCATTGACCTGGCCAACTCATCCTCAGAATCTGGCTTCCCTGTTGGGTCACAGGCTCTTAAGGCCTTCTGACTCCCCGAAAGAGGCTCTAATACATGGAAAACTTTACTGGAAGCCCAACTGTCCATTTACGGCCGGAGTCCAGATAGAACATCCCGGAAATTCCAGAGAGGGGCACATCTGTGCCAGCAGGCTGGGGCAGCACTCAGGACCTCAGCCTTGGCTTGCCTAGGAAACACGTCAGGGAAAATTCCACCCAAGTCCTTTCCCACCTCTCAAGAGAGATGACTGTAGGATAGAAAGTCACAGGGGAGAGAGGGTGATATAAATGCCACGGAATGTTACTTTTCAATGGCAAATTTTATCATAGGTAAATTACATTTCATCATTTAAAAGCAAGTGAGGGCTGGAGAGATGGCTTAGAGGTTAAGACCACTGGCTGCTCTTCCTGGGGTCCTGAGATCAATTCCCAGCAACCATATGGTTATTCACAAAAGCAAGTGAATAACAAACCAAACATAAAAAGGAGGCTCTTAGGGATAGAGAGGGGCGGCAGAACATTCTAGAAGTCCCTATACTTAGTCCAAGTAGAAAGTTTTCCCTTTGGAATTAGAATTGTAACAGAATGCGTTTCTCTGTTTCTTGAGCCAGTCTATTAGATGATCAGAGCTCCAGTGAAACTCAACTACCCAGTGCTAGAAGAAGAGCAAGATGGAGGTTTGGGAGGGGGGTCCACCCTGTCCAAAGTGAAGGCAAGTGGTAAAGGAGAGGGTGGATCCCAAGGCTCCAGGCCTCCCAGGACCTCCTTCCCACAGGACACAACTCCTGATTCTGGAGACAGCGCCTGGCGGGACTCCGGGCCCCTTTTCCCCAGCAGCCCATAGCCACTGTGGAAAAATCCCCTTTCCCTTTTGTTGGGCTGGGGCTGAGATGGAAGTTTCCATGGGAATTTCCCCTCAGAACCCAAGGTGGGTGGGAAATAAGCACAAGGTCCTTTGAAAAATCCCCATTCTAGTAGAGTGTACGTTTCCACGGTGATGCCACACAGAGCCAGGTTCAAGGGGAGGGCTGGCGGGGCTCTTTCTCCAGTCTCAAATCTGAGCAGTGTCCCAGTGGGTGATGTCCCTCTTCTACCTTTCCCTTGACACTTTGGGGCTGGGGAAAGAATTCAGCCCTAGACCTTCCCTTCCAAGGCTTGGGCTGTCAGGGATGAGTCCTTTTTCAGGAGGGCATAGGCAGAGCCTTTGCTGCTGATACTACCCAAGTGGGTTTTAGAATCATAGAGGGACAGAGCTGGCCAACACCATGGCTACCCTCTGGTTCAGCTCATCCCAGCTGTCCATTCTTCTTCCAATGAAGACATCTAGAGTCTCTTGCAGCCATGGTGCCAGAGCTAGTAGGCACTTGTGTGTGATCTCTTGGCTGGCCCTAGGCATGGGGCATCTTAGAAGGCAGGCTAGACAAGCCTTCCCATGGTTCCTTATGGCCTGGGGCTTCCGAGTGGACTCTCTTGGATCAGAGGGTCAGGCCTACTCATCAATTGACCAACTGAGTAGAACCCAGGCCTCTGGGAAGCAAGTCAAGGCAGCCCACAGCATCTCGTATTTGCGTGCTCACTGGCATCTCCTCGAGGAAGTTGTAGGTGGCGACTGATGTGTCCTAAGTGGGGCTGGTCCAGAAGAGACAGGGTTTAGGAGTCTCAGAGCTGGCTGGCTCTAACAAGCAGAAATCCGGATGGTCCTTTGGAGAAACCCTTTCCAGAGTCTTTTGAACTACAGGCCTGGGCAGGCTTGGTAGGGCCAGGACATCAGAGGGAAAGCTGGAAACTGGGGAGATCTGTCTCTGACAAGCCGCGGTAGAAACAGCCCTGTGAAGGCGGCCTGTCCCTCCATGGCGGTCCACGCTGTAGACAGCTGCTGTTCACAGACTTCCTCACTTCAAGAGATTTGGCCCAACAGAGCTGAGCAGGCCCTGCCTCTGGGATAGACCAAGACAGCCTAGCAGGAAACCTGATTCCTCTGGGTCAAAGGTCCTTTTCAGGACAGGCCTGCCTCACAACTGGAACAGCTCAGTTCCCCTCGCTCCCCTCAGCACTGCCCCGGAGCTTACCTCAGTCCCTCGATTTGTCAAACAGTTGGTGCCACACCTCCTGCCAGCCCCCAGCTTCCTCTGTCCTACCATGCCACCCTCTGGGGTTCTTCCTTAGCCAGTGCCCAGGACCTTGGTGACACTCTTTACCTTTTAAAAAATGATCACACGAACACTGTAAGCCTAGAGAATGGTGCTCCTGTGGTCTGAGCTCTGAGGAAACAACATGTCAGTCAGACTTTCGGTTACTGAGACAGAGTGCTGGAGAAAAATGACATGGTGCACGGCTTCAGAGGTTCCACTGCGGTCCGCTGGCTTCATGGCTGAGGGCCCGAGAGGAGGCTGAATGTCATGCGGCACTCATGCGCTAGAGCACAGTGGCTTATGGCAGACAGGACGCAAATGAGAGAGAGGAAGAGGCAAGGGACCAGATGCATCTTTCCAGGACACGTGCCCAGTGAGTGCTTCCTCCAAAGAGGCCCCCTCCCTTTTCACACTTTCAAGTGAGGCCATCATGTTATCAATCCATCAAAGGATTTATCACTGATTAGGTCAGAGGCCTGAGAATCCAGTCACCCCCCACAACCCATCAGTGGTTAGCCAAGCTCCCAGCACATGAGCCTGGTGGGGGTTGCCTATTCCAACCATAGCAGGCAGAAAGAAGGGGCATCCTTGGATGGGAGACAGGAAGGCAGAGAGGACCATAAGTCAGTCTCTAACCTGGAGGATGCCCAGAATGAGGTGGCTTGCTTGTCCACTGCCTCTGCCATGGCCATCTGCAGGAGATTTTGGTCCTAGAGTGACCACCTAGCTGAAGTATTCCTCCACCTTCACTGTGGAAGAATGCAAGAAGGGAAGAGAAAGACTAGTGAAGTGGACCCTCTGTGAAGATGCCAAGCAGAAGCTCGGAGGAGAAGCCATTACCCTAACTGATGGCCTCAAAGTGGAAACATGCCTGGCATCCTGCGGCACTTGCTCCATGTTGGGCAGTGTGCCGTGTAGTGATATTTTATTTGTGCTGAAATGTGATGGTATTTTATTTGTATGTTAATAAATAAAGCTTGCCTGGAGATCAGAGGAAATAGCAAACCATTTTAAGTAAACACAAAAGTCAGGTAGTGGTAGCACAGGCCCTTAATCCAATCACTTGGCATGCAGGGTCTCTGTTGTTCAAGGCCCTACTAGGGAACAGAGTCAAGCATGGTGACACACCCCTTTAATCCCAGTACCAACCATAGAGACCTGGAGGTCTGTACAGACAGGCAGTGACAAGGAAGTGAGGTAGCTGGGCTAAGAGCCAATGTGAGGGCAGAACAGCAAGGCAATAAAGGCGTGGGTAGACAGGAAGTAGCTCACTTTGGAAGCTGCGGCATGGTGAGGTAAGGTTATCTGGTGGCTATTTCTATTTCCCTAATCTCTAAGGCTTTTACCCCTATATTTGGCTCCGTGTTTTTTTAAGACCACTTAGAAATTCGTCTACAAGCCAGGCGGTGGTGGCGCATGCCTTTAATCCCAGCACTCAGGAGGCAGAGCCAGGCAGATCTCTGTGAGTTCGAGGCCAGCCTGGGCTACCAAGTGAGCTCCAGGAAAGGCACAAAGCTACACAGAGAAACCCTGTCTCGAAAAACCAAAAACAAAATAAAAAAAAAGAAAGAAAGAAAGAAAGAAAGAAAGAAAGAAAGAAAGAAAGAAAGAAAGAAAGAAAGAAAGAAAGAAATTCGTCTACAGCGTTGGGCAGTGCACATCAGTCCTCATCGTAGCTCTCCTTTACACAGATGCTTTTGCTTCCTTCTTTTATAGACACTGATACTGAAGTACAGAGAGGTTAAGTCACTTCCCCAAGGCTCTACCAGCAAATGGTAGTGCAAGATTCCACCAGGCGTGTGACCTATAGTCCACATGCATTTCATCATTGTTGCTCTCAGTAAACAGTATCCCAAAGCGAAGGCCCCAGAATCAGGCTCAGAAGGGAAGTTTCTCCTGTCCTCTTACGCCCACAAGGTGAATCACAGAAACCAGAATTCTTTCTGTAAGCCCCTGGAGGTGCACAAGTGGCCAGGCCCCTCCCCTGAGGACCTCCAACCACAGGCTCCGCCCACAGAACCTTCTAACCAGCCATAACCACAGCCTCCCCTCACCCACCTCCACCTCAAGTCCCAGGCAGTCAAGCTCCAGCCTGTAGAGTAAAAAGCCCAAGATCAGGCCACAAAATCCCACCAATCCCTGAGCTCACCCCAAGATCAGGCCACAAAATCCCACCAATCCCTGAGCTCACCCCAAGATCAGGCCACAGAAAATCCCACCAAGCCCAGGGCACCCTGGAAAGCTCCACCCCCAAGAAACCCTTTATAAAGCCCGCCTTCCCACCCAGCTCTTTGTTGTTTCTCGCAGAGGCAGCTACCCTCCTGTGCTTTTCCCCCAATAGATTTCTTGTGTGAGTTTTGTTGTATGGTGTGACTGGGTGGTATTCCTTGGCTCTCAACTGCCGGGATACCTTTCCCTTCAGAGCTGGAACACTTGTACCGGGGCTACCTTTTCCCTCAGAGCTGTAACACTCACACTTTGTCCTTCAAGTCAGCCATGCCTTTCATCGGGAACAGAGAAACTCTGACAAACCTTGTATGATCATGAGTCATATGACCTCCCTCCCAAATCCCAGAAGGAAGGAATGCGGCTCCTTGGGGGACAAGAGAGATCTGAACCGGCAGGCCTTGCTAGGTTTCTTCCGTCCACAGCCTGTCACTGTCCCTTTTGAGCAATATTAGTTCTGTGCTTCATTTAACCTAAGCACAAGACAATTAGTGCTGCCATTTAGGAATAGACCCCCCCCCACTCCCCGCCACCAAGGTCGTGTGTTGAAGGCTTAGTCCTCAGTTTGGCGTTGCTGGGAAATAGTGGGAGCTTTGGGGGGCGGTGGCCTCTTGGATGGTCTTTAGGTGATGAAAGAAAAGAGACATTTTGTCTCTCTTTTATTCTCTGTCCATGAGGTGAGGAGTTTTGTTCGGCTATGTGCCTTCCATGATGTACTTACTGCCTTACCACAGGCCCAAAGCAACAGGTCCAATCAGTTATGGACTGAAACGTCTAAAACTGTGATCTGAAATAAACCTTCCTTCTTTAAATGTTGGTAGTCTCAGGCATTTTATAATGGTGAAGAGCTGATTAATACAGAGCGCTCACCTTGGATCTTTGGCTGTTCAATCCGAAAGCTGGTGGGTCACATACAGCTATAATAAAATGAATTTGTGACGCTTTGCTCTGCTCACCTGTCTTTCATTTTAGGGGTGTAGTCACGAGCCTTTGGAACAGGGAGGGAAGGAAGGCATCATCCCTTCCTCACCCTTGTACCCCAAAACCAGACTTCTCTCCAGTTTGGCAGCCGGCTGCTGGACCTTTGGAAGTGTTAAAGTAGAGGTTTTTCACATAGATGCTTGATTAAATTCTACTCCAGTCTGGGCCCTGGAGATAAAAAGATGACTAAAGTCTAGTGGTGGTGACACATGCCTTTAATCCCAGCACTCAGGAGGCAGAGGCAGGCGGATCTCTGTGAGGCCAGCCTGGTCTACAGAGCGAGTTCCAGGACAGCCAGAGCTACACAGAGAAACCCTGTCTTGAAAAACAAAACAAAAAAATTAAAACTCCTGTAGGACACTCCTAGAGGAACTAGAGGACAGTGTAGCAGCTGGGATTAGCCTTGACGGTCTAAAGCAGCAGTTCTCAACCTGTGGGTCACAACCCCTTTGGCAAACCTCTGTCTCCTAAAATATTCACATTAGGATTCATAAGAGTGGCAAAACCACAGTTATGAAGTAGCAATAAAATAATTTTATGGTTGGGGGTCACCACAGCATGAAGAACTGTTTTAAAGGATCGCAGCATTGGGAAGGTTGAGAACTGTTCTAAAGTGCCCTGCATTGTTTTAGCTGTGTAAACACAGACACAGGGAGTCATGAGCGGACAGGAACTCAGTCGAAGCCAGGAAAGTACTGACTGAAGCCTGAAAGGAAGTCCATTTGATTACTTGGATAGCCCGGGAAAGGGTTCGGCATGAACCAGTGTATGTGAAGTAAGAGGCTCTGGCCCAGCGGAGGAATGACAGACAGCTCCACAGTGTGGCTGGGGAAGGTGTCATTGGCACATACTGGCAATGGTAGCCACTGAAATTTCCGAGTTCTTGTGTCCCGTAACAACAACAAAAAAATCACTCAATACGAGTGAATAGTATCACAGACAGACAGCTTATTGAGAAAGAATATTCTTCTAAGAGAGGAGGCACACCAGAGTGCTAGAAGCTCATTGGCCTCATGCCTAGAGGGCTGTGGTGTTTTTTCTAAGATTTATCTTTATTTATGTGTCTGCGTAAATGTGTCCCACATGTGTGTGGGAACCACGGAAGCCAGAAAAGGGTGTCAGATCCCCTGGAGCTACAGTTACAGGTGACTGTGAGCCACCCGGTGTGGGTGCTGGGACCCAACTTGGTCCTCTGGAAGAGCAGGAAGTGCTCTTCACAGCTGAGCCATCTCTCCAGACTGGATTGCGGCTTTTACAGGGAGCCTAAACAGCCTGGGCTTTCTTACACACTTCATGAGTCAGATTTTCTCCACACAGGATCTTCTGATGTCTGAGGCCCTGGTTGGGGAGCAGGGGGCGCTTTGTCTCTGTGAATGTTCTCCTTCATGTGCTGATCTCACACCCCAACTTCACGTTCCACCTTCCCCCTTAATTCTCTACTGCAAGTTTGGCCTTAGCTGTGAAGGATTTGAGATTAAAAAATGGCTCAGTGGTTAAGAGTACATACATACTGCTTTTGTCGAGGACCCAAGTTCAGTTCTCTCCACCCACATCGGGAGGCTGAAATCAGCCGTAACTCCAGCGCCAGGGAATCCAATGGCAGCTTCTAGATTCTGTGGGTACCTGCACTCACAAGTGCACAGACCCATGTGCATATATATATATATAAAATCTTCTTTATGGTACTGTGAGCCAGTAAGTGGAAATGATATGATTGAAGGAGCCAGCACAACAGAGAAGGGTCCTTCCCAGAGACCCTTCAGCAGGGCAGCACAGCCAGACACACTACTTGACAGAGATGCCATCCATCAGCGGGGGAGGGATGCAGGGGAGGATGCAGGTGAAAGAGCTGCACCGAGGACAGAGGAGTCATCCCATTGATGAAGGAGAGACAGCGGGGAAGACAAGGAAGCCAGCAGGGCTGGCAGAACTTCTCAGCGGGGCAAGTGGTGGTGTCCGGAGTCTATGGTGGCAGAGAAGGGGGATCTACTGGTGCGATTTGCGCTTGACCCCAGGTTCAATTTCTGCCTTGCGGGACATGGACCACATTCTCCAAATGTGCCCCCTCCTCCATGCCACTTTGGTCAGAACCAGAGGCATCAGGCATGCTTCTTAAAGGTGTCAATTCCCACTGTCCACTCAGAATCTCAAGGAATAAAAAGTGAAGCCTAGGAATTAGGAAGATCCTCGGTATTAAAGATTCGTGAGTTTTCTGTCCTGCTGTTTATTCCTCTTAACGTTGATGCTGGGAACGTAGGAAAAAGAACAGTCAGAGAGAAGATACTTTTTGGTTTTAGAGGTGTTTGCAGATATGTCATAGGCAATTTGATGTGAAAAGCTAGACCTTGGAAAGCTGCTTTGGCTGGGGCAGACAGGACTGTGAGAATATACGTAGAGGGATAATTTCTAATTGTATGCAATTTTTCTTTTGTCTTCTTCAGTATACGACCTTTACACATAGGCTGCCCTAAGAGCCAAATGTCTGGGAAGAGATTAGGACTTACTACAGGAGAATTGCTTAGTAAAAGGCCAAGTTGATGTTCACTTTTGACATTTAAAAATGAGTCGGCAATACTTTTCAGGCCACGCTGTTACCCTGAGAGATAATTCACTAAATTCCTTTGCCTTTCTGTCTCTCTATGTTCAAGAAAACCAGGGCCCTTTTCTGTCTTTAAGGCTGAAGTGAGAACTGGAAGAGGTAATTGTGGCACAAGGGACATCAGTGTGAAAACACAATTCAACGGGGATAGGAGATAGTTTATTCTGGAGTCAAGTGAGTGACCACAACCCCAGAGCACAAATTTAGGATACTCCCAAATTCAATGTTCCAATGTGGTAACACTTCAATGAAGTCTTTTGTTTGTTTGTTTTTTGTTTGTTCTGAGACAGGGGTTTCTCTGTGTAGCTTTGTGCCTTTTCCTGAAACTCACTCTATAGCCCAGGCTGGCCTCGAACTCACAGAGATCCGCCTGGCTCTGCCTCCCAAGTGCTGGGATTAAAGGCGTGCGCCACCGCAGCCTGGCTCAATGAAGTCTTTATGGTATTAGAGCAAAGAAAGTCTCAACTTAAGGTACTTTTTAAATGCACTAGTGGAAATGTGAGGAAGGTGGGTTGAAGCAAAGGGGGAGGAAATGTCTACTATGGGCCCCGGATGCTGTCTGCTCACACTGTTAGCCTTTCAGCTGGTGGAAGCATTCCTATTGTACCTGTTGTTATGTGTTGGTCACAAGGATGTTAGGGTAGACACAAGGTGGCTATGATAGCAGCTAAAGGCAGCCCCAGATAAACTGTGATTGTATTCTGGACCTGCAGCATCCCATCCTCTCCCACAATCACCGAGTCGGTTAATGAACCTTGTGGAGCATTCTATGGAAGGTGGGGGTCTTTTCAAGGGGGCAAGACAGAAAGGGGAATTGGAGGATGTTAGTGGCACTCAAGATGGGATTCCATCAACCAAGAACCTCACTTGGCCCACAACAGCCTTGCTGAGCCCAGGCTGGACATATACAGGTTCAAGGACAAGGGCTATAAAGCGACACAGTGAAGAGGCTGAAAAAGCCCTTCAGTCTGGAGAGCAAAGAGGCCTTCCAGAGGACTCACCTACAATATTTAAGGCCAAGAGCCTCTTCCAGCAGGGCCAAGCTTTGCTGGCTGAAAAGGCTGAACATTTGAATCTAAGAAAGACTCAGATATCTAAGGAACTTTCAAAGTTATCCAACCTAATGAAACTCCACAAACTATAGGCCTCATTTAATTTAATTTAAAATTTAAATTTAACACATATGGATGTTTTATTTGTATGCATGTCTGTGTACCACAAGCATGGCTAATGCCTGTGGAGCTCAGAAGAGGGTATTGGATCCCCTGGGCCCAGAGTTACAGGTGGTTGTGAGTCACATGTAGGTGCTGGGAATTGAACCCAGGTCCTCTGGAAGAGCAGCTAATGTTCTAATGTTCTTAACTGTGGAACTATCTCTCCAGCTCCCTTATGTAAAATTTTCCTTCTAATACTACACATATATATATATATGGTATAGTCCTTTGAGTTACATGGAGGATCTGCCATGGTAAGAGTAGAAGATGTGGGGGGATATTTCGACTTAGCTTGGGAATGTAGGTGGTGGGGTGGGGAACAAAAGGCAAGAAGCAGGAGCTGCAGGAGAGAGACTGGAGATGTGGTTAAGGAAGCAGGAGACAGGTTTAGGAAAACAACAACAACAGCACAATTTCATGCTGCAAGAGAAAGGGATGGGAAAGATGGGACAAGAGCCTTTTAATTAATGACGAGGGGGCCTGGGCTCCCCTTGCCCTACCTTTCATAAATGGGTGGGGTGTTACTGATGCAGTAGATTAAACACTGTCACCCTGAAGTAAGACCCACGTAACTTTGTAAATGAAGGTCAAAGGGAGGGTGGGGTCACCCTAGGGATAATTCCCGAAGCTTTGTCAGAGTAATTTCTCATTGATACAAGTTTATCAATAAATTTCTACTCATGGACCAAAAAATCATGCTCAAAACAGTGACAATTTAAAAAAAAAATAAAGCATTCATTTTTCACAGCCCTGGCTCTAATACTTTTGTGATTTTTACATGGTTGTGATTGATACATGTTGCGTTATATTTTATTTTCTGAAAACAGCCACAACCCACCAATCCTGCATGGTCTTCTGGGAGCCTGCCACTCTTCCTGGAGTGGTATAGCTTTTCCTTCACCTTCACCACCAGATGGGGCGAGGTGATTTTCACTGGAGAGAGGTGGAAGTGAGGCTGTACCATTGTCAAGATTGGGTTACACTAGCTAAATCAGTTTCTGCCTGGCTCTCTTAGAGACGTCTGCCCCTGGAGCCCAGCCATGGTGACCTGAGAAAGCCCTAGCCACTTAGAGTCCCCTAGCCAACAATCAGCCAAGGTCTCAGCTGAGACCGGTGCCACAAACAGGTGAGGGAACAGGCCTGAGAAAGCTTCCAGTGATTCTGGCCTTAGCTAAGTCCAGCTCCACAGATCCAGACAAGCCTATCACAGGTTTACTCTGTTAGAATTCCTGACCTGCAGTAAGTGGCTGCTTCATGCCACCAAGTTTTAAGATAATTTCTTAAACAGCCACAGTAGCTGGAGCACACACAGGGTTTTGTTTTCATAACTTTTGCATTGATTAGCACAAACATTTTCTCATGTCTCAATTGGGTAACAAAATATTTTGAGTTGATGTAGTGTGTTTATTTAAATATTGTGCTATTTTTGGCTATTTAGAAGACTTCTCATCTCTTACTATTTAACTGCTGATATAAAAAAGTTGTGTGTAGAGATGTTTCTCTTTTACTGGATTGCTTCCCTGGGACAAATTCCCAGAAGTAGAATTACATTTGGGTATGAACATTTGCATGGCATCCCAAATGGAGCACCAAATCACTTATAAATACACCAATAGATTCTTCCATCAATTATGCTTGGCAATACCATTACATTAAATCATTCAAATTTGTTTTGAAGTAGAGTGCGCGCACACACACACACACACACACACAAATATGGCCGAATTAATGACATACCTTTACAATACTGTCACTGGTGTTACATATCACCATCAATGTCGCTAATTTAAACAACAGAAATTGTATTTTATCATTGTTTATAAAGGAGATTTGTTTTTTATTTTAGAAATTGTTTCCCACCCTATCTGAAATGTCTGCATGTATTCTATACCCAATAATGTATTTTTCAGAACCCTTAAAAATCATTGTTTTTAGCCAGACATGATGGCACATGCCTTTAATACCAGTACTTGGTAGTCAGAGGTAGGCAGATTTCTTTGAGTTCAAGGCTAGCCTGGTCTATATAGTGAGACCCAGTCTAAAACAAACAAACAAACAAATAAACTATTTTTTAAAAGCTATAAGTCACAATCAATTAATAGACTATGAGAATGCATTACCTTCTAATTAGTAGACTGTGAAATGGATTAAGTGCCTCCTGACTAGTATTACAAAGAAAATTAGTATAGTATAGCATGAACATACCAGAGCCTTAAGCACTCAATAAGTTGTGTGTGTGTGTGTGTGTGTGTGTGTGTGTGTGTGTGTGTGTGTGTGAGAGACTGGAGAGATACTTCTTCAGTTAAGAGCATTTGCTGCTCTTCCAGAGGACCTGAGTTCAGTTCCCAGCACCCACACTGGGCAGCTCACAACTGCCTGTAACTGCTGCTCCAGGGGATAGGAGTGCCCTGGCCTCCATGGGCACACACATTTACATGTGTAGACTGACATGCAGAATCACACCGACATATGATTTCAAATAGTTTTAAAAACTTAAAAGTAAAACTATTCTTTGCGGGCGGGGGTGGGGTGGTTTCAAAGCAGGGTTTCTCTGTGTAACAGCCCAACAGCCCTGGCTGTCCTGGGACTCACTCTGTAGACCAGGCTGGCCTCAAAATCACAGAGATCCTCCTGCCTCTGCCTCCCAAGTGCTGGGATTAAAGGTGTGTGCCACCACCACCGCCTAGCAAGAAAAAAATATTTTTAGTGCAACAAAAATATTTTTAAAGTACCAGCCTTAGGCTGGCAAGATGGTTCCATCGGGAAAGGCACTTGCCACTAAACTTGACAACCTGAATTCAACCCCTGGGACCCTCACGGTGGAAGGAGAGCACTGACTCTTGCTAGTTGTACACACACACACACACACACACACACACACACACACACACACATGTTTAAAAAGTTTTAAAATATCAGCTCTGTAACTCATATTTATTACCCTCCTTTCTTTTTTTTTTTTTTTTTTTTTTTTTTTTTTTTTTTTTTTTGGTTTTTCGAGACAGGGTTTCTCTGTGTAGCTTTGCGCCTTTTTTGAACTCACTTGGTAGCCCAGGCTGGCCTCGAACTCACAGAGATCCGCCTGCCTCTGCCTCCCGAGTGCTGGGATTAAAGGCGTGCGCCACCACCGCCCAGCAATTACCCTCCTTTCTATTTTTAAAAATATTATAACTTCCATTTTATTTTTCCAAGATGGTTTTTCTTCTGTCCTTATGAAGCCATCTCTTCACATGGACTCTGGTGGAGGTCATGGTGCAGCATCAGCAGGTCTAAATCATGGTGGGGTGTTCAGTCCTTCCGGGTTTCACCAGATCAGTTCCTGACTACCTTGCTGTGAATGGCACAGCTCACGCAGTAATGCAGCTTGACGCAGAGTCTGGGAAGCAAGTAAGCATCGAAGACATTTGCTTCAGATATGTCCGTCACGGCAGCGGCCGCTACAATGTTCCAGATGACGAACTTCTTAATGGCCTTGGCCTTGGGCATGCACCAGACACGTTTTGTGCCGTGAATTGGCTGCACGTGGCTGTGGCCCCTTTTGGCACTACGATTGTTACTTCTCTTTTTGGTCGTCTTGGAGCCAAGACCCAAAAGCCCCCCTTTTCCGTTTTGATGTAAATATTTCCCAGGCTGTGACTTCCCTTTTCATATTGAATTATCTCTTTTTTGCACGGTTTCAGTTTTTCACGAAGTCAAGCCCAGCCATCCCTTCTAAACGTCTTATTTCCGTTGAAAACAGAAATTTATCTTGTTTCTACAAAGGTGATAAATGATCGATCCTATGTTTTGCCAACTCAGTTCTTACCAATGCCGTCTTTCAACATGCTCTCACTACCCCTGGAACTAGAAATTCGCGTCAGCTCAGCAAAATGCAAACGAAGAGCTGAGGCACAAATGTTATTACGGAGCCAGTGAATGGAGAGCCGGTGAGGCTCGCGAGAGCACGCGTCCCAGGCCGCCCTTCCAGTCCTCAGCTTCTGTGGCGTCAGCAAAATGGTCCGCGGTGCAAATGCTGAGTAAGCAAATATTGCAATAGCCCAGAGATGACTACAGCGAAAGCTGGGGGGGAAGCAATGTTGTAAATCTCAGGCCCCACAGAGACACTCAGAACAAGACACGAGAGTTGAGTTCTGGGACAAAATCATCGCAGCAGAGGTACTGGTAGGATAATGACCATCGGACAATTTTGGTTTATCGAAGAAAAGTTCATTACTCCTCTCCACCATCTGTGGGGGCTGCCATTATTCTCAGTTCATAGATGAGAAAATTGCAGGGCAAAAGGCTTTGTGACTTGTCCCAGGTCAACAAGCTAACAGGTGTCTGGAATTTGAACCCGAGCCCACGCTGTTCGTTACTGGCCTCTGTGCCTCTCCCATGGCAACCAAGGGCAGGTGAAGGGAGACCGCAGATTCCTGCGGGCAGAGCGGCTTACAGCGCCGGGCTCTTAAAGGCATGTTTGGATTGCTCTGTGGGGACCTATCCCAGTGCCTCTTCCACTCTGTGGATTTTCCCTCCGTGAACTGGACCCGGTCATCTGGAGTGAAGACAGCCCCCACTGAGGTGAAGACTGAGGTTTTGTGTCCCATCCAGATCATGACAATTCCCAGGACGAAGTAGTCTCAAAGGCACAGCAGAGATGGTAGCTCGGGTCCGCAGCTAGGCATATGACCTGTACCCAGTCTGGTCTCTTTCTCACCTGGGGTCATTGAGAGACACAGCTTGGTCCATAGCGAGTGGTATTCTAGTACCTGCCAGTCTATGCTATCCTATGGTCATTTCTTCTGAATTGATATGTTTCCAACCTAGATGTGTTACTGTGCTTGGATTCTAGGAGGCAGGGTAGCTCAACAGCTGCATATTCAGATGGGGTGAGGTTTTACTTTGGTCCTTATGGGTCGCCTTTGATCTCCTGGTATTTTCTATGTGCTTCTTCAATTTCAGAACGCATGCTCGCTGAGTGGGATGGCCAGGAGTCCCTGATTATTCCTGCTATCCCAGCATAATTATTGTTGGAGCCCTCTTTTCATAGTTGTTCCTAGTTAAAAATACCCTCACTGCAAAAATAAGCCACGTGGAGAAAAACAAGCCTATTTGGAGAGCGGCAACCCTCCCACGTGTGTTACTGCGGTATTATGGGAGCTTTGCCAGAGGCCCACAGCTTCAGAGAACACTGGTTTTTGTGGGGGTCCAAGGAAACGCTGAAGGAGACCCCAGATTCAAATAGTCTGTAAAAGCAAAGAGTGTTTATTAATGTTCCAGCACACGCCGGGGGGTGGGGTGGGGGGTGGGGGGAGGGTGACCCCTGTACAAAACGGCAAAGACCCCGAGAGGAGTGTGCAGGCCCGCCAGCCAAGGGGGAACTCTTGGATAGTCGAGCATGAACGATGCCATAGGAGAGGGAGTTTGTTTGATAAGTCAGGTGCACCCAGCAAAAGGGGAGGGTACAGAAAAACATTTCTGTGAGCCTCAGTTTTCCTTTTTGGAAATGGGTGAACTCAGACCACAGCTGAAATTTCAGTGGATCTGATATAAACCTAAATGGGAATCCCCTAACCAGTGGTGGGAATTTGGGTCCAAGGAAGGGTCTTAGAGAAGGCACTCAGGGGCTTATGGGGTGGGATGAAGGAGTAGAAACTCCAGTAGAGGCGGGAACTCAGAAAGGAGGGGGGACCCCAGGAGTAGAGCAAAGAGCCTAGTGAAGAGGAGGGGGCCATCAGAACCCCAGTGGTATGTAAAGTTGGCAAGAGAAAAAGAAAACAGCAGACACACATTAGAGGGGGTGACCTGAGCAGCTCTGAAGAGGTGGGACATAAATAGAAGAGTTAGTGATGTAAATCCCAGGAGGGGAAGTTCCCGGAAGATTTCAGATTTTTATCTTACAGGATGCCTCAGGAATGCTCCAGAGAGTAAAGATAATGTAATGGGGTTGTTACCAGCTGTGACTTCATTAGTGAAAAGGTCACATGGTCATTGCTCTTCATTTTTTATGTTCACCGTCAACTCTCATTTCCCTCCATCCAGTGTTGACAGCTTTGTTGAATTCTGTCCGGTTTCAAAACCACTGCATGAGTGTCAGGCAAGCAGAAGGGAGGCCAACTGCACAGGAATCAAAGGAAAAGGGGCTAGAATGGTCATGTATTTGGTTCTGGACACAAGAAATGAAGCGGGGGGAGGGGGATGATGTATGGGGTCATTAGCGTGTGGAGTGATGGGAATGACAAGGCATGATTAGCCTGACATACGTCTGTCAGGGGTATCCCTTGCAACATACACTCTGTACGGATCATAGATTTCCATGAATGGCTTTTGCTGTAGTACTGGGAAGGATCTCTGTCCTGTAAGATGTGAAACGTTCTCAGTCCTCAAACCACTAAAAGAGAAGTGTTGCTCCATGGTTCGCCAGCAGAGGGAGGCACACACCATGCTATAAGCTTAGGAGGCTAGGAAGTGGGGTGCAGGATGGACACATCCTTTGATTTACATAGCCTGAACAGGAGGAACACAGCTCCCTTCTGCCTCTGTTTGCTTGAGCTTATAGCCTTCCAAGGGGCACCCAAGCCTGGCGTTTGAGTTAAGGCCAATTAGAGCAGAGAGGCGTTGTCAGGTGAGTTCTGATAAAACAGGCTGGACAGGGAGGAGACAGGACCCAGCGGGCTGTGTACTCCACCCTATCCAAGAGGAATTTCATCCTGTAAGTGGGGAGAGTAGACGCTGGGTCAAGGGAACTTCAGCGGCATGTAGTGGCGGCCATGTACTGCTTCTCTAAGCCCATCATGTTCTCTAGTTCTTCACCAGCCTTCTTGTTAGCAGGAATATCACCTCCCTGCCATGTAGTCCTGGGGTCCATCACGGATCGATCATACTGTAGGAATCCTCTCCTGTCCCCCATCACCATCAAGCGATTACTGCCTGTAGGCAATAGTCTGCAAAGGTTTTGAACTAGCTCTCTACAGGCACACACAGAGAGAAGCCTCTACTGTAAGGTAGAAAGGTAAGAAGTTAGAAAGACTGAGAGCTCAGCCTGTCTCTTCTACCTTTCTCCAGAGCAATCCAGGAAGTGAGATGCAATTAAACAAGGTATAGGAACACTGTGCATGAAATAGGCAAGCTAATCATCTTTTGTAGACTTTCTAAAGGAAAGTGCTGCCATCTTTCAAGTAATTCTGAAGAATCAGTCCTAGATCTGCCTGCTAGAGATAAAAAACCTTTTCTATGGCCCTTAGCAAGCAGAAGAAAGCTGGCCATATAACTAGGCCTCCAATATGCAACTCCTACTGAATATCACCCAAGTGCAGGAAGGAAGCAGAGAATCCCAAGACATTCAACTTTGTTCTTCATGGAAGATTTTTTTTTCTTTTTCCTTAAACTCTTTTTAAGAATCAGAACCTGAGCCCAAGAAGATGGCTCAGTGAGTAAAGGTGCCTGCCTCCAAGCCCGAAGACCTGAGTTCAATCTCCAGGATCCACACTGTCAAAGATGAGAAGCAGAATTGACGCTCACGAGTCTTCTGAGCACCACACACTTGCTGTATCATGCATGCCTGAACACACACACACCTACCAAATAAAATAAATAATAAAGAATCAGAGCTGGTGTGATAGTGCACACCTTTAATCCCAGCATTCAGGAGGCAGAGACAGGTGAGTCTCTGTGAGTTCAAGGCCAGCCTGGTCTACATAGTGAGTTCATGACTGTTAGGTTTACCTAGAGAACCCTGAAAAAAAACTGTCTCAAAAAGCCAAACCAAACTGAAAGAATCAGAGCTCCTTTTCAAATAAGATGGTGTGGAATTAAACAAAGTAATCAAGAAGGACTTTATCTGGTTGAGGTGGGGAGGGGAGGGGAACAGAAAACCCACATCCCATTTTCCTTATTCTTCCCCAGTCCAGAGAAGAGACCTTAGGCTTCCTTGTGGGTCCCCACTGGAAGGTGGAACAGTGTGGTCTGTAGTCCAGACAGTACCACAGCTGATGATTGGGAGTGTCCAAAATGATGTCCAGACCAAGAGGACGGCAGTATAGGTGACTGTCTTAGTTTCTTTCCTGTTGCTGTAACAACATACTTCAACTTAAAGAAGAAAGAGTTTAATATAGCTCACAGTTCTGGGTTACAGTCTATCATGGGAGAACAGGAACTTGAAGCAGCTGGTCCCATACATCCACAGTCAGGAGGGACCAGTGAATGCTTGTATGCATGCCACCTGCTGCTCATCCTCTCTACACCTGTACAGCCCAGGATCCCCTTCAGGGAATGGTGATGTGTACAGTGGGTGGGTCTTCCCACATCAATTAATAATCAAGAAAATCCCATACACACATACCCAGAAGCCTACCTCCTGGGTGATTCTAGCTTCAGTCAAGTTTACAGTTAACTCTATCTGCAGCAGTGACCTATGGAACAAGAATAATGTACTGAAGCTAATAGGCTAAGCTCCAGTCTTAACTGTAACCACTCAGACCAGCTGGCTGCATTTGACATGGTCATTTAACCTCTCCTCTACAGAGCCTCAGACCACTGAGAACTTTTACAAAGACCAGCATGTCCAGTCCAAACCTGTTGAGCCATGCTACCTGAGGTGTGTGTATGGGGGGGACCACCTGTTTCTCTTGGGGGCTCAGGTCCAGGAAGCCATTGCCAGAGGCCCATGTGGACTACACAGTGAAGTGGGCTTCCACCCTCTGCTCTGCACCTCCACCCTATTTCTGATTCATGCTATGCTCCTGCCCCAGGACCTCTCCACTGTGCTAAACTGTACTGACCCTCTTGCCTCCTCTCCTACGGGAACCAAGGACAGCTGCAGGTCTACTCTTCCTGTGGTCAGGATCCCACTCTTTGACCCCTTTTAACTTATACTCCAAATTCATCCAAACTTGTCTGACCCCTGAGCAGGGCCCCAAGGTTGGCCTTCTGTTCCCTGTGTTCCAACTACCTGCAAGATCGGGGCCCTGATAGTTCAAAATCTGTTGCTTCATCTCTGACCACCTCTCTCACATCCTCATACCATTGGAATGACTTCTACCTTATGGAAAACCATGCTTCTCGCTCATGAGTGAGCAAACTAAGAAAAGCCAGAGAGAAAATCAGTTTAAAAAGATAATTCTGTTCAAAGGACTTGCTTGCTTTCTTCCTGCTTAGTCACATGCAGCTGGCCACTCCAAGTTCTCTCTGTCAAGAGCTACGAGAACAGCAATCGTCGTAATAATAGGTCGGTGTGATTCAAGGGAAAGAATTAGATCAGGAGGTGGCATTGTTGACAAGCTGTGAGATCTTCAGCATGTCACTGGGTTTCCCCTGGCTAAGTCCATCTGTAAAGTGAGACTTATGATGTGTAAATTTCAAAAGACTGGTGTGAGGACCAATGAAATGTAGCAAAAGTTCATTTTTATCATTAAAAATGAGCTATGGATCTGAACATAGAATTCTCAAGAGAAAAAAATAAAAATAGCCAAGAAATGTCTTTGAAAGTGTTCAACATCCTTAGCAGTTGGGAAAATTCAAATAAAAAATGCTTTGAGGTTTCATCTTACTCCAGTCCAAATAGCTGAGACCAAGGACACAGCTCCCAAGCACTGGTGATGTCAGGAAAGGGAGCCCTCCTGCACTGTTGGTGGGACTGTGGACAGGTGCAGCCTCTCTAGGACACTGTGGAGACTTCTCAACAAGCTCAAAGCAGCTCTAGCGTCTGACCCAGATATACCACTCCCCGGCATAAAACCAAAGGGTTGGCTTTCCTGTACAGAGACACTTGCTCAGCCATGTTCCCTACCGCTCTATTCACAGGAGCCAGGAAGTGGAAACAACCTAAAGGGTTAATGAATAATGGACTACATGTATACAATAGAATTCTCTTGGTAAAGAAAAATGAAATTTGCAGGACACAGATGGAAATTTGCAGGAACAGAGACTATTGTGCTGACTAAGGTAGCCCCCACCCTGCCCCCAGGAAAGAAACACCACGTGAGCTCTCTCTCCTTTGGTTCCTTGCTCTGAATCTTTAGATTTGGATATATAACCTGAAGTAACTGCAGCAGACAGAAAAATAGAAAGGGACCATGGGGGAAAGGGGCGAGTGAGTTCCAGAGAGGGGCATAGTAGGAGAGGATGTGCCAGGAAGAGGGCAGGGATGGGAAATGAGGAGAGGACTTTACCTGGGAAGGGGGAAGGGGGGGGGATATAGTCAGTGAGGAAGAAGGGACAAATAACATGAACGATGTTTGAAAAAACAGAACATCTTACAAGCTTCCTTTAAAATACATTAGATAGCTGGGCAGTGGTGGCGCACGCCTCTAATCCCAGCACTCGGGAGGCAGAGACAGGTGGAGCTCTGTGAGGGCCAGGCCAGCCTGGTCTACAAAGCAAATTCCAGGACCGTCAGGGATACACAGAGAAACCCTGTCTCAAAAAAAATTAAATAAAATAAAAATTAAGATGCATTAGATGATTAGATGATAGATAGATAGATAGATAGATAGATAGATGATTAGATGATAAATAGATAGATAGATAGATAGATAGATAGATAGATAGATAGATAGATAGATAGATAGATAGATAGATTTAAATAGAGTTATGCCATATAGGGTGCTCACCCCAAGACCCACAGACTACTGAAATCCCCATGCCAGCTTAGGAAATCTCCCTTTGAGTTGTTGGTTGGGAGAGCCCTGTGACTCTCAAAACAGTATAGGCTATTGCTGTTGTCCTTGGTCCCTGAGAGTTTATAACGTATACAGACAATAGTATAGATTGTATTCTCTGTATAACACAAGCGCCTGGAGAGGTGGCTCAGTAGGTAAAGTGCTTGTTGTGCAAATCTAAGGACTGGATTCAGATACCCAGAACCCGTGTAAAAAGTGAGACCTAGCAGTACGTCTGTGTAACCCCAGTGCTGGGGGGCAAGTGTGTGGGTGGAGACAGGCAGACCCTGGAGCTTGCTGCTGACCTGTCTAGCCAAATCAATGAATTTCAGGTTCCCAAGAACCCTGACTCAAAAAATAATGTGGAGAATATCCAAAGAAAACACCAGATGTTAATTTCTGTCTGTACACACATACACACACATCACATCACATCACATCACATGAATGCTTATATACAACACACACACACTAGAATAAAATTAAAATAATAAAGATTGAAAATAAGCATGCATGTTCTCAGGACTCAGGTTGAGAAATCAGTAGTACCTCAGAGGACTGTTGTACATACCTCCCTTATATCAAGACTGAGCATGGATGTTAAATTGTTCCCTTGTTCTTCCATATAGTTTTAAGACCCATAATAGTTTCAAAATATGTTATTCAGTTTGCCTATTTACAACCTTTATATCAATGGAATTTTACTGTCTAATTTTATTTACTATATTTTTTATAATTTTTTTTAGAATCACTCACATGGAGGCATATGGCTATAATTTGCACAAAATGAGGCTTTACTATCAGAGAGAGATATTGATAACGACATAGATGCCCTTTACCATGTTAGACATGCTTTCCTTTTCCTTATTTACCAAAAGATTTTTATCATAAAATCATTTGAATTTTATCTGATATCTTTCTCTAATATATGTATTCTCTAATATATGTGTATATAGTTGTTACATAAATAATTTGTTTAGCTGGAGAATTGTATTACTTTGTAGCAGTAAACCAACAGTGAATATCTGAGATAAAGTCATGTTGGTCATTTTATACATTATCTAATATTGTTAACTATATTTTGTTCAAGATGTTTGTCTTTGATGAGATTAGTCTGTGATTTTTTTTCCCTTTCTTGAAGTGTTCCACTCAGATTTTAGTATCAAAGATGTGTTGCTGTATAAAATGGGTTTGAAAACCTTCCCTCTTATTCTGTGCAGTGGTTAGTTCTAACTGTCCACTTGACTTAGTCTAGAATTATCTAGAGTCTTAGTTGAGAAATAGTCTGGATAAGGTTGGCCTGTAGGCATGACAGTTGGGGGATTGTCTTGATTGTTAATTGATGTGGGAAGCCCCAGCCGACTGTGGGCAGCACCATTCCCTAGGCAGGGGGTCCTGACATGTGTAGTAGTAGAGAGACAGAGCTGAGCAGCAAGCAAGCAGGCATGCATGCATTTATTTCTCATCTGCTTGATTATGGAAGTAATGGGACTGGCTGGTTGAAGTTTGTGCCTTGACTTACCCATAATGATACAATGTTGGACTATATCCTGAAATTGCAAACATCCCTTTCTTCTCTAAGTTCTTTTCTGTTAGAATATCTTATAACAGCAACAGAAATGAAAGTAGAACAGTTTTATGAAGGAATTTGCATAAGATTGTCATTGCCTATACCTGAAATGTTGCATACTCTAAAAAGCCATTGATTATGGAATCTCGAGGGATGCTGGAGATTAAACCCAGGGCCTTGCATATGCTAGGTAAATGCTGTACCTCTGAGCTGTGTCCTTTACCTAGCTCTTTAATTTATGAAAAGATTTTAAAGCAACCGTTCGATTTCTTTCATCAGTATGACACTATGAGTGTCCTTAACCCATTGTCTGCACAGCAAAGGTCTGACATTTCTTCAAAGATCATTTCTTCATATTTCTGCATGTGTTTTCTACTTTATATTAGGAGGTAGTCAGAGGGGTTAGACTTAGCATAGGAGCCAGAAGGCTATCCAGAAATCACTGCTCCACCATTTTCCAGCCCTATGACTTCGGGCTGGTGGTCTATCATGTACTGACCCTAGCAGCTTCATCTGCAAATGGGATAAAAACTTCGTATCACAATTAGGGGCCTTAGTGAATATTAACATATGCCAAGCTCATAAGTAATAAGTAGGCACCATTGCTACCGTCAACTCTAATTCTTGACTTGATTGTATATTTGCTTGAAAACTTCCAGATGCATTTAGAGTGGTAGGGGACAGTTTCTGGATAATTTTGTTACAACTTGGTTTGCATAAAGGTGGCCAGAGAATATGAATATCAGTTTTTGGCAATGTGTCAAGGCATTTTGGCCTAGCATAGTACTGATTTTCATAAATATGATATCTTTACATAGAAACATGTCATCCAAGAATGAGGTTAGCCAAGATGCCACCTGACTCTGAGAATAATTGTATCTGCTCAATGTAAGGAGTGTATGTGGCTACCCTAAAGCAGATGAGTGTTCAGGTCTTTTGCTCACAACAACCACTTGCTAAGTATTTTTAAAGTTCTCTCTCATGAGACATCTTATTTTAGAATTTATGGAAATTTTGTGAAGGCTGTATAGCCAGTTAGTTGTCAAACACCTCACACCTACCTTCCTGTTATTAACACTGACTTGAGCTAACTTGTGAGCCAATATCGATGAGTTCATCAGCTGAGGTCTGTGTTGATTCTGATAGTTCTAGTTTTCATCTGATGCTCATTTCCCATTGGAGGCCTTGTCTATATTTAGCCAACATGTCTCCTTAGGCTGTTCTCAGTTGTTGCTTATTTTGATGGCTTTGACAGCTTTGAAGAGAACTGGTCATGTGTTTTATAAAGTAGCCCTGCTGCTGTTTGTCTGTTTTTTGTTTGTTTTTAATTATCATTAGGGTTTTTGTTTGGAGGAAGAGTAGGCGAGTGTTCTGGCTAGATTTATGCCAATTTGACACAAGCTAGAGTCATCAGAGGAGGTGGCCTCAGTTCAGAAAATGCCTCCGTAAGATCAGACTGTAGGCAGGACTACAGAGCATTTTCTTAATTAGTGATTGATGGAGGAGGGCCCAGCCCATTGTGAGTGTTGCCACCCTTGGGGTGGTGGTCCTGGGTTCTATAAAAAAAGCAGGCTGAGCAAGCCAGTAAGCAGCACTTTTCCACAGCTTCTGCATTAGCCCATTTCCAGATCCCTGCCCTGACTTTCTTCCATGATGAACAGTGATGTGGAAGTGTAAGCCAAATAAACCCTCTCCTCCCCAAGTTGCTTTGGTCATGGTGTTTCATCACAGCAATGGAAACCCTGACTAGGACACTCAGTCTCATGCTATCAGATTAAGTTCATATCATCAACATGACCTGCCATGTAGATGTCAACTTTTGTTACTTGTGATAATATTTTACATATGTGTAATCTACTATAATTTTTATTGTTTAGAGATTTATTTTTATTACTTTAAATTATGTTCTGTGTTTGGGTATGTGCACATGGCAGGTGCCCATGGAGGCCAGAAGCATCAGATCTTCTGGAGCTGGAGTTACAGGCAGTTAAGAGCCACCTGATATGGGTACTGGAAACTGAACTCAGGTCCTATGAATGAGCAGTACATGCTCTTAACGGCTAATCCATCTCTCTAGCCTCTGTAATTTTTATTTTAATCTAATATCATAATATTATGATACAATGTAGTAGACAAAAATCCAGATATCCAGATTCTGGGCCCATTTTACATTAAACTGCTAGTGAGCTTTGGTATGTTACCTCTCTGATCCTCAGGGATTTTGTTTTTTGGTTGGTTCTAATCTGAGCATATATTTTTTAAATAGTGTACATAGGCCAGGCTTGGTAGCACATGCCTTTAATCCCAGCACTTGGGAGGCAGAGGCAAGCAGATCTCTGGAGTTCGAGGCCAGCCTGGTCTACAAAGTAAGCTCTAGGACATCCAAGGCTGTTAAACAGAGAAACCCTGTCTTGAAAACAACAACAAAAAGTATGATTTGTCTAAGCTGGGGGTGGGGTGGCGCACACCTTTAACCCCAGTGCTGGGGAGGCAGAGGCAAGTGGATCTCTGTCAGTTTGAGGCCAGCCTGCTCTACAAAGTGAGTTCCAGGACAGGCTCTAAAGCTACAGAGAAACTCTGTCTCAAAAAACATAAATAAATAGCCGGGCGGTGGTGGCGCACGCCTTTAATCCCAGCACTCGGGAGGCAGAGGCAGGCGGATCTTTGTGAGTTCGAGGCCAGCCTGGGCTACCAAGTGAGTTCCAGGAAAGGAGCAAAGCTACACAGAGAAATCCTGTCTCGAAAAAAACCAAAAAAAAAAAAAAAAAAAAACCATAAATAAATAAATAAATAAATAAATAAATAAATAAACAAACAAATAAATGAATGAATAAATATGGTGTACCTGTGTATCATTGCTTCGGAGTGTCCTCTAAGCAATATGTACTTTTCAGGTTGTAAGATTTTGTAACCTCAAAGTGTCCGCAAAACACGAGGCTGTTTGATCTGTAAGATAGGGCAGCAATGGTGCTGTATAACCTCTGGATGTTATCATGAAAGGCATTGTGGCTTGTGTGTTATGTTGAGGTCACTCATTCAGGGAGAGTCAGCAATGATGGGACATTCCAGGAGCTTTGGGAAAAGGTATATGTAGTGAGCAAGTGAGGGCCTTGCCTGTATCCAGTACTGACATATTGTGGTTCAGTACTGTACTACCTTGAAATTAGATGCTAGCCAAGAATCTCACAATCACATCCTCAGACAGCCTTGACCAATGACGGACTCTGATGTAGATCCACCCAGGATTTCCAGATACCAGCAACTCCGTGAAATGAAAGTTTATGTTTGTTAGGAACAACAAAAACGGGCTTTGAAACTGTGTTACAGGCCCTGCTGGGGAGGAGGCTATGGGAAAAGATGCTGCTGGCTCCATGCCCTGGTTCCTCCCTGACTCGGTCCACAACAACTTAGCCTTTATCTGCAGTTTATACACTGAAGGTCCAGGCAGAATTTTTCAGAATAAAGTCTGCTGCCAAAGTAAAACTGAAAACAATGGTTTGGAGAAACAGCAGATTAGATGTTCTCTCTGATTCTTACTATCTCTTACGTCCTCTGACTGTACTGAACTGTTGCTGTGAAACAACCTTGATAAAGGAACACCATGGGCAGCCTTCACCAGCACTCATTCCTTGTCACTAAGTAAGATCCTAGAGATGAAAAATCAGGTTTATCAGGAGCTGCTCCTTCCTGTGGATGAGTTTGGCAGAGCTCAGCCCACAGGTATGGTGGTTTCTACTGAGCAAAGAGCCCTTCCTGGGCACGGCTACACCTCTGGGTACCATTTGTGAGCTGTAAAGGGACCGTGGTTTGCTACTGTTGTTTGGTTATGATAATGATCTGTGAGTAATAACAGCTGACATGTTTATTAGATGTGCGGGCATGTGTGTGTGCGTGTGTGTGTTGCATATAGAGGTCAGAGGACAACTTATGGGAGTCAGTTCTTTCCTTTTCTTTCCTTCCACCATGTATGTCGCAGGGATCACACTCAAGTTACCAAGCTTGGCAGCAAGCACCTTGACCTCCTTAACCATTTCCCCGGCCTGGATGCCATGTTTGAATAGCTGTGTGCCTGATGTTTTGGAAGGGGTTTAATATTCATGACATCACTTAATTCTTATGTCCACTCTAAGACAAACATTTTACAGACTGGGAAAGAGGCTGATGAAGTAACCTGCCAGCAGGAACAAGTGGAATTGTAGTACAAAGAATGTAGCGACAGAACCCTTAGCCTTGAGGAATATGGCTGGCAGAAGTGAACATGCTCCTCTTGGGGTTTGAAATACACCGGGGTTCAGCTCCTCTTTCACTTCCTGACAGTGCTTTTTGTCTGAAAACAAGAAACTCTCTTCCTAGTGACTGTCCCCAAGTTTTCCAGTTTTCTGGCCAATTCTTAACTACCTGGAGAGTTAGGCTGGGGATCAGCCAGCTAGTAACCTATCTTGTCACACTACAGACGGTGATGTAGCACTGGCAGCCAGAGAAGGTGGAACCTGCCGACTCCAGCAAGGGAAACTGGACCCGTGTGGTGCTACAAGCAGGGCGCAGACCAAGGGCCACCCAGTAGCTGGCTCAGGTAGAGCTCATGTTTTGAGGTTCAGAACCTCGTTCCTCCTCTGGAGAGGCCCAGCACTGGCTGCAGCCCAACTCACCTTCAGGAGTGTCCTAAATCCCAGGCACACGGAAAGCAGTCACTGGACATGAGCAGCTGGTCTACAATCATTCAGCAAAGCCAGGAACAGAGCCGCCGGCTTTAGGAAGGCTCAGGTCACACAGCGCATCCTGTCTCTCCTGCCTCGGGTCAACTGAATCCTGGATGAGGAAATGCTACCACAGAAGCCAGCAGGAGCACGAGGGCCCCAAACCTACTCCGTAACCCCAGTGTTCACCATCCCCAGCTGACGTCGGATTCTTGTGCCTTTCTTCCCCGCCTAGATGACAGGCTTCACAAAAGCCCCGTTTCCCTCAGGTAGAGCGGCCTGTTCATTTTCCTTCATAGGGAGGAAGCCCACCCAAGTAAAATGTGACGTCCAGGGGCTTTTTGCCCTAGCAGAAAGCCCTGGCTGCAGCAACGCTAGCCCAGAAAACTTGTAAACTTTTAAATATCCCTGGGTATAACCTGGCCAGACTGCTCAGTCTCCAGAGGCAAGGTCCTGACACCCTGTTTAAGTTTACCATGTCACCAGAGTGGTCAGGGTGCGACCCCCCACCCTAACAACCCTAACACTAAGTGGTAAAGTGCTAGGGTGCGGGTCCTCATTTTGTTCACAGCTCACCAGTCTGTGCTTGGGTCCTCAGGGAGGGCAGGCTAGAGTGGGACAAAAGGCGTCTATTGTTCACAGAACAACAACAAAATACAACATCACCAAATTCACAAAAGCAATTTTTATTTGAGGCAAAGAGAAGTGTGACCCAAAGGACTACAGTTCTAAGCACTAAAAACTTAACCGTTAGTGGCACTACTTGAACTACAAATCTTGCTTCTCTTTGGTTGGAAAGGTGCTGTGTTAAACGTTCCCCTGGTGGGTAAGAAGAAAGGCCAAGAAAGGCTGAAGAAAACCCCTCAGCTACTGACACTGCTCTCCAGAGACCCCCGTGGTCTGATGGGCAAGGCTCCACCAGTGCGGAGGGACACAGGCCACACGACACCTCTCAGGACAGATGAAGCAAGAAGAACAGGCGCGAGTCACTTGGGGTAGAGCAGGCATCCACAGCTTCAGACTTCCGCATGGAAGGGGTAATCCTTGTGTTTAGCACAGCTGTCAGGAGAGAACACACGGACACTCAAAAACTGCCTTCCCTTACTTATGGACTGTTCGTGTGTGGTGTGCACACTACAGGGCCAGGTGGGAGGTCAGAGGACAACTTGTAAGAGTCAGTTCTCTCCTTCCACCATTTCGGTCCTGGGCACATAACTGTTCATGAGGATTGGTTCCAAATGCCTTAATAAACCCAACTATCTGTCAGCTCTCAAGGAAAAGATTCTGACTGTAGTAAGTCACCACAGAGAGAAATGATGTCTCATCCTGAGCTGAGCCTCAGAGGCAACAAGCCAGTCCTAAGAGTCTTCTGATCACACACACAGTGAGAGAGCTACTCAGCCTCTGGGATCCTCTTGTCTCGGAAGGTCATTGAACTGGCATGCCTGTGACAGACTGCACCAGCACCAGGCCTGGGGCACACTGGGCAGCAAGTCCTGACTCTTGCCTCCCAGTAACTCGGACTAGCTGGCAGGATCATCTAACATCATATCATTTTCCTGTTGTTTTTAAAGACAGGGCTTGGTGTAGTCAGGCTGGCCTCAAACACTAATAGCCAAGGATGACCTTGAACTTCACATCTTTCTGCCTCCAACTCCCAAGTGCTGGGATTACAGGCATGTGACACACACACACACACACACACACACACACACACACACACACACACACACACACACACACACACCTCACCTGATCACCCTGAACACAGGACAAAAAGAGCAGAGATAATGAGGCAACAGAAGGGTTTAAAAGCTGTAGAAAGCTGAATCCCAAAGGGCAACTTAAACAGCTGCCGCTCCCAGGAGAGAGGAGAGGGCACTTCCTTGTCATCTGGAGCAAAATGATTTGCTGCAGGAATCAGGGGAGGGACTGGCCTGTAGCCGAGGCTCCCAGTAGGGCCAGTGGCTTATACTAGGAAGAAAATGACACGAATACTGGAAAAACTGGACAGTCAGGGTGTCAAAGTCCAAACACACGCACATACACAATTGCATACACATGGAAAAATGAAAAACCCAGTAAGTTCTGCAATGAGAATCAGAGACGAGAGCATGAAGTCCCAGGTGGCTCCTGCTCTCTGGAGTTGGGAGGGTAGGAGGGTAAACCAAATGTAAAGAAAGGTTGTTATGTTACTTCTCAGAAGATGCATGTAGTTGTTGTTATATCTCAAGTGGTCCTTCCCTTCTGGAACTTCTAAGTCTCAACCTTCCCAATGCTGCGACCTTTAATACAGCTCCTCATTGTTACTTCATTACTGTCATTTTGCTGTTATAAATCATAATGTAAATACCTAACATGCAGGATATCTGATGTGACCCCTGTGAAAGGGTCGTTTGACCCACACAGGTTGAGAACCACTATTCTAAGCAAAAGGGCACTGTCCACTTAATTTCTTCCCATCCGCTCTCACATGCAGTTCTTCTGTGACAAGCATCAGAGGTCAAGGGTGAGCCAGGCCTGGGCATGTTTCTCTCACTGAACACTCGACCACTCACAAGCTCTCCTGACCCGCCTTTCTCTTCACCCTGATGAGTCAGTCAGCAGGACAGGCTCGGGTAACAGTGTGTGTCCATGGGGCTGGCATGTGACAGGAAAAGCTTACTGGGAGGTCTGAGAACCTTACAGCCAGCCTCTTCCTCCCCCTGCCACCCAAATCCATGACCACTCACTATTGCTAATGCACAGCTGTTTCTAGAACAGCCCTGAAAGGTGCAAGGGAGGGAAGCAGATATGAAGGGTCAGTTAGAAAGCACATGGTTTGTCCATGCCCAAACTTTCAACGTAAACATCAGCAGTGGCAGGGGAAATGCAAGACTGAGTGACTACTACAGGTTCTAAGAACGGAACGGATGCCACAGGCAGGTGATTCACTGCTCTCTTGCCCATCAGATCCAAAACAACAACAACAAAATGATTTTCACATTAAGAGGTTAAGTGTCATTAATATAAAATTAGGAAGGGTCCTGGTTGGGACTCCTGGGCTGGCTGTTTACGGCCTACTTAGAACCTGAGGCCCCTGTGACAGTAACATGCAAATAGGCAATCTCAGCCTGAATCACAGACGTGACTGCCCTAGGCACACGTGATGGTAGAGGATGCAGCCACTGTGTAAACCCTGAGCTATGCAGACAGCAAGAACAAGAGTGTGAGTCAGAATTAAGGCTAGCATTAGAGCCACCAGGGATACAGAGGCTACTTGTTTTTTGTTTTTTTAAGATTTATTTATTTTATGTATATGAGTGCTCTATCTGCATGTATGACTTTATGCCAGAAGAGGGCATCAGATCCCACTACAGACGGTTGTGAGCCACCATGTAGTTGCTGGGAATTGAACTCAGGACCTCTGGAAAAGCAGCCAGTGTTCTTTTTTGTTGTTGTTGTTTTCGAGAGAGTGTTTCTCTATGTAGTTTTGGTGCCTGTCCTGGATCTTGCTCTGTAGACCAGGCTAGCCTTAAATTCAGAGATCCACCTGGCTCTGCCTCCAGAGTGCTGGGATTAAAGGCGTGCGCCACCACTGCCCGGCAAGCCAGTGCTCTTAACCGCTGAGCCACCTCTCCAGTCCCCCAGAGATTAGAAGTAAACATGTTCCCAGGGACTTGGAGGCCAAACCCCATTTCAGAGGGAAGGTAAAAAACCAGCAAAGGTAAAGTGGAAGGGTCCCTGGTGACTGAGTGGCATTCTTGAGTCATGGGGCTATTTGGTGTCACCACCGGGGCTATCCTGAGAACAGCAACAGTCTTCCTACCAAACTATTAGGGCCATTAAGTCAATTAAGTCACATCAAACGGTCCTAGGAAAGTGGGCACCAGATGAGCCCCTGGGGTCATCTGAGTTCAGAAAAGCAACTGAAATGTCAAGGTTGGGTCAGCTGTGCTCTGGGCCGGAGGAAGAGACTGGACAGGGCGTTGGCGGCTCTCCTCCCCTGGCTTCCTGTGGTGCAACCTGCTCTGCAAGGATCAGAAGACAAGGTCTGTGTGACAGCAGGGTGGGCTGCAAGGAGCCCTCTGGGCCCTGAAGAGAAGGCTCTCACTCTACAACATTGGGTGACATCGAACAGGCAGCACACTGACTCACTCACCTCATCAAGGCACACACCCTCCAGTTCCTGTTGTAGCTGAGTAGAGTGGTCATATCCTCCTTGCTCAGCTCGAAGTCAAAGACCTTACACACAAACAAGAAAGGGAAAAGAGCAATGAGAACAGACAATACCGTGAAGTTCGGATGGCTCCCACTGCCCGGAGTGCAGAGGGCACGACAGGAAATGGAACTTCAACAAGACTATTAAATACTCTCCACAAGATGCACACACTTCCGGCTCTATCTGAAAAGGCCTTTCCCTTCCAGAATTTCCATGCACAGAGGGCACTGTTCATTCTCGTCACACTAAGGCGTTCCACTGTGATAGGCACCAGGGGAAATTTTAATGAGTAGCCCGTCTGCTTCCATTCACCATGAAGCAGAGGAAGGTGTTTCAACAGCTGGAACACCCAGTATTCTGTGACGTGCTATGTGAGATGAAACAAAACCGTCAGGCTGTCTAGAGGCACCAGCAATGCATTCCAGCTGGGCCACTGAAGGGTAGATAATGCCTTGTGGAGCTAGTGTGTGAGATGGCCTAAGAAAATAGCTAAGGTTTTGACAGTCAGAGCAAGAAAGGCAGATTGGGATAATGGCATCACTTCCATGAAGACAAAAGAATACAGGAATATGTAATAGGCCCCCAGACCTTAGCACAACTGACTCCATGAAGGAAGTACCATTCGGGACATAAAACTCAGCATGTAGATAGCACCACCAGCCAAAACAAAGTCTAATGCATCAAAGTCCGTAGTTCTGGAAAAGTCTCTAAATGTACTAACCTTGTTTTCTGCCTTCTGCAGTTCTGCTTCCTGACAACTGTTCCTGTAACTGAAGTGTGTCAACCTAGGGTGTGGTTTTGTGCTTAAATCTCACCCTGAGAAAGGGATGGGGCTACACTGGGATTCTGAACACTTAGTGTAGTTGTGGCTAATGAAGACTTTCTTTTTGCTTAACCCCATGTCCAAGTAGCCTTCTCTGGCAGATACCCCACAATAGAATACAGAGAAGAATTTAGGGTATAAGGCGGGCATGTAGGCAATTAGGCCAGATGGCCGTTGGCAGCACTGCGGCTTGGAAATGGACCCACACCCAGACAACCCATTCCACTTGGCTCCTGATCACAGAGTGTGCAGGACAAGAGTCTGCTACATACTCTTGTGATTACAGCCAGGTAAAAATATGCAAAGAATGCACAGGAAGACGGAAAAAACAAAGACACCAGGCTAGTATTTTGAGATTTGTCATCTACCTTTTCTTTTCTAATACTTCAGAAATGAAATATGAGGTGAGTGGTTAACCTATCTGTAGCAGGACAAGGCCTTTCTTCCCACACCTTTACACAGTAAGGGTCATGGTCATGGTCTAGGAGGAGGCATGACTAGTTGTTATGTCATCAGAACCACCTGACCAGCCTATGGGGCTGACAGCTGAAGAGCTACACTTCTTGGTGCTGCCACACTTTGAACCAGACCTCAGCAGAGCGTCCTTCTGCTTAGAGAGCACAGAGGCTGGCGGGACCCCAGGGCTGTCCTGGAATAGCTCTTCTCCCAGCTAGCCCTCTCACCTGGTAGCCTGAGCTGCTGGGGTGGTGGGGGCGAGGGAGGGTGATGCTGGTAGATTCTGAATGCCCCCACTCCTGGTGCCCAGACATTCCCAGGCCCTGCTCATGACTACTTAGGCACCTCACAGAGTCAGTGGGTCAGCATGTATCCTAGAAGGCCCTAGCAGTCCACGGACTCACCACTAGCATAGCAACGTTCCCAAGCACTCACCGTGGAACCTGGCACTAGGAAGTGTTGTGTGCATCAAGACCTTGAGCTCACAACAGCTCTCAAAATGGGCATTACATGTGAGTTCAGTCTGTCACACAGCTGGGGAAGGAAGAGGAACCGGAGGCCCCCACCCCACATACCATGGAGGGAAGCCAAGTCTGCCAGCTGGCATCTTACCTTCAAGTTCTCAGTAATTCGTGCTGGTGTCACAGACTTGGGGATCACCACCAAGTTCCTCTGTATGGGGAACCGGATCAGCACCTGTGGGCCCAGAGGTGCCGAGTGTGTACACATGTCAGGCACTGTGTCATCACCTCAGTCCCAACTGCACAGGTAGAGGTTCAGAGACATCTAGTGACGCCCACCAGTCCTGCTCTATCGATGGCTCCAAGCATATCACAAAGCCAAAGTACCTCACTGCCTGGGATTCACACTACCCACTCAAGAAAGAACATCTCCCACACTGCAGAGAGTAGGGGCTCTTCTATTTGTCCCGAGATGAACTTTCACAAACACTAGTAAACGCTGTGTCAATGTCTAAAGACAGCGAGGCAGAAACTATTATTCCAAGACTACATGGAAATTAATCCATTCAAACCCAGATCTGTGTCCTTAATATTACATTCTAGGAATGCAAACCACACTTCCAGAGAGCGCTTCATGGGCTCTGCTCCCTCCACTCCTGACTAACAGGGACCACCGGGAGTGTAGTTCAGGCAACAGTCTTGAGTACCTGAAGTAGCCATACCTGGGCTGTAGTTTTATTGTACTTGGATGCAATTGCCTTAATCCGGGGATCCTCCAGGAGAGAAGGGTCTTCTGGCTTGGCCCTGGAACAGAGAGACTATGAGATCAATATTCTTAACTGCCACTCAAGGCAGCTGGCCACACTAGGCCTGACCCTCCCTTTGACTTCTGGGTGGTTGACAGGCTCCTGGACTGAGGCTGGGTCATGCTCTACCTGCTGAGCCTTTGTACAAGACTGTTCATCAACCTCCCAGAGGAGGTCTGCACAGCAGCAGAGAGGCATTTCTGTGACACTCAATCACTGCTTTCAGTCATTTCTAATTTCCAACAGCGACCCCATGGAAGCTCACCAGGGCCTGTCAGGAGAGCCAAGAGGACTGTACGCAGTCACCACGATGCCTTTGGAGTGGCAGTACTCAATCAGCTTCTCCTGAGTTAGGTACGGGTGGCACTCAATCTGCAACACAAGCAGGAAGGTTGACTGTGGCAGTGGACCTAGTTAATGTGATGTGGTCAAGTCCCTTCTCTCCTGAAACAGAAATGCCCGCCTGCCAGGTAAGCTGTAACAACTCTGCACATTTCCCAGCTGGTGGCCTTCACATTAAGAATAATGATTTTATTATCAATGCTCTATGGCCATAAACCTTTAAGGCGTTCTCTGGCCTTGGCCACTTACCAACTGATAGAAGCTGGCAGATCTCGCTAGCTGCCCACTGTTCACGTCAGAAGCCACATCTTGGCTGGCTAGCCTTAAGTCCTATCCCTGCAAAGCTCCCACTCCTAGATGTGCCTGTCTGTCTGTCATGATAAACGAGAACTCAGGATTCCCTGGGTGATGTGGACCACAAGCCAGGACTGGCTGATAAAACAGCACGGCAGCATCCTCCGGGGAGGCTCACCTGGTTAACTGCAGGCTTGTATTTTAAGCCAGGTTTGTTTAAGATCCTCTCAATCTGAAGAGGGTTGAAGTTGGAGACACCAATCGATCTCACCAAACCTTCATCCACCAGCTGCTCCATGGCCTAGAAAGAAAAGAGATCTAGCTGGGTGCCAAATGAATCCCAAAAGAACAGGGACTAGAACCAAGTTCGTGTCCAGAAGCTTAAAAGACTATGTCCTCCCTATGCACAGTCAGCTTTCAGAAGCTGAGAGAAGGCCATGAAAGCTAGACTGCCTTTCAGGAGACTAGACAGATAACCATGGAGACAGGATGATTTACACACGGTGAGAGGCGGCAGAGCAGACTGCTGACATCAGACCGCTCCCATCTGCCTCACATGCAGGAACAAGACACCAGCAATAAATAAGGAAGGGTCCCAGCCAGAGTCATCTTACCGTCCAAGTGTCCACAAAATCGGTGTCACTGGGAATCACATTTCCTGATGCATCCAGTGGGAAATAATCAGGCCCAGGCTGTCATTAACAATAAAAACACACATATGCAAAGTGATCACTAACAGTTCTTCACAGAGCCATCTTCACCTTCAGCATTACAAACACTGAGGAAGATGGAGAGAGGCGGATCTGGCAGCCAGGATGAAAAGGACACCAGACAGTGACCCCAGTGGAGGTCCCTGTCATGACTAGAGCACTGAGGCTGTCAGATGGAGATTCGGACATGCTCAAGTCTGAGACTAATCCTGCCACGG
Organism: Peromyscus maniculatus bairdii; assembly: GCF_049852395.1. Lineage (NCBI taxonomy): Eukaryota > Metazoa > Chordata > Mammalia > Rodentia > Cricetidae > Peromyscus > Peromyscus maniculatus. Next base: position 56,805,619 of record NC_134854.1, on the reverse strand, counting down.
GGAAGAGATGTAGACAGGGAAGGTACTCAAGGCTGGGAAACTCAGGGGCCCATGTTTCAGCTAGCTCTCAGGCCTCTAAAACTATCATCCTGCCCAGGCCTTGCTTGCTTGTCATTAAAAGAACAAAAACAAAACAAAACAAAAAAACCAAAGAGTGAAAATCAAGTCCCTCAGGCCCTAGGAGACCACAGTGAGCTAAAATAGAGCTGAAGGATAAAACCCATAACCTTTCAATCTGGGTAACCATGCAGAAAAACAAGCCAGGAGCTAGAGGCAGAAAATGTAGTGATTCTGAGTTCTGCAGTGCAAAGAACCAGGCTGTGAATGTGTATTTACACAAATGAGAACGACATGCAATAAGGTATCAACTCCTATGTATGAGCATTGTGTGCACACGCCTGGAGGAGGAAGGGCAGTGGAGGCTGACTGCACCCACAGCTGTGTACAACAGGAACAACAGTAGCCACATTAGCCAGTCATCACCAGTTTTAAATTCTGGAAGCACCAAGTGAGAACAGTGCTGCTCCCCAAACTGCAAAGGGTGCATGTGAGTCACAGGTGGTTCAGATGGTGTAGGAAAGGCACGAGGCTGGTTTCTAATACATTATGGGTGGTGATCCTGATGCTGGTCCGAGGCCCACACCTCTAGGAGCGGAGGCAGGAAGAGTCAAGCACCTATAACGTGCTGATAAGGAAGCTAAGGCCCTGCCCTTACCTTGAAGCCTGTTGGCCAGTGAATAAGGTAGAGGTCCAGGTAGTCCAGCTGCAGGTCGCTGAGCGTCTTCTGGCAGGCTCCTTTCACCATGCTCTTGTCGTGGAACGTGCACCACAGCTGGACCAGCAAAGGTACATCTTAGCCCTGCCATGCAAATGCCTCTTCCCGGCTGGGAGCCACGCAGCTCCAAGGCAGAGGACACACTCCTCTCCATGACACCAGCAGTGGCTGGAGAGTTCCTAGTTCATACTGTGGACCCCAACTTTCCAAAGGCAAGTGGGACAGTCAGGTCCAGGGCACCTCACAAAGACCAAACAAGGCATAACTACAGAACTGAAGGTGCTAACCACATGCTCAGGGTCTACTTCCCTGTCAAGCTGGTTCACATGGAGCCAGCCTCACCCTCCAATCTAAGCTCCTTTGTGCGCCCACAGCCTCCGGCTAAAAATACAGGTCAGCAGCGAAACCCTGTCTGTAAAGGGGAACTAAGTTCTGTCCCTGAAGAAACTCCTTAAAAAGGAAGAGTCAACCCCCAACCAATCTAATCAGCACAGGGCTCTCTACAGGTCTAACAGAGAGATATATAGGCGGAAGACAAAGACCAAGTCCCCCTGGTGGGCTTGAGCTGGACCTGGAAGAATTACCTACCAAGAGCTAACTGCCATCAGGGTAAGTGTGGACCTGACTGGCAGCTAGGTCCCCCTGGTGGAATCGGACCCCAGGATCCTGACAGGTCGGTACCTTGCTGACGATGAAGAGCTCCTGGCGCTTCACCACCTGCTCCTTGAGCTTCTCCTGGAGGGCCACTCCCACCTCCTTCTCATTCTGGTACACCTGGGCGCAATCAATGTGGCGGTACCCAAAGTCAATGGCAACCTTCACGGCCTCAGTCACCTGGCCAGGAGGGGACTGGAAAGGAAGGAATAAAAATCATGAGATTAAAAACAAAACAAAATGGGGCAGAGTCTGCAATAGGCCAACGGAAAGCAGTGGAAGCAGTGGTCCTGGAGCAGGCCCTGATTCAGCCATCACACATTCGTGTGGTAGCACTCCAGTCAGTCCCCAGGCAGGAGGACCAAGCTGTAATGGCTCATTACTTCACCTTAGCACAGCCTGACAGCCACTTGCTAGCAGCACAGATTGCTGGGAGCCTGGGACATAAGTATGATCCCATCCCTCTGGGGGCAGAGGCCAGCCTGGACTAGACAATGAGGCCATGTCTTTAAAGCAATCCCCCACCGCTGAAATCACAGGTAATGCAGGACACCATTGCACTGAAATAGGTATTTATCATACAGCAAGATCTCAACTGCTGACACTCGGTGGATGAGAACCCAGCCTAGGAGGTGGACACAGAGAGATGGCCCTGCAGAGGTATTAGTGGACAGAAGTGAGTGGGAAGCCTGGCCAGTCAGCAGGATGAGCCTGCATGGCCCTGAACTTCACCAGCCCCCAGACTGCACAGCAATGTTCCTATCTCCTGGCTGCTCCTGCCTAGACTGGAGGGCTGAGCAAGACACTGTGTGGGGCACTACTGAATGAACACAGCACATTCCTTTTGGAGAGCTGGGGCAGGGCAGGAGAAAATGAAAGGAAAACTCCCTAGGGCAACCAGCAGCTGCCAACATCTATTTTGTCTGGAGCCTTGTGAACAAAACAGTCTGGGGAAAACATGGAACGCCAGAACAAGTCCATCCCCAGCACCTGCTGGCAGTGGGACTTGCTCCTCACCCCGCAGAGAAGGAATCTGCCTGCTGGAGGGGCCGTGCCATTCCCCTTTACCCTGCTGGGCAGCCCCTTGTTTCCCTGGAGGATGACCTAATAGTGCACCCGTGGCTTCTCTCCACCCTTCCGTGGGTGGCTGAAGGAACTATCTCAGCATATGCAGAAGGCTCCCCGGCCACGGGCTCTCGGGGGGGGGGGGGGGGCACCCAGACATAGCCATGGCTGATATTAGCTGTGAGGGGAAAGCGCATCCCTGCCTGAGAAAGCCAATGTAAGAGGGGCCAGGTGAGTTGGGGCTCTGCCTCATGGCACATGTTGAACTTTTACCAGGAATTATGGCACTTTCACTGCCTCTTCTCTTAAAGCCCCCCCCCTCCCCCGCTTGCCTGGTAGTGAGCCTGCCTGGGGCTTGGCAGCACCTGGCTTTGGATAGAGTGCTGGGCACAAGGCCCAGGATGGGCAAAGCCAAACAACAACTGCCACGGCCACTCATGCACAAACAGGAACACACTTGAGCCAGGCTATGAGACTCCATCTCTGGACCTGCACTCACCTGCTAAGGGCCCTCCTCAGCTAGAGCCTTTGCTGGGAGAACGCAGGCTTGCAACTCCTTGAAAGAATGGGGCCAAGAGTGACTGAATCCTGGTGACCTTAATTTCTAACTCCAAATGGAGTTCCAAGCGTGAATCCAGTGGCTGTCATGGGTATCGTCAATGAGACCCCACCCCAACAAAACTTTTGTGCTTGTTATCTGCTTATGGTTAACTTGACTGTTCTGTTCCTTAGAGCTAGAGTGCAGACAACACTAATCAAGGTTGCCAGACAACTAGACCAAACTAAAATCCACAGAAAAATCTGTGTCATGTTTTCATGGGAAGACAAAGACAGATAAAAGCTAGACAGGCAAGAGGTCAAGGAGAAAGCCTGCTTCCAGAGGTGTCCTTCCCTACACACAGAACCCTGGTGGCTTAGTAAGCAGACTTCAATCTGCCACATCTACAAGCCTCTGACAGAAACCCATGGAATGATCACAATGTGCCACCTTCCATGCCCTACCCACAGTCACCACAAAGAGCAATTTCCATTGTCGTCTCAGAAACCAGCCTCCCTTGTTTTGATGGGGTAAGTTCATCTGACAGCTCAGTAATCTACACAGTAATCCCAAGAGATAAAGTCTGACCCTCAAGAACGACCCCTCCTCCAGCCTTACCATGCTGAAAGCCCTAACCTGGTTCGGCAACACTAATAAAATGTGCTCTACTGTAACAAGTCAATAAACCAGTCCTGGTTTTAAGACACGGCTTCACCCAATAGATGTGAGTCCAGGACTGGCCCTACAGGCAGGATTTATTTGACGACTTTTGATTTTGAAGATGGAGAGGTTAAGGTGTGTAGCCTGATCACTGGTAGGCAACCAGGAAACCAAACTCCCATTTCAATGGCCACAGCTCTTCCTCCTGGCCCCAGAACGGTCACTGGAAGCTTGTTTTAACTCAGCAAGTGGCAGGAAGACTATTGCACATTTTTCTTGTAGGGGCAAGTACTACCCCAAAGAGGCAAAAATTAGACTTGAAAAGAAAACCTGTCAGAGCTTAAGAATGGCAGGGCTACAGGGCATGTGCACATATACAGCAGTTTCACCTGAGATACTAAGATCTGGTTGGGGTGCAATTAGGCCAAAAGAATCTCAAAAGACTCCTGGCTGGGAGGCACAGGGGACATTAACTGGAAAAAGACTAAGAACACAGTTGTCCCTCCGTTCCTAGACGCAGTCCTAGCCTACATGTGGAAGAAACAATGGCCATGTCCTTACAAAGATTTTCAAATAGGTCAAAACATCAGTACAGGATGCTGGTTTGTATCATGGTTAGCTCTGTCTTACAGGCCTCCTGGCCATATGGGTGTATTTACTGTCCAGAGGGAAGGCAAGCCAGCCAGGAAGAAACTCCTCTGAAGTAAGAATGTCTCCCAACTGCCTGAAATCCTCACCTCTGAGGAGAAGGGGGGCGGGGGAGGGAGGTAATGAGGGCTCTAGAGGAAAGAGTGGATCATAGACTACCAGAGTCCTGCTGCTAGTCTGCTGGGTACCACAGAGCCACTGACATGATTTCATGAGAACAAGAAACTGCATCCATGTGCCCTCTCCTGTGACCGTTACAATGATTATACTGTTCATCATCTATGAAGGAACATGCACACATATGCAAGGGAAAACACTACATTGATATTCTTTTTTTTAAAGAGGGAAATTTACAAGTCTCTACTGACCCTATCTCTTTCATTTCTACCCTTTTCCCCCTTCTATACCAACCTCACCTGGCCCCCAGAAACACAAGTGGACATTTTCTCTACATAGTTTCCTTAATAGTGGATTTCTTCACCTTAATCTAACACATGATTTCTGGATCCATTATACCAGCCAGTCGCTGTGGGATGGGACAGAAATATCTGACCGAGAAGAGGCTAGAATGATCTAACCATACAAATGTATGTTATTTTAAACAAACACTCAGCTCTCCGGGGCTGCTGCATGCTCTCCAGCAACTGACTTGTGAACTTTAACTCCTGATGTGTTGGAGAATTGATCTCCAAATGCTGGCCTGTGAAATGATTTTCTAAAGTTATGACCACAGTTTTTGGAGAAATGGGATAGCATTGAAGTATCAAAACTCTACCCATATTGTGGGTCGCGTCTTACTTCCAAAACTTCTACTGTAGTTACGTGTGCCTATACGTGTTGTGTTCTGTAGCTGTGCTCACTACAGCAGGGAGACCATCTTCCTCATCATTCCAATGCACGAAGTTCAACCTGGTATACGGCTGTAATTCAATTACACCTTTACAGACACCAACCGCCCTCTGGAAACACAAGCTGCATATGCTGATCTACTGGCCTAGAAACACGCTCAGAGAAAGACAAGTCTATACCCTGCTTCTTATTCACCATATACATTATCCATTTTAACTTGGTACAAAAGGACTCTGTCCTGCTTCAAACTATTAGCGCTCAAGTCTGCCCATTTTTCTCTTTCCCTCACTGTGTCTAAGTGCTTACTATCCAGGTCCATATTCAATGTTCCTTTAAAATCCCAGCGGTGGGATGTAACATATACCTACAACTACCCTATAAGTAGCTTAAGAACTAGGTTTTTCCTCTGCTCCAGTAATGCCACCAAAACTGGTTCCTCGGCTGCCAGATAATCAAATCAGTTACTGCTTTTAGTGTTGAATTATCTGTTCTCTCCTCTCCAGCTCCCCGCCCGCCCCCCGAATCTCACTCTGATGTATGAGGTCCTCTTCTCAACCCTGCTGGGCTGTGTTGAGGTTTTGGAGGTGTCCCACCTGGATCCCTCTTCTTTATCAGTGGGTGGTACCCAGCAATGCGGAAGCCAGATTAATTCTCTGAGGAGTTCCGCACTCGTTAGGAGCTGTGCCCAGAGCCTTGGGGGACAGAGAAACAGGCGAGTTCCTGGCGAACTCTCGCCTCCTAATTTAATCATCTCAGGCCCATTGGCCCAACTGGCTCATATTCCCGAGAGGGCAACATCCGGGCCAAGTGGGGGACAACCTACACGTGAGGCTGGGGCGCCACGGGTGCCTGGTGGCAAAGCTTGGGGCTCAGCTTCCGCCCCTCTCGCCGGGTACCCGTGGGTGTGTCTCCACCTGGGGCGCCCATGCCGACTCTAGCCCCGAGCCCCACAGGCGGGGCCCCGCCCCGATGCGCACGACAGGCCCCCGCACTCGAGCCCCACTCGGCGTAGGCCGTTCGGGGTCACCCAAGCGGGGGGCGGGCCGCGTCCCTCAGTGCTCCTACCTTCCAGGTGCCCAGGCCCAGGGTGGGCATCTTGGCGCCGCTGTTGAGCTCCAGATGGCAGGCCATGGCTGCTGCACGTCACACGCCCCGACCGACCCGCAACTGTGCGGCGCTGGCTCCGGCGCGCACCTTTAAATAGCCCCAACGGTCTGCAGAAAGGAGGCCTGCGATTGGTGCACGGCTGAGTGAAGGCGTCTTCTGATTGGTCATCGCCGCGGTCCATGAGGGGTCCGCGAGGATGCTTCTCCCGCGAGGTCCTAGCGGCACGGAATTCTCCAGCTGCTTGACCCGCGCCCCACGTGGCAGAGTGATTAACTGCTGTCGGAGCGCCAGAATGTGCATGTTCCGAAAATAACCCGCATCCTAGAGAGGTAAAGAGACTGGGAAGAAATTTTGGTTTCGTTTTAGAGCCCAGAAGACGTTTAGAGTCCCAGGATGACACTTTTCTGGACTCCTACGCTTCTTGTTTTCAATCTATGGAGCAGATAGGCTTCAGGTGTATTTGAGTGCGCTTTTTTCTTAGATTAAAATGCTTGTAACCGATTTTGCAGAATACCACGAAATTTCCGCTATCCTTTTGTATAGTTTTCTGCCACCACCGGTGTCTGGACATGGCTCAGTTTGGTTCAGCAAGCCTTGATACAAAACCCAGCAACTGTTGATGTTATGAAACCCTCGTAAACTTGATCCAGAACGCACAAATGATTCTGGAAAGTAAGACTGTTGAATTGGCAGGTTCCCGTTTAGCAAGTTGGCCAAACCAAACTGGGAGAAAAGTGAACGTGCAGAATCCCACAGAAGGAAAAGTCCACTCTCAGTGCAATGATTCTGAATTAGGAGGCACTAAGTAAATTGACCAGTTGTATTGGGTAGAAAGACAGACTTTTCCTAAAATAATCTAGGTTGCCCCAAGAACTAAGGAGGCAATTTTGGTACTCTTCCAACACCCATCTGGGTGTTCATCCCTGTCTCCTTTTGCTGGGTCATGCTCAGTCGACCCCTGATTATGCAACAGGGCAGCTGCATGGGCTGAGTCATGAGTCAGGAACCCACCTCTCAAAGTCCCATGCTGGTGATTTTCCAGATGGTGCCCTCTTAAAAAGTGACACTCCTCCACCCCCATCCCAGGGAAAATTTATAAAGAACAGATACTTTTCCATTCGAATTTTGTAAAAGAAAAAAAAAAAAACACACGTTGGCATGGGGAAATTCTGGTGTAATTTTTCTCTGAATAATAGAATTTGAATTTGAGTCTCCTGCTGGGAACTTGGTTTGTGTAAGATAGCAGATGATGTGGCCCACCACTTGTCTTCAGTTAAATCCCTCTTGGCATTCAGAGGGCTCTGCCATTGAACCTCTTGGGTCCAAACACAAAGGGCTGATGCCTTGAGAAGCAATGCACCTGCTCTGTGTGGCAGCCAACATCTCCTTACTCAGCATTCAGGAAATTGAGGCAAAGGGATTGAGATGTTGGAGTCAGCCTGGTTGCTTAATGAGATCCTGCCTAAAAGATAAAGAGGACCATACTACCGCCACGACAAAGAATGTATCTTTAGCCACAGGGGGCATACACAGAAGGGTCATCATCAGTTATGGAAATGCACTATGTACCAAAAGCTTTGTTATTGCAAAAGAAATTAAATACAATGTTTGGTTGTCTAAAACTCAGTATTTTGCCTGGGCCATTCAAATGTGAAAAGACACACCCATGGAATTCTCCTAGTAATCACAGTGCTAAATTGAGACAGACTATTACAGTAGTCTCCTGGTAACTCCGGTTGCCTCCGTAATCTTTGTACAATGATTGTGCATGCATCAAATTCTTCTTCAAAGAGGAATATAGCCAGGCATGAGAGTGCAGGCCTTTAATTCCAGCACTTGGGAGGCAGAGGAGTAGATTTCTGTGAGCTCCATAGAAAAGCCTTGAAAGGGAACCTTTCTATAAACCTTTCTGTTAAAGCTTTCTAGTTTCACCTAACACACTCTGACAATAAACTCCCACCACAGGGATTATTTCATGAGGATATAACTTGGTGGGGGGGCAGCTATACTGTAGGTATAGGTGTGAATTTTCATGAGAGAGGTGAGTACTGCCTGAGATTTTATTCCCAGGGTACATCCCAACACTGCACAGACATGTGTACATGTGCATACAAAAATCAATGTAATGCACACAAAGTCAATCTGCAAATGTCTAATAATAGCAAGAAATAAAGCTTAGCCATTAAACGGGAAGACAGTACAGACACAAAGAAGAGTGTGTTTGAAATGATGCTGAAATAAAAATACGCCGGGTAGTGGTGGCGCATGCCTTTAATCCCAGCACTCAGGAGGCAGAGGCAGGCAGATCTCTGTGAGTTCGAGGCCAGCCTGGGCTACAAAGTGAGTTCCAGGAAAGGTGCAAAGCTACACAGAGAAACCCTGTCTCAAAAAAACAAAAATAAGTAAATTAATTAATTAAAAAAGTAAAATAAAAATATATACAAAGTCATGTGAACAGGAGTTAATGACAAGCGGGAGGAAAAGTCATATTACTTTTAGAAAGGAAGAAGCCGTAGGAAATGAGGGTATCATTGGTCCGACCATTTCCTTTGTAAACACATTATTTTTTGCAACTAAAAGACAACCTCTGGGGCTGGAGAGTTGGCTAGTCGTTAAGAGGACTGGCTGCTCTTCCAGAGGAAGCAGGTTCAATTCCCAGGACCCACACAGAGACTCACAACTGTCTGTAACTCCAGTTCCACACCATATTCTAACCTCTGAGGGCACCAGGAACACATGGCTATAGACACACATGCAGGCAAAACATTCAAATACATTAAAACAAAACAGAGAATAACGTCAACAAAAACCAAACGGCTCAGCAGTTAAGAGCACTTGCTGCTTTTCCAGAGGACTGAGTTCAGTTCCCTAAACCCATGAGAGGCTTACAATGGCCTGTAACTGCAACTCCTGAGGATCTATCTGATGCCTACTTCTGGATTCTGCAGGCACCTGTATATGTGTGGCATGTAGTCACACACACACACACACACACACACACACACACACACACACACACACACTTAAATAAAAAATAAGTCTTAAGAAGTCTATTTTTGAAAAGGACAACCTCTCTTTAGCTGCCAAATGCCCACAGATGCCCAGAGTATAAAGCTCGAGTTTCTTGTGCTGATATTCACAGAACTATCTTCAATCTGACACAATTGTATGAGTATACTAAAGGCCACTGCAGGGTATACTTTTAAAAGATGAATTATGATGTGTGTGAATTATACCCCAATCAAGCATTTATAAACAATCCAGCCAAGGCTACACGTTGCACAGCTCACCGAGGCTGGTGGAGGTGAGCTGTTGGAGGCTTACCTCCACACAGTCTCTCAGGACCCAGGGTATGGAGGTCTCCTCTGACTGCTTATTGTTCCAGCCCAAGTCTTCAGAGTTTGTCCCAGAAGAGCCAAAGGGAGGGAGGGTCTCACATGAATTGTTCAGGTATGGAAAGGGCGCACATCACTTCCACTACAGTGTATTGACCACATCTAGCCAGCAGGCCTTGTGTACTAGTTAACTTCTCTTGCTGTGATAAACACTGACCAAAACCACCCTGAGGAGGGAAGAGTTTATTTGGTGTACAGGTCCCGATCACAGTCCATCATTTTGGGAGTTCAAGGGTGGAGCTCAAGCAGGAGCAGAGGCACTGGCTTGCTTCCCACGACTTGCTCAGCCTGCGTCCTACATAACCCAGGACCGCTTACCTAGAGGTGCCATCACCCCGTAGGTCTGGATCTCTTACTTCAACTACCTGTCAAGAACATGCTCCACGGGCATACCCACAAGCCAGTTTGATGGAGGCATGTTCTCAGTTGAGGCTCTCTCTTCACAGTTGACTCTAGTTTGTGTCAAGCTAACAAAACCGAACCCGCACACTTTACTTATCCACCATGGCATGACAGAGTGTCACCATTATGTGTTAGAAAGCAAGGGTACCTGGGATGTGGGAAGAACCACGAGTCTCGCCCACAATGACAACTACCGAGCTTTCAGCATGCTTCAAGCCGCGAATTAAGCACTATACAAATGTAACCTAAAGGTAGTGCTGCTGCCAGTCATAATGCCAGCAGTGATGATAACACAGCAGCGGGTACCGGCTGTGCTCGGTATGTTTCCAGCATCACTCCATAAGCATTATGCACACGCTTTCGTTTCATCTTCAATGTCACGCATGGTGTGGGTCCTGCTATTAATACATGTTACTTATCATGGAAACGGGGCATCAAGATGTGAGATAAGTTGCTGTCTTGCTAAAAGCAAATGTATAGTCACAATGTGAACCCAAGGAATTTGACTATAAAACCTGCAATATCTAGTATTAATTTTTAGCTTGGTAGCATCTAGAATCACCTGGCAGATAGGCCTCAGGGCATGCCATTGGAGGGGTACTATTCTTATTTATATTAATTGTTGTGGGTGGGACCATTCCCTGGTCAGGGATCCTGGCTGTAAAGAATAGACAGGTAACTGAGCAGCATCCTCTACTTTCTGATTGTGTATGTGATGTGATGAGCTGCTTCAAGCTCCTGCTGCCTTGATTTCCCTGCCACAATGGGCTGTAACCACCTTGAACCGTAAACTGAAACAAAACTTTTTTTCCTTAAGTTGCTTTTGTGAAAGTATTTTATCAAAGAAAGGAAAACTAAGACTGAACTCAAGCTCCAGACTACTACAGCAGTGACTTTCAATTTGTTAAAGCATGATTCACAGTAAGAATTATATCTCATAACACTAGACACACACACACACACACACACACACACACACACACACACACGCGCGCGCGCGCATGCACGTGCGCGCACACACGTGGGTAAAGACACCTTAAGAGGGGCTGGAGAGATGACTCAGAGGTTAAGAGCACTGATTGCTCTTCCAGAGGACCTGGGTTCAATTCCCAGCACCCACATGGTAACTCCAACCACCTGTAGCTTCTGCTCCACAGGATCCCATGCCCTCTTCTGGCTTCACTGGGCACTGCACACGTGTTGTGCACACATACACATCTAGGCAAACACTCATACACATAAAATAAAGATAAATAAAAATCTCAAGAAACTTTAAGAGGTACATGACATTTGTCATCCTTTTTGTGTGGTTTATTCTTTACATGTGTGGTACATTCTGGTCTTCCTTCTTTTCTTCCTTCCTTCCTTCCTTCCTTCCTTTCTTTTTTTCTTTCTTTCTTTCTTTCTTTCTTTCTTTCTTTCTTTCTTTCTTTCTTTCTTTCTTTCTTTCTTTCTTTCTTTCTTTCTTTCTTTCTTTCTTTCTCCAAGTCTTCCTTCCTTCCTTCTTTCCTTCCTTCCTTCCTTCCTTTCTTCCTGTCTTCTTCCTTCCTTCCTTTCTTTCTTCCTTCTTTCCCCTCTCCCTCTCTCCCTTCCTCCCTTCCTTCTTTCCTTCCTTCCTTTCTTCCCCTCTTTCTTTCTTTGTTGAGCTCTAACTCATTCAGAACATGAAATTTCGTAATCCACTAGAGAACTGCTGCTCACAGTTAGGAAACCTTTGCTTGTCTTTCACTTAGATTTCACATGAAGTCATAACTCACAGAGCAAGGAATCTGTGACAATATCACACAGGAAGCATGACGACAATTCCAGGAATGATAGGAGATGTCCCTCATGGGTTCAGGTATTGAACACTTGGTGTCTATTTGTGGAGCTCACCTGAAGGAAGTGAGGCCTTTGGGAGTTGGGGCCTGCCTGGAGGAAGTACACCATCCGGGATGGGCCTTCGGGGATAGGAGTGGGCCTTTAGAAATTGTTCCTGCCCAGGATTCTAGCTTGCTCTCTCTGCTGACTGTTAGTTTGTCAACTTGACACAAGCCAGGGTCACCTGAGAAGAGGGGACTTCAATTGAGAAAATGCCTCCATCAGATTGGCCTATGGGCATGTTTGTGGGACTTTTTTCTTGATTCATGATTGGTGTGGAAGGGCCCAATCCACTATGGACAGTGCCATCCTGGGCAGGTGGTCCAGGAAAATCCATATGCAGACTTACCAAACCATGAGAAACATGCCAGTGGGCAGCATCCCACCATGGTCACTGCTTCAGTTCCTGACTTGAGTTCCTGCCCTGACATGCTTTCATGATGGCCTACAGCCTGTAAGCTGACATAAACCCTTTCCTCCCCAGGTTGCTTTTGGCCATGATAGTCATCACAGCCACAGAAAGCTAACCAAGACACTCTCGCTGCGTTCTGCTCCATCATTGAGAAGCTACTGCCTCGTATGTCTGCTTCCCTGGATGGAGCTACTTCACCGTGCCTGCCCTAATGGGATGGACTGAAATCCTCAAGAGCCCAAAAACCCCTACCCCATGTTGTTTCTGTCAGGTAGTTTGTTCACAGCGATATGAGAAGTAACCAATACAGTGGTTTTCTTACCACATCTGCACACACATCTCTATCTCTACTCCCACCCATCCATCAGTGTTGCCACAAGAACCCTGTAGGGTTTTTAGGGCAGGGACACAGAGCATGGCAAGAGAGCAGGAAGGTTGAGGACACAGGGTGCTTAGAGGCCCTTAGCCCCAACCTTGAGGGAGATGAGACTCAAAGTTAGAAGAAATGGGTCCGTCTGGGTGCTGGCTCCAGTGCGTCAATATTTGTTCACGTTTGTGAGGCCAGATTTAGAGGACAAACATCACTGAGTTAACTGTTAATATTATTTCCTCCTACCAGACAGGGTGGACAACAATAAGAAAAGGATGAGCCAACCCACAAGTGAATTTTGTCCCTCTCACCCTGAGTGTGGCAAGTTCTTATGGGTGATATCATCCATTGCTTGCTCCGTCCCTCTCAGCACCAGCGGCTTCATATGCATTACCCCTCCAACCGCCCCACAGAGACGACTATCTATATACCTACCCCTTTCTATTTGCAGAAAGAATACACTGAAGTTTGTTGATTTAATTTGCCCCAAGGCAAAAAACGTTATTAAATGGCTTTTCCTTGAAACTTTGGTATTTTGTTCAGCCTGGATCTTTTTTTGCTTTCGATTTTTAAAGTTGCGTTACAACATTATTCATCTTGATTTTTGCTTTAATTAATTGATTGGTTGGTTTTGAGCCTTAGTCTTGATGTGTAGTTCAGGCTGGCTTTGAACTTGTGATCCTTCTGCCTCAGCCTCCAAGTGCTGGGATTACAAGTGTGTGCCACTGTGCTTGACTTGATGATTGAAAATGGTGGGCCGTCCTCCAAGCCTCTAAATTTCTAGGGAGAAAATACCCGACTCGCCTCATGCCGGCTAGATCATCAAAAGGAGTATGAACCAAGTGCCAGTGGCAGGGCTATGGACCCGAGCAGTCATTACTCCCTGGCAGTAATTTGTGGTTGTCACGTTACTAAGTGTTGACACCTGGATGTGTCGGCACCACACTCTCCAGCTTCCAGCCATGAAAGTTCTAGAAAGAGCAGGTAAAGAAAGTTCAACTCACATGTCTTTTAAAAAAGACACGGATTTTTTAAATTGCAGCATATTCAACCCAGGGTGTGTGTGTGGAGGTCAGAAGACAACTTGTGGGAATTGATTCTTCCCTTCCACCAAGCGAGTCTTGTAGGATCCAACTTAGGTTGTCAGGCTTGGCAAGAGGTGCCTTTACCTCCTGAGCCTTCCACCGGCCCAAGAAAACTTTGAAAGTTTTAATTGCACTTACTGACGCCTTTGTGTTCGAGGAGGAGGATGGTGTGCGTGTGGAAGTTCGAGGGCAGCTTGTGGGGGTCAGTCCTCTCCTTCTGCCATGAGGTTTGCAAGGACTGAACTCAGGTCATCAGACCCAGTGGCAAGCACCCGATGTACTTCAGCCCAACATTTCACCAGCCCAACAGAGATGTGGGGGCTACACTAATTTGGGAGGTATGCCTGGGGCTTACAACTCTTGGGATGCTCTAGGGCCTTGTAGACCTGTGGCTGAGAACCTCTGGTGTCTGACACTTCCTGAGTGAGGGGCCCAAGGTTGCTCAGTGGCAAGAGAATAGACCTATATAGAGAGTGGTGCAGGGAACCCAGAAAACAATACATGCCCTGCACTCTGGTTTAAGAACAGCTTGGTAAGACTGACAGAATTTCCTACTAATTTGGGGTCCTGGTGTTTGGGTGGGAAAAGAAGTGTTAGAGGTGCAAAACCAAAATGTTTTTGACTTCAGAACTGCTAGCACATCCTGGCATTGTGTGTGCATGTGTGTTTGTGTGTGTGGCGGGGTGTGTGTGCAGAGGCCAAGAGTTAACCTCAGATGTCATTCCTCAGGTGCCACCCTTCTTTTTTGTAGAGTGTCTCACTGAGAGCTGAGGCTCACTCACGGGCAGGAGTCTGCCTCTCTCCACTTCCAAACACTGGGATTATAAGTGCATGCCACCATGGCTGTCCTTTTATGTTGGTGCTAGAGATCAAAATGGGTCCCTGTGCTTCTGTGACAAGTGTCTTTGCCTACTGACCTATCTCCCGAGCTCTGGCATCTTGGTATTTTTAAGTGGGCTGTGAAGGAGCCTCTCTTTCCCCACCAGCATGGACTTCCCATACAAGGGCTAGGATCACAGGCGTATTGATTCTTCTACATGGGATTCAAACTCGGGTCCTTATGCTTGTACAGCAAGTGCCCTACCTCCTGAGGCTGGCTTGTATTCTGAATGTAACAGGAATGTGGATGGATTTTAGCAAGAAAATACTATGTTCTGATGTACATTATAGAATGGTCATTCTTGATGCTATGTGTAGCCTAGACACCGGGGCAGGGTACAAGAGAGGAAGTGGAAAGGCCAGTTTGTAGCCCCCTGTGGTGCTCTCAGAGAGATAAGAAGGTCTAGGTTATGGGTGATGTCACACTCGGGGTTTGCTGGGTAGTAGACTGAGATGGAATACAGTATGCAGGATGTCAATCCAGGAGGATGCTTGGCACCAGTACCTGTGAAAGGGAAGGGTCTGAAGAGGAGGGAGCATAGGGTGGGATCCATTTTCATGTAGGTCCAATGCTGTTTTGACCGATGTACTGAGAGCTATGGTGTTATCATGGTACCGAGATGTCCTTGGTTGTACCAAGATGACCGCAAAACTTGCCGAACCATGAAATTCATTGTGCATTGGATGTGGGCCACATTGGAAGAAATGAGACACTGGACAAGGCAGCTCTCTATCAGAGGGGCTGTGTGCCAATAGAATTCCCAAGGATTCTTAACTGTGTCACCCTGCAAATGTTACCCCTTTGGGAAACAGAACAGTTACTGAAGAGTGTGGAGGTGTAGGGATGGGAAGCACAGGTCCACAAGTCTTATTGAGATTAGCAATGAGCAGGACCCCTCCAGTTCACCCTTGGACCCTAATCCACTATACACAAAGGACTTTGATTCAATGTGTGGCTCCCCTTTTAGTTTAATGATGTCTGATTTCTAGATTAAAACTCACACTCTTATATGTGCTTTATAGATTGGAGCATCCTTGAGGGAAGGTACCGGATGGGGAACCTGGTGTGGTGCTCTCAGTTGCTGGCTGACTGGAAATCTGGTGATAGTAGTTGTGTCAGTCTTGGTAAGTCTTGATGCTTGCTGCTGGTTTATGCAGTCACATCACTGTCCCCACTCTTCCTCTTCTCATGTGCCTAGCATGCCAGCACTGACCAGAAGGCTGATGCCGAAGCCGGGTCAATGTTAATGGCATAGCCCATGCTGGATGATCCGCTAAGGCGTTGATGTGACTTGGAGGTATTTTTCCAGCTCAAAAGCAGTGTGTAGAATTTATAAAGACAAAAAGCACCCTCTCCTGCTTCTCCAAAGAGAATGTTGGGTAAATCACAGAGGACCGCTTTATATGGTTATCAACCTTGATGGGACCAGGGATGGTTATGCTTTACTAGCCAGCCCTTACATCTCCTATTTGTCTTCCTCCAGCTCATCATCAGAGAGGGTCAAAGACCCTGTGCTTTGTCCTGCTGCCTCCCTAAAAGTTCTGTGAGGAAGGTGCTTCACAAGCTGGAGGCCCAAGGCCCTGTGTTTAGCCACCTTTCACTGTTTCTCTTAGCATCATCCCAGCCCTGAAAGAGTTAAAATAGAACAAGAAAGAGGTGAAGGCTGTGTGGGAACCGGGGGCAGGCTATCTCAGCCTCCTCACAGGCCTTCCAAGTCCTCTGGAAATGAAATTCATGAAAGAAGTCTTGTTGGCTGTTGTGAGAGTCATCAGTTTCACCAGAATGAGGACTTAGAGTCATCAGTTTTTTCAAGAAGTTTTTGTCAAGCCGTGAGAGCACACCCCAAAGAAAGTCCCTGAGTGTGCAGAGCCCTGGGAGCACGTGCCTGGGCTCGGCACATACATTCTTTCTTATTGGAAAACAACAGGAAAGATCATTGTTAAAACAATCCACCCAGCTTCACTATTTGTAAAATTGGCCACAAGTCATTTATATTATTTATATAATTTTTGTTAGGAAAATACATTTCCGATGCCTACAAATTCCCCATTATATGTATAATCTGGAGGGTATGTCTTTTTAACTTACATTTTGTTATTTTGTGTGTCGGAGTGGACACATGCCACAGTGTACATGGTGGAAGTCAGAGGACAGCTTTTAGATGTCAGCCCTCTTCTGCCGTGTGGGTCCCAGAGCTTGAACTTGGGCTCTCAGGCTTTGCAGCCAGTGCCTTTACCATTGAGCCATCTCGCCAGCCTGGAGTGTACATTTTTATGTACATTCACCCATAGAAGAATTCAAGCCAGGTGGTGGTGGTGCACATGCTTTTAATCCCAGCACTTGGGGGTGGGGGTGGGGCAGAAGCAGGAGGCTCTCTGTGAGTTTGAGGCCAGCCTGGTCTACAGTGTGAGTTCCAAGACTGCCAAGGCTACACAAAGAAACCCTGTCTGGAAAAATCCCTTCTAGAAGGTTACTTTACAATTTGTTTCATTCTGTTGTAAGCCTTCTTGTTCACCAAAGAAATGAGGCCAAGGACAAAGTTCTCCTTTCCTCACTGGAAGAAGTAACTTTGGGATTCAGTGTGTGGAACTTGACATGGAGACTGTGCCACGTTGGCATAACCCAGCATCTTAACGAAGACTTCTCTAAACCAGGTTGGCTTGTGGGCATGTCTGTAAGCAACTGTCTTGATGGTGAATTGATGTAGGAAGACCTAGACCATTGTGAATGGCACCATTTCATCCATTTCATAGGTCTGGGCCCCGGAAGCTATAACAGTAGAGAAACCTAGCTGAGTGTTGGGCAGAAATCAATCAAATATGCATGTACATATTCTTTCTCTGCTCTTACCGTGTTTTGAGTTCCTGCCTTGACTTTCCTACAGCACTATAAGCTAAAGAAACCCCTCAAGTTACTTTTTAAAAAATATATATTTGATCACAGCAACCCAAATGAAATGAGAGTAGAGACTCTCAGGCTCCGTGGGGGAACATCCCTACTGTCCCTGGAGTCAAAGCTCGGCATGAAGGCCTGCTGCCGAGTCCAAGAGAGATCAAGAAAAGGAGCTGAGACATTCTCCACTTCTGAACCCTCCACTAGGCCTGTCTGTGCACTTATGAAGTCTTATTTTAGCCAAGAGCCTTTAAGCTAAGTCAAGTTAGCATGGACTTCTCTTCCTTGAAATCTGATCACACCCCTCATCTTCTACCATCCCTCAGGTCATACCTGATCACCCCTCACACACCTTCATGAGTCCTTATATCAGCTTAGCCATGATCCACCTTTTCCATAGTGTTTTTCTCTTAGTCACTGTCCATCCATTGACCCCCACACCTCTCCTTGGTCTTAAATTCCTGCTTGGCCATGGAGGATTTAGAGTTGAGCCTCACCTCTCCTCCACTGTAGGAGCCCAAGGCAGTGCTTCTGAGAACGTTCTTCCCTGTGTTTTAAGAAGTATCCTTGCCGGGCGTTGGTGGCGCACGCCTTTAATCCCAGCACTCGGGAGGCAGAGCCAGGCGGATCTCTGTGAGTTCGAGGCCAGCCTGGGCTACCGAGTGAGCTCCAGGAAAGGCGCAAAGCTACACAGAGAAACCCTGTCTCGAAAAACCAAAAAAAAAAAAAAAAAAAAAAAAAAAAAAAAAAAAAAAAGAAGTATCCTTGAGTGATGCTTTCTTTGTCAACAATCCTTAACTTCATTCTGTGTATGTGAACTAGTGTGTGAATACTCAAGACAGCCCGGGTGTGCCTTGCTAGGCAGGTGTAGTATCAACTGTAGTGCCCTGTAGAGGTTACCACAGAATTGCCACTGCAGAGACAGATGGCTCTGTGTCATTGCTCTGTGCCAGTTGGTGGCAGGAACACATGAGGGGTGACTGGGGGTGCCATTCTCTTTGTCTGAATGTTCGAGATATTTCTTTTTCTCCTTCAATTCTTAGTAGCCAGCAGTAATTTCCAAATTCTTGCCTCAGTTACCTATGCCAAGAGAATAAAAAAAAAAAGGTATCTTTGTTCTATTTGAGCTGGAATTGTAAATAGAACTTGGGGATATCTGAACATCTGGTTTAGTGTTTAGTGGAACCCAAAGAGGAAGAGGAAGCCTAGGGGATGATAGAATAAGCTGCTTGACTGGCTTCTCTTCTTTAACTGGGAGTTTTCAGCCATGCATTCATCCATTCCCTCCATCCCCCCATTGTGGAATATGTATACATGTACTTGTAATTATAAATAAATAAACATTTTTTTTTTTTTGGTTTTTCGAGACAGGGTTTCTCTGTGTAGTTTTGCGCCTTTCCTGGATCTCATTCTGTAGACCAGGCTGGCCTCGAACTCACAGAGATCCACCTGCCCCTGCCTCCTGAGTGCTGGGATTAAAGGCATGCGCCACCACCGCCCTGCAATAAACAACATTTTATATAGTATGTATTTAAAAGACTAAATACTAAAAAAAATACTAGTGTGCACGATATCTTTTCTCCACAAAAATCGTGTACTTCTCTCTTTTCTTTAGTGAGATCCATCCCGAGAAGTGACACTACAGATACCATGCATCTGCACTCACATCAACCAGTTGGCTTTCTTCCTTAGCAACCTCTTTAGCAGATTCGTACCTGGACTGGAGAAACGGCTCAGAGGTCAGGACCCGGGTTCAGTTCATAGATGATTTTGGGTGGCTCATGACTGCCTGTAACTCCCGTTCCAAAGTGGCTGATGTTATCTTTTGGCCTCTGCACACATGTGCACATACAGGCGCGCGCGCGTGCGCGCGCGCGCACACACACACACACACACACACACAAATTCATGCCTAACAAAAATAAAAATTGGAATTAACAACGCTGCTCATTCTAGGAGCTTCTTAAAAGATCCATTCACTCTCTTGAAGAGAGAATCATATAAGAATTTATAATCAAGATTTCTTTGAATTTTTTATTGAAAAAACATTGCTTTGCTGGTCTCCTCTTATTATGTTGTGACTCTTACACAATCCCAATCAAACTCTACCCTTCTCTTCTTTTGAGAGATATGCCTTAAACTATACTTAAAACTCTCAATGAATTTCCCATTTTTTGTCCTTTATCCCTGAAATGACATAGGACTGCATGATCTTCCCAGCAGGATCAACAGATTGTTTAGTTTTATATCAGGCATCCCATATCCTGCAGAAACCCTTCTCTTAACATACTAGCAATATACACTGTAAGTAGGGACCTCTTATGTGAGAAAGTTTTTAATCATTGAAACTCTCATTGAAATTATTGAAGTATATACAACTCACTTCAGAATCAGATACTGACAGTAGAAAAAAACATGACTTAGTTTTTCAAAGAACACCAACACGAATGAGTTTAGGAAGTTACACACTCCGGGGAAACGATCACATGGCTTCACCTTACCTTATCCAAGTGCTGCGTTAGTCGTCCAATTATCAGCTGAGGATTTGGCCAGAAAGCTGGCATGTTTTCTAAGGTTATCTGGATGGTTCTTCTTAGGTGAGTTAAATGTAATCATTGATGATGGGATGCTGTGAGGAGTACTGAACCTCTAGTTGAAGATTAATAAGTTTTGATTATATATATATAAATCCAAACAATCTACATGCCTTGACTGTCATGAACTCTTTTATAGCCAGAGCACTGAGGAGCAAATTCTCCTTTTGGTCTTAACATTGTCAAAAACGTTTCTTGAGATGCCTTCAGCGAGTGTCACGCCTTGCCTGGTGGCTTGTTCTCGAAACACACTATTCCACAGTATCTATGTCTGTCCTGACTCCCATCTCTCCCTCTAGTGTGGCTTTTCATTATCTTAGCATAGACACCAAGAAAGAGGATTTCTTGCAGAATCTTACTATAGGCAGGGACAGAGGCGACAACCAACAGTTTTCTGGACTTGTCATTCTGTTTTTTATACTATTGTCCCTTACTGGATTATTGATAGCAAAATTCTTATTTCCCTTTTTAAAGAGTTATTTTATTTTTAATTATGTGTGTGAGTGTGGGGTTGTGCTTATGCCTGCAGGTACACAGTGGAAGCCAGAGGAGGGACTTGACACCCTGGAACTCCAGCCATAGACAGTTGTGAGCTGCCTGGTGTGGGCAGTGGACGGAAGCAGTTGCCTTACGGGGAGAGGTCCTCTCCTCTTCAAAAGCAGCAGGCTCTCTTAGGCACCGAGTCATCTCTCGAACCCCCTCATTTCTCTTGATGATGAGTTTCTCTAAGAATTAGGTACCTCCCGTGTGGTTTGGTCAACTGATTGAAGTCCAACCATCCTTCAGACATGGGGTCTCCCCACAAATTTCAGCCTATTATATTTTAAATCTCACCAGTCAGAAATGACAGATCCTTCTTCTGTTACCATCCCTTCCTCTCCTGGAACAATTGGGATATGAGATTTTAAACAAAGACAACTAGTAAATATTTAACGTTTCACTAAAATAGAAAAGTTAAATAACAAAATGACCTTTCCTACCCAGTGTTGTGGAACAAGTAAGAGAGTGAGAAGTGGACTCAATTCTCTTCAGACTGAACTAAAACAATTTTATCTTCAAAATTTGGCTTTGACATTAAAAAAAATCTCTCATTAGTTTTTAGCTCCAAGGAAAAGCATTACATAAATCATCTTTCTCAGTACCACTACTAATACCTACTTTTTAAGTACTGAGTATCCAAGTAGTTAAAGTTATCGTGACCTCAGAGGAATGTCTCTGCTAAAAACCATTGACTATTGAGGACCACCATCTTCATCATGTGGCAAGTGGCATTTCTTGGTGCATTTACAAAAAGATCAAATTATTCAGAATGGCTCATAAGTCAAGACAGGAGAGTACAGCCATCTCCATTCCAAATCAGATAATCCTATAGAATTAATTTAACTTATTTTTTAATGTGTGTACATGTGTTTGTGTGTGTACATGTGTTTGTGTGTGTGTATGTGTAGATGTGCAAACATATATGTGAAAGAATGTGTGGAAGGGTATTGTTTCTGAGGAGAAAGAAGGCCATAGGTTTTGCCACACTTTCTGAAGGGCTTTAGAAAGTAGAAAGCTGAGCTGGGCGGTGGTGGCACACAAATTTAGTCCCAGCACTTGGGAGGCAGAGGCAGGCAGATCTCTATGAATTTGAGGCCAGCCTGGTCTGCAGAGTGAGTTCCAGGACAGACAGGGCTGTTACACAGAGAAAGCCTGTCTTGGGGGGAAAGAAAAGTAAAAATCGGTTTAGCATGAGAAACAGTAGACTGAGGAAAGAAGAACAAATCAAATTGCTTAAAATTCGAGACCATACTTTTAACTTACCTTTCATTTTTATTCTGTAGCATTCTAAGACCTTTGTTTTTAAAGCTGGAAATGTAAAAATAATCCATCTTCCATCATGGTCTCAGCCACCCAGTCCCAGAGCTCTCTACTGATGAGGCCATCACTAGTCTGTAGCTGTTTTTTGTTTGTTTGTTTGTTTTTAATTATATGGAGCCTTTCACAGTACTTTCTTAATTTTCCCTTACTGTAACTAGAATAAATCTCACTATTGCATCCTTTCATCTCTAACACAGCAGCTCAAATGTTCATAAACTACTGTAACATCTTCCCAGGTCTTCTTCAGGTTAATATAGATACATGTTTCTAAAAAATACATATAAATACTGAGAATTTGTAACATGGTGGCTTGACTGATCAATTAATGGTTCTTTCTGATTTAGCTACACTTAAACTAGCCAAAGTCTCTTTTCAAAGGTCATCCCTAGAACTGTAAATTATATTCAGGATGAAGTCACATCAATTCAATGATACTTTCATGACCTGCAATCTACATCTCTACCAGAAAGGCTGGAGCTGGATATGATGGATTACACCTGTAATCCCAGAACTCAGGACTGCTGTGAGTTCAAGGCTAGCCTGGGCTACATAGTCTCATAAACGAACAACAGTGGGTGTCTGTAACTGGGATGTTGATTGCCCAACATTTAGAGATTGTTTCCATCATGAAATCCCAGTTTCAAACAGCTCCCCTTTACTCTGAAGCAGAAGGCGTTGCATTTAATGAGGTTTGAGTTCACAGTATTGGTTTAACTAATATTAATAGTATAGTATTTCAAAGGAGACAATTTTGGTTTTTACTCCCATGACCTATGATACCTCTAGTTCTGTATCATCAAAAAAAGGCCATAAAAGTTGCCTTCTATTCTTATTTATTTTATTTTTAAGTTCTTGAAATCGGATGGGCTAAGAGCAGAGTCCTGACATTCCACTAGAAACTTCCTTGAGTGTTGGGGGATAAAAGTGAATTAGAAGCTCCTGAGGGTTTTTTTCCCCCCTCTGTTAACAGTTTCACATCAGTGGCCTTTCCTTTTCTGCTACAAAACTGCTGCAACCTCTACCACCCAAAGCCTGAAGACCCCCCCCCCTTACCCTTTAAGCTTCCAGACTCCCCAGCAAGACCTCTGTTGGGAGACCTGGTATCACAAAGCCATTACCCTGTGACAGCCAGCACCAACTCTATCATGCCATGCTTCTTACATGTGGTGGTCTGAATGAAAATAACACCCATGGTCCATAAGGAGTGTCACTCTTAGGAGGCGTGGCCTTGTTGGAGGAAGTGTGTCACTAGGGGCAGGCTTTAAGGTTTCAGATGCTCAATCCAGACCCACCGTTGCTCTCTCTTCCTGCTGCCTGCAGATCCGGATGTAGAACTCTCAGCTATTTCTCCAGCACCACGTCTGCCTGCAAGCTACCATGCTTCCTGCCATAACACTAATAGGCTAAACCTCCGAATAAAACCAGTCCCAATTCAATGTTCTCCTTTACAAGAGCTGCCGTGGTCATGGCCTCTGTCCACAGCAATAAAACCCCAAGACTGTACTCCAAGCTTGATGCTGGTAGAGCCACATATCATCTTACATAGAAGGAAAAGTATGGTTTGGGGGAAGTATAAAAAGTTTTCAGCAAAGATACTCATTCTGATGTAGATACCACCAGGAGGACAGAAGTTCTGACAGCGGAGGCAGTTGAGAAACAGCGAGGTAAGAGAATTTCCTATTTTGTACATATATATATGAAAGGCCTGACTATATACTTGCTGACAAATCTTCCATCTAACTGAGTACCATGGTCTTGGATGATGAGGCAAGGATGGCAATGTTACAGTGGGCTGGAAGTGTTCAGAAGCAGGTGTGGAATGCAGTTCTTCAAATGAATTAGAATACCAAACACTTTGAAAGGGTGTCTGTTGACGATGATGATGATGACTCTGTGACAGATACAGACATGGTTGCTGGCAACCAATTAAAAACCTATTCTTGAAAGTGCAGCTGGAGTCACAAGTGACAGAAGGCAAGTGTATCTGCTTTAGGCTCATATAGACTGATGATAGTAGCTGGAGATGGCCGCACACTATGTTCCAAATTCATTTTCAAGACACTGGGTGTCAGGTAATGAGGACTATGACAACTGAGAAACTGAAATGAAGCCTTGCTTCTTATCCCCCAGGTGTGTGCTATGGCTTATTCTCTAGATGGCAGTGTGTGAGGTGGGTAGAACCTCACAGATTCTGATTAGAGCAAATGGTGCTAGCAATCTGGGGTCTCAGGAGACAGCTGTAGAGAGAGCTGCAGAAAGAAGGGACTCCGGAGATCTTTGTGGTGGTTTGAATAAGAATGGCCCCATTGGCTCATACAGTGGAATGTTTAGTCACCAGGCAGTGGTAGTGGAACTTTTTCAAAGGATTAGAAGGATTAGTAGGTGTGGCCTTGTTGGAGGAAATGCATCACTGGGAATGGGCTTTGAGGTGTCAAAAGACATACCAGGTCCAGTACCTCTCTCTTCCTGCTGCCTGAAGATTGGGATGTAGCTCTTCACTACTTCTCTGGCACCACACCTGCATGCCACCATGCCCCGATGCTCCCTGTCACAATGACAATGGACTAAGCCTCTGAAACGGTAAGCAAGCCCCAGCTCAGTTACACTATAAGAGCTGCCTTGGTCGTGATGTCTTCACAGCAATAGAAGAGTGACTAAGACAACCTTCACGGGGTCTTTTAGACTGTTCAGCAGAGAACCGCACACACTCACTCGATGCGAAGAAATGACATCCACAGACAGAAGGGGAAACAAGCCAAGCTCACATGCTGCTCCGACTTATGAAGCCAGGAAAATGCCATGGTCCATGGGGCACTGGGTAGAGGCCCCATCGGAGTCTGAAAAATAGAATGAACTGAGTAAGCTCTGCATTAGCCTTCGGCCCATGATCATGTGCACTGCACACCTGTCCAGGCTTTCAGGAGTACCCTCCCTGAAGAACACACCTAATTCTCTCTTAGTTTTCACCCCAAGTTTCTATAAGACTTACAGAGTTCTTGTTTAGAGGCACTTTCCAAAAGAGTAGATTGGGTTATAACCCTACTTAATGGTTCTTGTTAATAATTTGTGACTTCCATTTATTTAATTTCAAGTTATTTCTGTAACTATCTGGTTCTCACTCCCATATGTTTTATTTTCCCCCACATAATAGTATTTGGGCATCTGACATCCTAAGTAAAGGTAACAATTTATGCTTTCCTGGGATTTCCCTTGTTTTAAAATCAAAACCCTATGATCTGGAAGCTCCCCCAAGGTCCAGATAACAGGGATGCTTGGCCCCTCTAGGAACAGCTATTCCTAGAAACAATTTTCCTCAAGAAATTCAGTCTTTTTCTGTTTCTTGTCAGCTTTGTTGTTGTGTACACTTTTGCTGGCTTCAACTATAGATTTCCCTTGGTTGCAAACATTCCTTTTAAAACATTTATTGTGGTGTGTGTGTGCAGGTCACACACACACACACACACACACACACACAC
This sequence comes from Peromyscus maniculatus bairdii, assembly GCF_049852395.1. Classification (NCBI taxonomy): domain Eukaryota; kingdom Metazoa; phylum Chordata; class Mammalia; order Rodentia; family Cricetidae; genus Peromyscus; species Peromyscus maniculatus. The sequence goes on along the minus strand of NC_134854.1, from coordinate 56,780,097 downwards.
CACTTTCTTGGGATCCTCGTTAAAAGGAACTATCTATAAGAACAATATCTGTAACAGTTCCTGAGATCCTTAGTTTGGTTGAACTAATACAATTCTTATGTTCTACTCCAAGTCACAATCCAGTTGTCCTGACAGGATATGAATCTATCTTGTGGATTCATTTCCAACTGCCCCTGCCATGGGAACCGTATCTGTTCACTTATTAGCTGATTCATTCACTCACAAATGAATACTATTGAAGAATATGGATTCCCCAGCAAACCATGCTCAGTCAACCTCACTTGGGTCTTGCTCTCAGGAAGATTCCAGATTCATGGGGAAAGGTACAGTACAGGGGGTTTGAGTTAAGAAGGGATTGGCACCTAATGCATAGATATCACCCAGAGGGCTCGAAGCTGGAAAACGGACATGGGGACAAACTCAAGATGGTGGGAAGGCCTTGCCGGGGCAGGAAGGCAACAGTGGTTACTATTGTTACTATTCAGAGACATCAACTAGGCAGGACGGCCTCCACGCACAAGATTCTACCCGTGGGGAGAGAGCGCAGCCTCAACACTGCATTCAGTGAGCGAATGGAAACCCCTGGCCCAGGAGCAGTTTTGTACTGGCGAATGGAAAATTACTGAGGAGGCGCCAGCGGTAAGGATGACTTTGGCTCAACTGATCTAACAGGATTCTTGAGGGAGGGTATTCAGACATGACCTCTGCGGGGGATGGTGGAGAGTGGTAGGCTAATCAGATATGGAAGATGAACTGATACCGAGGACAAGGAGCACTTACTAAACTGACTGTGCAGAGTTCTTTGCCAAACTGGATTCTCAAGGAAGTTCTCAGATGGACCTAACAGGCGTTCAGAAGCCTGACCAGTTTGGCCAAGCGAGAATCTTTGTCTAAGGCTTTTTTTTTTTTTTTTTTTTTTTTTTTTTTTAAGGGGTGTGTGGGGGAGGCTGAACTACAAGAAGGTTGTAGAATCCACTTTTTGTTTTTTTGCGGGAGGTGGGGGATGGGGGAGAGGCTGAACTACAAGAAGGGAATGAAGAACCCACGGGGCCAGCTGGGCTTGGGGCATCGGAAATGACCTGGGGCGCAGTGGAGACAGCGCTGTGGAAGATGCAGAGCAGGAAGGCCCCGGGGCTGCGGTGTGGATAGTGCAGAGGACAGCACAGGGAATACCAGAAAGCGCCTCGCCTCGGTTAGGCTGAGCAGAACCACAGACGGGAATGCGTCCGGAAACAGACAGGGTCGGGAGGAAAAGGAGGGAGAGACTGAGGCAGAGTGACTGTTGACCCTGAGTGACAGGTTTGGGGGAGGGACGGTTAGAAAATGCACGCATCTTAGGGAGCTTGAGAGCCACAGTTTCTGGAGTTCACAGTCGCTTTTTACCTGGGTTATGTCTCTTCTGGAAAAGAAAAAGAACAAAGCCTTGGGTTGTGGGGGTGCGGGCAAAGGGACAGCCCGGTGGAGTGCCAGCAGGTCCTGCCTCTGCTACTTGTTTACCGAAACCGTGGCGCCCTCTCCTGGTGGGCTATGGTTCTTCCACTGCAAGGCTGCTTGTTTCTCAGCCCAAGTCATGCACGGGCACTCCTAAGCAAGCTCTTCTTCCCAAAGGACCCACAAAGCCACTGCCAAGAACCATTAGAGGACCCTGGGATGCCTCTTACACCACAACTCAGGCGATACTCCAAATCCCTTAGCTGCAGGATACAGACCTCAGAAGGCATTCACAGTATTCAATGCCCACCCAAGACACACCTAACAGCATTTCCCCTAAAACCTGAGGATCTGAACAGAGAGAGATGTCCTTCTGGGCAAAAGTCCTTCCTCTGAGATTTGAGCACCCAAAGAAAAGTCCCAACAGGCTTCATGTCACAACCTGAAAGTGTTGACGTGTCTTTCCTCTCTTTCAAACAGCTAGCTAACAAACACAATAAAGAGAACAACCGTTTCATACTGAAAAGTCACAGATTTATACAAACTAGCTCTAGCCTGCGATGGTAATATATAATATATTTATATGGGCATCTTGCCCCAGGACTCATTTTCTCAGCCATCACCCAAAGGCACATAGAGCTGAAGGTTGGAAGCACATTGTGAGGGCTTGGGAATCCCCTGCAAAACAAATGTCAGATCTTCCCACTGGAGCCCACACCGACAGTCTTCCTCTCTTGAACCCTGAAACAAACCAGAACATTCTCCTGTGTTGCTGCAGGGTACAGGGGTGGAAGAGGATGAGGATCAGAAATGGAGGTTTGTGGGTAGCAGGCATCTAGAAGGGAGGGTGGTCATGACAAGACCCTCAAATTCTCTGTGAACAGGAATCACCTAGGAATGTCATAAACATCCAGATTCTGCCCTGCTTTTCTGACATGCTCACAGATGCCACCGAGGCTGCCAGCTTCTAACTGTGCTCGGAGAAGCAGAGAAGGCACACAGAACAGGAACTGATGAGGATTCAAAGACATTTGCCAGTGTCTGAAATTGCTTTGGTCTTACCTCTGAGCCTGGCCTTGAGTCCCAGACTGTGTTCTGAATGGCTAATTTCACATGAGTAGAACAGAGTTCAGTCTCTGTCCCCAGAAAGAAGGACCCCAGGGGATGCTTCATGGTATGGTCTTGAAAAGCCAGCTGTGTGGTCTCTGCTGCCCTCTACTGGTCACAACTTACATGCACACAATAAGCCTCCTCACCCCTCACCCCATCCTGGTGAAGGGTGGAGTACTTGGATCACCTTGGGGAGACTGCCCTAGCTGTTCTAAGCAAGAAAAGGGACAGACAGACGAGACTTGCTCCTGTAATCTGGGAGATCCCTTTGTAAAATCCTTTAGATGTCCACAGGTTCTGAGTTTTGTCACAGCTTACTATTACAGAGAAAGTTCTGGAGACCAAGCCTTAGGTCTGCTTTGGCGTTTGTGACCTTTAGTATTGAGCAGCAAGTGTTTCCATTACTTTGGAGTTTTGTTTTGTTTTTAATCCTTGAGTTAGACAAGAAAGAATATGTATGATGAAATAATATTCTAACTTTTCTGATACATGACCCCTTGTCCCTTGAAGGCACCATTCTTAACAGACAAGCTTGGGAGGCTAGGCACAGGCCCATACCAACAGTAGAGAAACCCCACATCTTGGCATGCACTCGGCATCGGGGATTCCTCCTGGCTCAATGCCAAAGCTGCTTTGCCCCACGTTAGGAAGTGTGAAGCTATGAGAGCCAAGGTTACAGTTTAAGTTTTAATTACTGTGCCTAAGAGATCTTTGGAACAAATATGCCTCTGATCTGCAAGCCTCTTGCCCAAGGACAGATAGTTCCCGAAATGCTGGAGGCTGTTGCTTATGTGAGATAACAAGCCACATGTTTTCACTCCCCTGAACAAGTTTGTTTGACCCATCTGTACCGATGTGCTTGATCACAGGCTGGAGGTAGGTCAGGATGTATGCTTTCCCCTGATTGGACCTGATGGGAAATGGAATGAATCACTGAACTGGTAAGAATGTTCCTGGATTTGCTGTTTTCCATGATTTTGGGAATATTTACAGTATTTCTGGAGGGGTTTGTGTTTTGATATTTCAATGTCTTATTACAAACCAGTTCTTTCCTAGAAGGCTCACACCAGAGGGCAGTATTAGCAATGTTCTGGTCTAGTCTCAAGGCATGGCAGGCAGAGCTGATGACTTGCTCTGGACTTGGTCCTGGGACTCTTGTTCTGTGCCTTTTCCTAAAGAATATATGACTTGGGGCTGGAAATATAGCTCCTTTGGTAGACTGCTTTCCCAGCGTGCATAAAGCCCTAGGTTCAAACTATAGCGTGGCGTAAAACATGGAGTGGTGGTACATGTCTAATCCCAGGATTTAAGAGGTAGAGGTAGGAACATCAGAAATTCAAGGTCATCCACTGCTTCAAAGCAAGTTTGAGGCCAGCCTGGGCTATATGAGACCCTGCCTCAAAAATAAATAAATAAGACTATCAGTTTTGACTTTCTTAGGGAAGAACATCTTAATAAAATTCAAGTTTTTATCTAACATTGCATACAGAGACTGTAATCTAGCATGCAATTGACATTCCAAGGCCTCAATAGCCTGCGGGTGCAGGAGAGGTCACATGACCACAAACGACCCCAGAAGCTATGTCTACCTAGAAGTAACCAGGGCCTGCTTGGCTGCACACAGGACCCCAAATGTCCCCCATGGGGGTGCCTCTTGCCTCTCTTGCCCTAACCAGTCTCTCCTGTCCAGGCTGGCTGTTGTGATAGTGGCCTGTCCTAAGACACACGGCTCTTCTCTTTGCCCTCCCTCAGAACCTTGGAAGCACTACAGCAGTGCTGGGGGGAGGGGGGAAGAGGGGATGGGTCAGGAGCTCTATACACCCTTCCTGGGGCCCCGGGACCTTTCAGTACAGAAACTACTTTTTGTCCTTCATCCTGGCTCCAGCAGGAACACCTAGAAGGCAGGACCGACTGCATCCTAGCATAGAGTAGGGCTGATCCGACCAGGAACAAGTGTGAGTAACATGGGCATTGTTCCAGAAACTCTTCACATGCAGAGCCTGGTGGTTGGATATCATTACAAGGGACAACTTGGAAAGTGGGCAGGCATCTTCTGAGGGAGCAGTTTCATTATTAAATGCCTTACTAACTTTGAGGGACACATTTCTCAATTAAACTCACATATTTAGCAGATACATGAAAGGTTTGGTCACTACCACATGTGTTGAAGTAGGAGGCTCCCCTACTTCAGACTAAGCTTCTGCAAACAGCCAGGACAAATGTCCCCTGAAAATGAGGGCTATAATAAATAATGTCTGATGGCGTTGTCTGTTGCTCAGTTTCTTCCACTTTGGTCGTCTCCAGCTGCTCACAACATCCTCGGGGAGGGACCTCCAACCAGTTCTCAGTCCTGTCAGGGTCATTAACACCATCAGAGAGGCTGGGTTTATGTGAAGTAAGCCAATAGTCCACCACCACCATTTAGGCATGGGGATTTCTTGGTTCTCCCAGGCTGGAATTCTTCTGTAAGAGGTCGTGCAAGCTTAAAAGGGGAGAACCAACTCCTGAAAATTGTCCTTTGATCTCCGTATGCTCACCATGGCACACACCCACATTCATGCACTTTCATGTCAACATACACAACAATAATAAAAATTAAGCCAGGAGTAAATTGGTAAATTAACAAAGTTAGAAAGTATCTAAGCAAGCCTTTATTAAACCATATATAGTTGATTCAAAGTATGGGGCTGGAAACGTGGTTCAGTGTGTAAGAACACTGCCTGCTCTTCTAGAGGGCCTAGGCTTGATTCCCAGCACCCACATGGTGGCTACACTATCAGTAATCCCAGTCCCAGGGGATCCAAGGGTACCAGGCATGCATGTGGTGCACAGACATACATGCAGGCATACATACATATACATAAGTAAATAAATAAAATCTTTTTAAAAAAGCAAACAAGGCCTGGTGGCAGCACACGCCTTTAATCCCAGCACTCGGGAGGCAGAGCCAGGTGGATCTCTGTGAGTTCGAGGCCAGCCTGGGTTACCAAGTGAGTTCCAGGAAAGGTGCAAAGCTACACAGAGAAACCCTGTCTTGAAAAACCAAAAAAAAATTTTTTTAAAAAAAGCAAACAAAACTAGCACACACACACACACACACACATACACACACACACACACACACACACACACACAAATACCTCCCTGTGTCAACCCAAAATGATGTCACATCATGGCATGGCCTAAGTCATTTTCCCTGGGTTACTGTTACAGCTGGCTCCAGTCAGGTCAGAACTGTTCCAATGCGACTTGAACTTAATCTAGAATGGCAATCTTCACAACCAAGACTCTACTGTCCCCTCTCCTCTGGAAACACTCAACAGGCCTCACTCTTATTTTCCTTCCCCCAGTGACGAAGTTCCTGTTTACATTAGCTGATCATATTAGCTAGCCTTCCAGTAGTCATCTATGGGTAAATTGCTGACTCATTGTGAGCCAACAGAAAAATTAACATGGATGAAACTTCTATGCCCTTCTAGAAGGAAACAGATAAGCAAACTGTGGTGCCTGGGACAATGAAATCGTAAACCTGGGAAAGTAGAAATGAGTGTCAAGCCACAAGAGCACCGAGCCACATGAATGCCAAGCCATCAAGGGGACAGGGGTCCCCTGAGTGCGCGTCATTGTGTTGTGGAATGGCAGTCTGGAAAGGCTTACATTTATTTGTTTTGTAATTATGTGTACTTGTGTGGATATGTGTCCATGAGTGAAGATGCCCAAGGAGGCCAGAAGAACATATTGGATCCCCTGGAACTCGAGGTACAGGCGGTTATGAGCTGCCCAATGTGGGTGCAAGATGACCTCTCCAACCTGGAACTCACTGGAAATTAGGAAGACAGGAAACAGATGCTTCTGCAATCCAAACCTGTAATTCCAGTACTCAGGAGGTAGAGGCAGGAGGATCCAGAGATCAAGGGCATTCTCAGCTATGTGGCTAGTTTGAGACAAGCCCTGGCTGCATGAGAAAGGAAAGAAGAAACGGAGAAGGGGAAAGAGGAGGAAAGGCTAAGAAGAAATCCACTGGTCAACACTACCAGTGATACGGGGAGAAGCATCAGGTGTGTGGACTACAGCAAGGTAGAGTGCTCTCTTCTGTGAGAGTATGATGTGGAGGCTTTGTCCATTCTGAGGCTGACGGGTGGATGCTAGAGGCGTATCAAGCTTTGAAATACCTGGAATTTTATCTAGAAGTCTGGATGTTAGGTCAGATAAAGAAGTTGACTGTAAAGATGATTACAGCTAGCCCAAGGAACTCTGGCTTTTGACCTGCACCATGTTCTAGCCAACATCAAGGAGCCTGCAGCATCTTTAGAATAAATAAATGGAGCTTCTTCAATTTAGTTTACTGCTGACCCCTTGTATTTCATTTTTACTTCCCTTTACATATGGATTAAAATCTACTATATTTAGGATTTTATCTCCCCTGGTGTCAGTGGGATTTCAATGGGGTGGGGCAACATGTAAAATAAATGTCTCAGTGTGAGGTGGGCTTGGCTGTGACATCTACCTGAAGTTGGTCACATCCTATGAATTAATCTGGGTCCTCAAATGTAATCATCCTTCCTAAGATGTCCATATCACCATCAAATCCTTAGACAGAGAGCCTCAACCTTGGCTCTGTCTCTCTCGAATATATTAAGTTATACACACATTGCAACCTTAACCTTGCTATGACGTGAGCTATGTCTCCTTTAAGTCAGTTCCACAGACAATTGAGCTCTTCTCTGCGCTGTTCTGGGGAGACACTGAAGATGCCTTGGGCACACACCAGGCTATTGGCCACTGTCACTGTAGGCATCCTTGGGGTCAGGGTTCCCATCGTGGGCTTGATATTTCTGTCCTAGGCTCATGTTGGGAAATGGGGTATGGTGTTTCTATGGTCTGGGACTTCTCCAGTCATCCAGACATTCCAGTTACACCCCCAATGTTATTAATGATAATTATCTCTAAATTTGAAATATGAACAACTTTTCTTCTCTTACAACTCTGCAAAATCTTTTGTTTGTTTTGATATTTTTTCCTCTTTATAGAGGACATGTATTAGTTTTATAATATCAACAAAGTAAATGTCAAGAACATTTGTACAGGAGTATTAGAGAATTATAAATATGGAGGTAAGATAATAATTTGTATTATTCAATAAATGGCAGAAGGGAAAATTCCCACTTAGAAAAAACTATCAGTTTGGACCCAGACATCACAAGATAAACTGAAACAAATTTCCTTTGCCTGTATACTTCTAAAGATCTATCCCAAGGACTCTGTGTCCAATGCCTCATTGCAATGATATACTTTGAAATATTATTTATACATAATAGGAACCAGTTGGAAATCAAGCAGATATCCAAGAATAGTGGAAATGGCAGGATAAATGATGGCAAAATCCAATAAAATATTAGAATGTTTGGCATAAAAGCACTTTTAAAATGATTTACTCTAAATGATAGATGAGCTTGTCTTATGGTGTCAATTTTGAAAACATGAGTGCAGTGCATAAAAACTAATACACACGGAGAGAAAGATCTGAGGAAAAAGCACTGGGCAGTGATGTCTTGAGTGACGGGAATAAAGGTGCTTTCTACTCCCATCTTATAATTGTCTCTCTTGTTCACATTTTCCTTGGTGATATATAATATTTGTATTTACAAAAATCTGTTTTTTTTAATGTAAGCACAAAAAGTGTAAAAGGTCATTATAAATACAACTGGTCAAATCTCAAATAAAAGAGAGAGACTATTATCAAAGAAAGGGTCCTGACCTGCTGATTAACTGGGGAAATTTGTTTTTTTACAACCTTCTAGCAATTAGATGAGTAAAACTTAAAAAAAGAAAAAAGACAGAAAACAGACCCTTCTGAAACTCCATAGCCTTGCTCAAAGTGTCTTGTCCCCCACACACTTTGTCTCTCTCTCCCCCCTGCAACAATCCCTGCCTGTCTGTCTTTTAACTTCAGACTAGCACCTCAGTTGTTGATTTCTGTAATCGACACAGTTGTCTCAAAATAATTGATGAAAGCCTCCTTCCTCATTTTGCCTCTGAAAACTTTGGCATGCTTTAACCTCTTGGAATATCTACAGGGCTCACTACTCTTCACGGAATGTTGCATCTCAAGCAAATTGAGCAATGCATCTTGAAGGACCTTTCGCCCCGTTGTTTAGGTTCATAAACCTCTAAGTAGCTCTCCCAGAGTAATTCATGCTGCACGAGGGAGACTTGCTACTGGGTTATGATTAATCCTCATTCACTCTCTGCAGTCTTACAGAAGATAAACTTCCTGTTCGGAGCCGGTCCCTGGGTGTGGCTGCTTGCTCATGCAATAAGATTCTGCCTCTTCGTCCAGGACATAAAACCTCCACTAGCCTCATTACCAGCACACAGACATTGGCTCTCTCAGGAAGTCTTCGGCAGCAACCATGGCCACCTTCGTGGAGCTCAGTACCAAAGCCAAGATGCCCATCGTGGGCCTGGGCACCTGGCAGGTGAGTGTGCCGTCTTGGGAGACCTGCTGTCTTCAAGGAGAGTCTTCGAATTTCCTTCTCTTTCCCCAGTATCTGCTGAGGGTTTGGAATCTTAGAGCCAGGACCCAAGTTGCTGTTGGCTTTTGTACCGCTTCAGGCCTCAAAGCTCAGACAGGTTTTTCTGAGCCGTGATGATAACTTCTCGAACAAATGTGAAGTTTCCAGCTGTCCCTGGACTTTAAAAACAAAAGGCTCCATGCAGTTACTCTCTTAGGAAGCTTTCCTCTGAACTTATGAGACACCCAACATTTTTTAGGTCTTGACTGTGTTTTGGATTTTTTTTCTTGCTGAGTAATTCAAAGACAGAACGCTGAGCTCCACATGACTCAGCTCCCCTTGCTGCCCATGGGGAAGGACTCCGTCTGCAGCATCTGGCCTGGAGCCTGTGGGAAAGGCAGAGTCTCAGACCCCTGCCTAGGCTACTGAACTGGCCCCTGCCCCTTACCAAGACTCCATCTGATTCCCGGGCACATTAAACTCTAAGCACGAAGACCACAGAGCCTGGGCTCGGGCCCTGCCTGGCAGTGTTACTACCCTGGCAGAATGTCCCCTGGCCCATCCTCCTTTCCAGAGAAGCAGATTCCCCAGCCTCTGTTGAGACAAGTCTGATACTGTCCCATCTCCCAACCCTGCCTTTGCGTTTCCCTTGGTGATAACAGGACTCTGGCCAACTCGTTTCCAGGAGCTCTCTATTTGGTTTCTGGAGACGGGGAGTTTAAGTTGCCCTAGAACTCACCCTGGAGCTTAGGTTGGCCTTGAACTTGGCCATCCACCTGCCTCAGCCTCCAGATGTTATTACAGGTGTGAGCCTCTCCAAGGAGCTGTTTTTGGAGCCCATGTCTCCTGTTCTGGGGACTTAGCCTCTGTCTCCTGTTCTGTCTTTTCATCTGCCCGTGGGACACAGATAGGACACAGCCTTGTTTCAGCACCGGGTTGAAATCTTACTTGAATTTGCTCCATAATAGACATTTCACTTTCTACCAAGCTGACAGGCACTCTTACCAGAAGAAACTCTCAGAAATTCAAAATTAGACGGAGAGCTGGACAAGGGAGTTGTTTTAAAGATAAGGAGGTGGTATTGACCTGAATGAGTCTGTTCTTATCTGCAGAAAGGCAGGCAGGTATGGTATGAGGGGAGGGCCCAGGTACTTCTGAATGGCTAGAGGCCATTTCTTGTCCCAGGGAAGCAGACAAGATCTCTGTGGTGCTTTTCTGTGTTTGATACTTAACCAAGAAATTTTTAGAGTTGGTGAGAGAGGAAGGATCTTTGTTTGGTTGGTTGCTTTTGTTTGTTTGAAGGTTTTTTTTGTATTCATGTTTTATTTTGAAGGCAACTATGTACCCCAGGCTGGCCTCAAACTCACAATCCCCCTGCCTCTTATTTTCTAAATGCTAGGATTATACACATGGGCCACCACACCCAGTGGTTTGGCTTTTGTTTAAAAAAGAAGTCTACAGTATTCTGTCCATTTACACTGCTGTGTGGCAGAGTCTGAATTTATCATTCTCCACCTTCTTCACATGGTCTGGGGCTGAAATTCCTCTGGGTCACTTCAGAGTTGAGTTTGGCCTTTAGCAAGTTGCAGTGGGAGCCATCTGTCACCTCAGAAACAAGAGACTCTTTAAGAACTGGTGGATTTGATGGGAACTGACTCTTAGGTAGGAAGAGGACGTGTGGTGGTGAACATTCTGGTCCACTTTTCTTCTCCTTTGAAAAGTTGGTTTTCTTCCCCAGTGTCCCCCAGCAACGCTGTGGTTTTCAGAAGCTGGGCTGTGTGGAGTCTGGTGAGGAAAGTCTTGGCATCAGAGCATCCAATGTCCTTTTCTGTTGTCTTTTAGTCTCCCCGAGGCCAAGTCAAGGAAGCTGTGAAGGTGGCCATTGATGCTGGATATCGCCATATTGACTGCGCATATGCGTATTACAATGAGCATGAAATAGGAGAAGCCCTCCAAGAGAAGATCAATGAGAAGGCTGTGAAGCGGGAGGACCTCTTCATTGTCAGCAAGGTACAATGGCCCACTTGGTGGACATGACTTCAAAGCCAGTAGAATAATCTGGTCCATACCAAGAGCCCTATCCACCATTCTCCTAAACTCCTTCCTTGCTCTTGTTATATCTGTGGGCGTGAAGATCCACACTCCAAGTCAGTACTGAGAAGGTTCCGCTGCTGGCCCACCCTCCAATGTTAGCTTTCCATAACAAGATGGTTCCGTTGAGGTTCGAGTGCTCTTCACTGTCTTGCTTTCTGTCAGTGGGATCCTTCTACCTAGTCAGAAGCCATCTCCTGGGACTGGAGAGATGGCTCAGGGGTTAAGAGTGCATACTGTTCTTGCAGAGGACTGCAATTTGGTTCCACCTAACATGAGGTGGCTCACAGCTTCTGTAACTCAAGCTCCAAAGCACTCCACACTCTCTTCTGGCCTCTACAGGCATCCACTCACATACATGTGTACATAGGCACATACATATAAATAATAAAATAAATCTTAGGGATGGGTCCTGAGCCATACTGCTCAGTACTGTGTTCTCAGTGGCTATGTAAAGAGAGCTTTTTTTTTTAAATCATTACATAGGAATACCTTTTTAATCTCAATTCAGTCAAGGGTGAATTATAAAATGCTATTTTTAAAAAAGGAGAGAGGCGAGTGGAGTGTGAGGTTGTTGTTTGGGTATAACTAGCTGGGATACTCGACCCACTTGGAAAGAGCATCTGGTGTGAGAAACAGACTCACTGTACAGAGTGGCCACTTAAACTCCTTGTAATTCACCATTAGGGTCTGGTGTCTTGGAGATATGGGACTAAACCCCAATATCATCAGAATGCTAAGTGATCTAAGAAATACACAGAATTTGGTAAGCATGGGAAAATAAATCATGAGGAAAATAAATTTCCTCAACACACAGGAAATAACCTGACTCGCTGAGCCCTTGGAACCTTGCATATCAGATCATGTATGTTAATTAGACAATTTGGTTAAATATAAATAGCTTGTCTTGAGGTGAGATCAGCCTGTAAATCTCAGAGCAGGGAGGGTGAGCTTAGCGTGGCCCCTTCTCTCCAGTTCCTAATGCTTCCTTGTTGCGCTCTGCAGCTGTGGCCCACCTGCTTTGAGAGGAAACTGCTAAAGGAAGCCTTTCAGAAGACCCTCACGGATCTGAAACTGGACTATCTGGACCTCTATCTGATTCACTGGCCCCAGGGACTTCAGGTTCGAGCTGCTCTCCACACCTTCTATGACTCTGAGATAGGGCTGGGGGGGAGGGGGGCAGGGGAGAAGCCTGCCAACTTCCTGTGGATTCCAGGTCCAGTGATGCCCTCTCAAAAGATGTCTTTGGCTATTCTTGCATATTCTATTTTAGGGTTCGACACTCCTTCCAAGCAAAGTGTGCCTAGGGAGTGGCTTCCCAGAGCAAAGCCCAAGTATGAGGATGTTGGGAAGTATTAAATCCATGCTAACAAAACAAAACAACCCCCCCTCCTTACTCAGCGCCCAGAGCCCTGCTTCTGCTTGCTGTGAGGGGCTGGAGGGCTGTGAGTTCTCAGTTGCCCCCCTCACTCATGCACAGCTAGGGTGATGATAACCACCCAAGCTCTGGACCTCCAGAGGAGTCAAGGACAGGCTCTGGTTACAGTCTTCAGCAAATTGTACCATTCAGATCTAGCCCGTGCCTAGTGATGTTGAAATTAAAATTTCCTCCGGGTCCATGTGGGTTCAGGTACGATGCGTTCATTTCCACAGTGATGGAAATTCCTGATAGCATCTTTGACATACAGTAGTAGATTCGGGAAGCAGTCCAGCAGTTTCTGTAATTTAGGATTTACCTACCATGGTAGGTTGGGATAGAGATGGTATTGAAGCTGATATTTGGTATTTCACTGTTCTGGAGCCTTGCTTCATAGGGCAGGTGCAGCCAATGTGCATTTTGTTTTGTATTTACAGCCTGGGAAGGAGTTATTCCCCAAAGATGACCAAGGCAATGTCCTCACCAGTAAGATAACATTCTTGGATGCCTGGGAGGTAGGTTCCAGCTTCTACTGTCCAATGGAGATGTTGTCATTATGGTATGAAAAGGCCCACATGCCTTGTGTGTAATTCTGTCTCATTTCCTTGAGTTCTTCTTACCTTCCTTACCATGTTTGGATTTAGGGTTCATCTGGCATCATCTACTTTTTTTTTTTTGAGATGGTCTCACAGTGTATCCCTGGCTAGCCTGAAGCTCACAGAGATCCATTGGCCTCTGCCTCCCAGGTTCTGGGATTAAAATCATTTGTTTTTGAGGTGACGTTTAGGATCTTAATTGAGACAAGAAATACAGTGTTCCTCAGTTTGTGGTAAGCATATGCTGCGTTGACACTAAGGGCAGGCACTTGGTACAGGGATGCTGTCTTGACTTGCACACTTTAGCTGAGTAGCCAAGGGAAATTATTATTATTATTATCATCATTATTATTACTTTGGGGTTTCAAGACAGGGTTTCTCTGTGCAGCCCTAATTGTCCTAGAACTCAGACATCTGCCTACCTCTGCTGGTATTAAAAGCGTGTACCACCACACCCAGCTAGCCTAGGGAAAAGACTGAACTCCTTCAAGGCAGTTAATTCTTATATATGGGCTTTTGTGAGAAGGCTTAGTGGTTCAGTGCTTGCTGCACAAGCAGAAGGATCCAGAATGCACACAAAGCCAGGTGTGGAAGCACATGTCTGTAATTCCCGTGCTCATACAGCAAGATAGGAGGGAAAGACAGACAGTCCCCAGATCTCCAGCCCGCTAGTGCGGTATACGCAGAGATGAAAACAAAGAGACCTGTCTCACACAAGGTGAAAGGTGAGGAATGACACCTGAGGTTGTCCATTGACCTTTGCACACTTGCCATGCCATGTGTTCCTGCACACACACACCGTGAACACACTCACATAATACACTCTACTGCTCTATATCCTTCAGGGTGTGATAAGGATGAAGAGAGCTAACATCCAAAGCTTCATTACGGTGCATTAGTCACCAACCCTGTGAGGGAATGTTACTTTCCCTATGTACAAATGATGAAACCAGTAACCAGAAGAATTGGGACATCATCAAATTATGCAACAGGGGTATGACACAATTAAGATTAGAGCAGTTCTATCTGACTCAAAAGTCCAGTTACCAAAATCTTTAGCACTGTACTTGGCAAACAGTGAGCATATATCTAAACATCAGAAAATAGCAAGCACCTTGCTTTTTAAAAACCCAAACAATTCAATCTACCAGCTGTGTTACTTTGGAGAACCCAGACCAATACTTGATGTCCAAAATAAATGTTCAAAAGCTAAATAGGTGGTGGGTGCTTTCAAACATTAACAGCGGAAAAAGTGAACAAGCTAGTCATAAACAAGCAGTGACAGAGATCCCAAGAATTCATGTGTTGCTTGTCCAGCAGCCCTGAATTTGGGTTGTATCTCCTTACTTCAGAATGACTTACACGGGTTTTCCTACGAGGAGGGAACTGATAGAATGACATTAAATGTAATTCTTTTATGGTTAGTTTATCCCAAAGTGTTTAGCCACCAGCAGTGTTTTTGCTATTCTGAACTTTAACTGGAGGTAGCGGGATAGTATGGAGAACACGGTGTGTAACAGTGGAAGGGACAGAGAGGAAGCAGAGCTGCCGCTGACGTTTTATAGTGGCCGGGCTGGCAGCCCTAGGGTTGTGGAATGCTGTGCTCTGGCTATTGCTTTTTTTTCTTTTTTTCTTTTTTTTTTTTTTTGGTTTTTGGTCTTTTGAGACAGGGTTTCTCTGTGTAGCTTTGTGCCTGTCCTGGAACTCACTCTGTAGTCCAGGCTGGCCTCAAACTCACAGAGATCCGCCTGGCTCTGCCTCCTGAGTGCTGGGATTAAAGGCGTGCGCTGCCACCACCGCCCAGCTTATTGCTTTCTTTTAACAGAACAATCTCCCGTAAACACGAAACCCTCACAAGACTGGGCCCGCTAACCTTCCCTCGTGAAATGGGGGTGGGAGGAGGGTTCACAGGGATTGTGAGGTAGAGCAGGGGCTCAGGAGCAGCTCAAGAGTTAGCACACAGGCCCCCCTCTTGCTTGTGGACATGTAGGGGGTTAATGGTTGCTGGAAAAATGTTTTCTTTGGTGGTGTAGCAGCTCTGAAGTTGCCCCTGCTCCTATAGGCTCCTCACTCTTGGTCCTGTGAGAAACCAGTTCAATGAGTTGTTTTACCAGCGTAGACTTGGGTGGTAGACCCAAAGGACTCGGGTCACTTGGTCTGCCGTTGGCACCCCATCTGGGGCCAGCACAAGGCCCTGGGTCCAGTCACTAACACAACAGGAAAATAAAATTCAAAAATCTGTCTATATTTATAATGGGTCTTGAAGATTTCCTTGAGTCTTTCTGACCTGGATGGGAAAAGGAAAAATTAAAGGCTTCTAAAGAGACCAGCAACAATAAAACGACACCTGCTTTGATGGTGGCTTTTAATGAACAATAGGGTGGTTTTATACACATGGAGTAAACAACAAAGAATGGTCTGTGTGGCATTCATTTTTGCACAAAAACAAGTTATTATTAATAACTTGACATGATAACTGTCATGTGTGACCATGTAATAATTCAGTAATATTTCATAGTGAGATGTGGAGACCACCCAAGCTTTGGTTCTTATACTGAATTAACTATGACAATTCTGTCACAGTCAGATACCTAAGGACATCCCTGACTTGCCTAGTGCTATGTCCTAAGGCTGAATCCAATAATTAGTGCTAACTGGAACCTTTTTAGAGCACATGTAGACAAGCTGTAGGTGTTGATTAGAGAACAGCAGGATTAACCAGGCCAGCATGGAGCAGTTCCTTTGGAACAACAACCAATCCAGTGGAAACCTTACTGACTGAACTCCAGAAGAGGGGAGGGGAAATTAATGTAAAGAAGGTAGGGTGGGTCATACATGCAAACCAAAGTTAATTTAGGACACAAACACATTAAAATTATCTCATTCCACTTCCTGGTCAGTGCTGGACAGTTCTGCCTACCAAAGTCCTTCTTCACTCAGCCTGGTGGCTCTCAACTTTGTACACTAAGTTCAACATGGAGTTTTGAACATCCTAATGCCAATGCTGTGTCACAGAGGAAGTCAGTAAGAAGCTTGGGGGTGGGGCTGGAATGTTACCGCAAGACTTTTTTTTTTAGGCAAGATCTCACTATGTAGCTTTGGCTGCCCTGAAACTCACTATATAGACCAGGCTGCCTCCTGGCTGGGATAAAAGTTATGTGCCACTACACCCAGCAACATTTTTATTTTAAGCTTTCAGAGGGTTCCAAGTTGCAGGAAGGCTGAGAAACTGTTCCCAGTTCTCACGGTTTCCACTGTTAGTGTTGCTTCTGACTTCTTTTGCACTCTGTTCATGGATTCCCTCCTTTGTGCTATTTTTTTTTTTCAGGCCCAATTTAAACTCTGCTTATCCTGTCATTCTGGGACCCACGTGGATTCCTTCCTTCCCACACTGATGCTCAGGGTTATGCCCACTGTCAAATGAGCCCAAAGAGCCTCATTATGAAGGCTGATGGTTCACTGACAGACACACACTGTGTACTTTTATATTCTGCAAACTCCTCGGCAGAGACTTGCAATAAATGAATTACAAGTACATGTTGAGTTTGTGGCTGCCACTGTCAGGGATGATATCTTGACAAATTTGTGAATTGCTCATTCTGGGCAAAATTATTTTTAGAAATACCCTTTAACATAGAGTCATGGTTGGGGCAAGTAGTCAATTGGCCAGATTTCAGACCCACCTAGCCCTAGGTTGAGCGCCTTGCTAGGGTCTGATATGTCTGCATGTCTTCCCACTGGGAAACAAGCTACATGGCAGAGGAAAGTGGGGGTCAGAACCCAGATAGGCAGCTGGTTCTGATGACACAGGCCTGTAACCCAGGTGCAGGAGGCAGAGGCAGGAGGATCACAAGATGAGGTTAACCTGGCCTGCAGAGGAAGTTCAAGGCTAATCTGGATAATTAGAGAGACCCTGTCTCAATTTTAAAAATGAAAAGAAAAGCAGCCAGAGATGTAGCGAGTGCCTGAATGACCCTACCATCAGTCCCCAACCTCTCTCTCTCTCTCTCTCTCTCTCTCTCTCTCTCTCTCTCTCTCTCTCTCTCTCTCTCACACACACACACACACACACACACACACACACACACACACACAGTAGGGGGAGAAAAAGCCAGGGAGCCTATTTCTCAGGTTATGCAGATTTGGGTGAGGTGAGCCCAGAGCGCATACAATCCTAGTAGCATCTGCCCCTTGACGGGCATCGGCTGTCAGGACTGACATTTCTAGTGTCGCAGCTTACCTAACCTGGAGAGTTGTTTATCCATTCCTCCTATCCAAGGACTAAGCCAAGCCAGCATCCCTGTGTCCTCCTACAACCATCAGTCTTCCTTACTGTGACAGGTCATGGAGGAACTGGTGGACCAGGGGCTGGTGAAAGCCCTGGGCGTCTCCAACTTCAACCACTTGCAGATTGAAAGGCTCCTGAACAAGCCTGGACTGAAACACAAGCCAGTGACCAACCAGGTAAATTCTCTTTGCTGAAGGGTCCTGCTCTGTGACTGCTTCCACACTGGGAGGCAATTTCCATACTATCTACTGAGTCTCATCTCTGAGGCCTGTGTTCAGGATGCTCGGGGAGGTGGGAGGCAGATCTTTGGTCTGGTTTGTAGCACATCTATCAGTGGGTTGTATCTGGCCTGTGTTGGTCTTTTCTTGTGCCTGGAGTTCCCTCTGAGCCACTCAGGAAGGAAGGCCCACTTCCCTAGTGACAGGTGTTTTCTCTTGCAGGTCGAGTGTCACCCATACCTCACCCAGGAGAAACTGATCCAGTACTGCCACTCCAAGGGCATCACTGTCACAGCCTACAGTCCCTTGGGCTCTCCACATAGGCCTTGGTGAGGCTTCAGAGTGGTGACTTTCTTTTATCACTCTTAAAATTAGTGTTTAATAATTGGCTAGTATTGATATGAATTTTTTCCTTCCTTCTTTCTTTCCTCCCTCCCTCCCTCCCTCCCTCCCTCCCTCCCTTCCTTCCTTTCTTCCTTTCTTTTTTTGTTTTTAAAGACAGGTTTTCTCTGTGTAGCTTTGGAGCCTTTCCTGGAACTCACTCTGTAGCTGAGGCTGGCCTCAAACTCACAGAGATCCTCCTGTCTCTGCCTCCCCAGTGCTGGAATTAAGGCATGTGCCACCACTGCCTGGCTGGTATGAATTTCTTATGCACCTGGAAAAAAAATGTGTCTATAGCAGTATATCTGACAAACCCAAATCGGATTTGGGGGGGGGGGGCACAATGTTTTGTTTTGTTTTGTTTTTTTTTTTAAAGACAGGATGCCTTACCTCTTAAGAGTGCTCCATTCCTGCTATTTAGTGCTAGAGCATGCTTACAAATTCCTGAGGCTCCAGAGCCTATGGATGGGACCCCAGGAAGGATACGATGCTTCCAGGTGGCTCCCCTGCCTGCTTTGCAGTTGGAGAAGGCTGTGGTGCTCAGCCTTGACACTGTCATGGAAGTGGGGTTCATTCAGTGCATGGAAGAGCCTTGGTGATTTATTCACTCCAGCTATCTTTCTGCCTTTAGGGCCAAGCCGGAAGACCCTTCACTACTAGAAGACCCGAAGATTAAAGAGATTGCTGCAAAGCACAAAAAAACCTCAGCCCAGGTAAAATATGCTGCTCCCATTTTAATCCTGCAATCCCTTTGTTTTTGTTTTTTGAGCGTTTCTCTGTATATCCCTGACTGTCCTAGAACTTACTCTATAGACCAGGCTGTTCTCAAACTCATAGAGATCTGCCAGCCTCTGCCCCCCAAATGCTAGGATTAAAGGTGTGTGGTGTTTTTGTTGTTGTTGTTTGGGTTTTTTTTTTTTTGCAATACATTTTTATAGTTTTGCTTTATTCTTTATATTGCCTTCTTTTAACCCCTTAGAGAGGAAGAAGTGGGAAATGTAAGTCTATTGGCGTCTTTGGGAAATCCAGTTGGTGGTGTCCAATGAGAACCACCACTCTTCATCAGCTCCCTGCCACGTCCTCACTTCTAACTGGAGAAATCATGGTGTATCTTTCAGGATCAAGGGAAATAAAGAAGCCATAGGGAGCTGCGGAGATAGTCCTTGTATTAGTTCCTTTTCTATTGCTGTGAAAGGCACCATGACCAAGGCAATTTACAGAAAACAGGGTTTATTTGGAGCTTACAGTTCCAGAGGCATAGGAGCCCATCACCATCATGGCAGGAAACATGGCAGCAGTCGGGCAGGCATGGTGCTGGAGCAGATCTCAACCCACAAGCAGGAAGATGAGAGCACACTGGGACAACATGAGTCTTGAAACCTTAAGCCTGCCCCCAGTGACATACTTTCTCCAACAAGGCCTCGCCTAATCCTTCCCAAACTGTTCCACTAACTGAGAACCAAGTTTTCTAACACATGGACCTGTGGGTTCATTTTCATTTAAACCACAATTCTCCTCTTTTAGTGAACACATGCCTTCACTTCACTTTTTGTGCACAGGTTCTGATTCGGTTCCACATTCAGAGGAATGTGGTGGTGATCCCCAAGTCTGTGACACCAGCACGGATACTTGAGAACTTTCAGGTAAGATCCTGGTTGACCCTCTGCTACGTATGTATCGGAGGACTCTCAGTAGGCTTCTCATCCTATCCTGCAGCATCAGTGGCGTCCCTAACTTCTCATCATCTTATGAACTCTTGTGCCAGGGAACTGGCCTCAACAGAGCTGAGATAAAGCACCAGTGAGCCACAAATGAGATGAGGGTGGGGCCGGAGAAGCCCTGTCAGCTCTGAGCATAGGTGTACCTTATGCACAGAGAAGAACCTTGCTTTCCCATGAGCACTTAGATCAAGGGCCATAGACTATCCTGCCTAAGTGCAGACTGCCCTGGCCTTCCTAGCAACCTTTTAGCTGAATGGACTGGACTTGAAGAAATGTCCTTCTGGAAGGATCCATGTGTCTTTCAAGGATTAGACACTGTGCAAACTAAGATTTTGTGACTCTGAACCCTAGAAATAACTCAGTTCTTAAACTAGAAATGGTTTGTATGTAGTGAGAGCTTATGTACAGCCTCAGGTGCCAGCCCTTTCCTTGCTAAGGAGCTTTGGGACTCTTGTCTTTCCAGGTCTTTGACTTCCAGTTGAGTGACCAGGAGATGGCCACTATCCTCAGCTTCAACAGAAACTGGAGGGCCTGCCTGCTGCCTGAGTAAGTGGGTAGGGTTATATCCGAGCTTTCTGAAGCTGCAGAGGATTAACTAGAAGGGTTGGAAGACATCCAGGATAACTTTATCTTCAAATACTATCTTCTGGAAGTTGTGAAAAAGTAAAGTTTGAGTCATGGGAAGTCATGACTGCTAATTGCTGCTAATTCTATGAATTTTGCATCTGAAGCCAGAATTTTAAGAAAGAACATGATGTTCTATAGTTGGTTTTTTCACTCTTTGGGGGCCCACCACCCAGATCCAAAATAAATATGTGGAGACTTATTCTTGCTTATGAATGCCCAGCCTTAGCTTGGCTTGTTTCTAGCCAGCTTTTCTAACTTAAATTATCCCATTTCTCTTTAACTATGTCTTACCTCTGAGCTTCTCACCTTTCTTTATTCTATATATCTTTCTTTCCATCTTACTCCATGGCTGGCAGTATGGCTAGGTGGTTGGTCCCTGGTGTCCTCCTCCCCATTTCCTCTCTTCTCACTCCTCACTCTCTTCCTTAGATTTCTCCTCCTATTTATTCTCTCTGCCTGCCAGCCCCACCCATTTCTCTCTTCTGCCTAGCTATTGGTGTTTCAGCTCTTTATTAGATCGGTCAGGTGTTTGGGGCAGGCAAAGTAACACAGCTTTACAGAGTTAAACAAATGCCACATAAAAGAATGCAACACATCTTTGCATCATCAAACAAATATTCCACAACACAAATGAATGTAACATATCTTCAACTAGTATTCCACAACACTCTTCCTTTTCTGGAGGCAGAAGCACTTATCCACTCACTCATTCATTAATGACTTACCTGCAATGTGCTATGTGCCAGCATGTTTTAGGTGTTTGGCACAGCACACTATACAAACTTCATGCTTCCCAAGCTTGTATTGTAGCACCATCTGAAGTAACTTTAAGTATGTATGTCAGACAGTAACAAATTCCATAGAGAAAAGTAAAATAGGTAAAAAGTATGGGAAGTGGTGCATCCTGCTGGAGTAGATGTTTTATATGTCATGACCCAGGGGGCAGTTTTGCTGATATATCAAGTCACAGCTGAAAGAGGCAAAAGATGCAGCATGTGGTATTAGGAGAACGCCTTTCTTGGCGATTGCAGCAGTGAGTGCAAATGCCCTGAGGTAGTGGATTTAGGGCACTGGAAAAAGGGGGCCAGGGAAGCTGCAGCAGATGAGTAAAGGCTATTGTGGGAAGAAAGGAATTCAGCCTTAAAGCTAAGGGCATGCAGCTGGTACACACTGTGAGAAGGATTTTGATTTTAGAAAGGAAGGCACTTAGAAGCCAAGAGAGGATGTGATGTGTCTGAAAAGTTCCAAGCTGACTTCTGCATTGAGAGACCACAGGGAGCCTACTATAACAATCTTGTGAAGAGAGGACAATAATTGGACCTGGCTTCCAATAGAAAACAGCCAACTGAATTTGCCAAATAAAATGAACAAATATGGTTTTGCTTGCTTTGTTTTTGCATGAGCAATTCAAGAGCAGAATTGTCATCTGTGAAGTGAAGGATTTGGCTTGAGACATGATTATGATGCCTTTTGATTATCAAATAGGTAATGTGAGATACTTATAAGTGAGTGGAGGGAATAGATTGGTCATTCAGTAGCTATGAAGTCTAGGATAGATTTATAACTTTGCCAATTCCGATTTCTTATTTACTGAGTAGGAATGATAATACCAAATACAGCAAATATCCATTGAATACAAGTTTAGGATTTATCAGAGATCCTAGCTCATGGCTTATCTTGCCTTGTTTAATACAACAACTATAATACAACAACCAATCTATTGATTTCATCATGATTTCTTACTTTTCTGTAATATGGAATGAACAGTATGTATGAGGGCCTTGGCAGTGGGCCTGTTTCTGAGACCCTGGCCACTGCATACTTCCCTACCCTCTTTTCAAATGCTCTGTTCATCAGTTTGAGGGAAGGTCATGGTATTGGAGCCACTTATGTGTCACAGTTTGTTGTTAGTTGTTTTTTCTCTTTTGAGGGGCCCACCACCCAGCTCCCAAATAAATCACACATGGAGGCTTATTCTTAATTATAAATGCCTGGCCTTAGCTGGGCTTGTTGCTTGCCAGCTTTCCTTAACTTAGATTATCCCATCTACCTTTGGCCTCAGGGGCCTTTATCTTTCTCTATTCCTGTATACCTTTTCTTTCCTTCTTAACCTGTGTCTGGCTGTGTAGCTGGGTGGCTGGGTAGCTTGGTGGCTGGCCCTGAAGTCCTCCTCCTTCTTCTCTCATTCCTCCATCTCCTTCCTCCAGATTTCTCCTTCTACTTATCCTCTCTGCCTGCCAGCCCCATCTATCCTTTCTCCTGCCTTGCTATTGGCCATTCAGCTCTTTATTAGACCACTAGGTGTTTTAGACAGGCACAGTAACACAGCTTCACAGAGTTAAACAAATGCAACATAAACAAAAGCAACACACCTTAAAATAATATTCCCCAACAATCATTCCAGGGAATGGGGTGTGGAGAGGCTGAGAAAGCACATAGAAAGTACATTCTTTTTTATTCCATGTAAGAATGCCTGGACTGGGGAAGCAGCTCAGTTGAGAGAGTGTTTTTCTGGTATGCATGGACACTTGAGTTGGATCCCCAGTAGTACATAAAACCAGGCCTCTTCCAAATCCATGGCCTCTTTTTTCATTAATTGTCGTTACATACATGTATGTTTATGTATATACATACACGTTCCTAAGAGATCAAGGAGAGGCATATGGGAAGTTTTGGAGAGAGGAAAAGGAAGAGGGAAGGGATATGATCATATATAATCTCAATACATAAAGGAAATAATTAAAAAAAATAAAACTAGGCCCGGTGGCACCTGCCTCTAATCACAGTCCTCTGGTGGTGGTGGCAGGAGGATCATAAGTTCAAAGTTGTTCTCTGCTGTGTAGAGTTCAGAGCCAGACTGGGATACAAGGGACCTTGTCTAAAAAAACAAAACAAAACAAAACAAAACAAAACAAAACAAAACAAAACAAAACAAAACACCATTAGATGACACTAACGTTTTCTCCATGCTTGTTGCTGCAGGACAGTAAACATGGAAGAATATCCCTACAATGAGGAATACTGAAGCTAAACCATCTGATGAGGCTTTGCTGACGCACACCTCACTCATTCCTGGACTCCCATTTGAGCCAAGCCTGCCTGACATTGTGCTGTACTTAATGGCAATGCTGTACTTAAATCCTCGTGCTGAACCCGGGAGTAAACTGTGATGCAAGGAAACGTGACTCTGAGAAGCAAATGGGTATTTCTTTCACTAATTTAAATGACCGAATGTTCATCAAAAAACCCAGAAACTCTGGAAACATTGGAGGATATAAAGATAAAACAATAAAAATCATAACAGTCACAAACATATCCAACAAGTGTTGAGGTGATTGTTGAATGAGTGAACTCGTTGGGGTCAACTCTTATTCTTCACATTTTACACGAGACAAAATAGAAGCATGGCAAAGCCACGAGCTTGCTTGCTTGAGGTCCCTGAGAAGTGAGTGGCTAAAACCAAGTTTCAAAGGAAGGTGCTCTCACGGAGAACCCAAGGCAATTTGATGTCCTCCTCTGCCCAAGTCTTCTTACTTCTTCTATTTCCCTGTGACCTTCTTGTCACTTTCTTCTGGTCACTCCCCATCCTTGCCTTTAATACCCCATCAGGCCTTAGAGTGAGTGTCTTTAATACCCCATCAGGCCTTAGAGTCAGTGTCTTTAGTACCCCATCA
Source organism: Peromyscus maniculatus bairdii (assembly GCF_049852395.1). NCBI lineage: Eukaryota > Metazoa > Chordata > Mammalia > Rodentia > Cricetidae > Peromyscus > Peromyscus maniculatus. The sequence goes on along the minus strand of NC_134854.1, from coordinate 56,756,028 downwards.
GGCCTTAGAGTCAGTGCATCTTTAATACCCCATCAGGCCTTAGAGTCAGTGTCTTTAATACCCCATCAGGCCTTAGAGTCAGTGCTGGTGGGGAAAGAGTCTGAAATCCACAAAGGACATACCTGGGTAAATGGGGAGTCTGGACATGAAAATCTATTGCCATTTATCTGGGACATGCTCCTATTCTATAGTATTTCTTCTTGGAAACATTGCAGTCTTTGAGAAAGGCATAAAGAGAAGAACATAAAGGCACCTGGCCACCCATATTACAAATTTAAAGACGCTCACATCGGGTCACATTTGCTCCAAATGTTTTGAAAAGAGAAAAGCATTCAAAAACTAAGTGGTAACCATAGGGTGGAAAACCTCTTTAGCTCACCCTAACCCTGCTCCTCATAGTCAGTGTCTCATCTGCTGCTCAGAGGCCTGCTTGCTTCCGGTCCTGCCCTTCCTCCAGTGTGCATGGTGGTGGCGGTGGGTGGACACCATCCACCCTATACTTCAGGGCTCCTCGTCAGATGGCTTCCCCTGGGACTGCTTAGTCGTGGGGGCTACCACTAGGGAGCTGTAGGGCTCAAGAAGCAAAATGTGGTTTTCAGATGCTGTTTCTCATAGACGTCTCGTTTGCTGTGGGAAACCAGCTCTTTCTCACAGCCTCGACCTTGGTTCTGTCTCTTACCAGTTCATGAAGCTTCTGGGATTAGAACACACCACTTTGTCCCTTCGCTAATGTGGTACTCCATCAACTTCTCAGAGGGGTGGTTCTTCCTTTTGAGGCTCTGGTGTTGCCCTCACTGACCCTCCCCTTCTTTTGCTGGCTGCTGGCCTTATAATTTCTTCTTCAGAAGCGCTGACTTCTCTGACTTCTCATGATGCTCTTATAGAGAAACCAGACATTGGGTTCATGAACCACCCTCACCAAGCATGCCATCATTATTGTCAATATTATTTGTTTTCTTTTTTGTTTTTTTTGAGACAGGGTCTCATTATGTAGCCTTGGCTGTCCAAGGACTACATCGACCAGACTGACCTCAAGCTCACAGAGATTCCTCTTCCTCTGCCTTCTGAGTGCTGGGATTAAAGGTGTGCACCATTCACACCTGGAAATATATCTTAATGTAACTTATTCTGTTTGCAAAGGTCCTTTATTCAAATAAACTCACATTCTGAGGTCTGGGCAGACATGTGCTTTTGATTTCCTATTTAGGCAATGTCTGGAACATTATTATACCTTTATTTGACTACTTAGTATTTATGAGACTATAGTGTGGACATTTAAAAGATAACTTACTATTATATTCTTTTGTTACCAAAATGGCAAAATTACCTTCTTTTTATATCATCTGAAAATATTTACACTTTTTTTTTAGTAGCTTGTCTGCTTTTGTATGAATTCCTTTTTCTGGCTCCCTGGACTCTGTAATGTTCTACGTACAGTGCAGACTGTTAAATGTTGGCAACTTTCCACCAACATTTGCCCCAAGACAGATGTGGTAGTCAGAATCTATGACCCTCCAATGACCTTCCCTGTGTGATCTCTTCCCTTGAGTGTAGGCAGAACTGTGAATTATACTCATACAACATATGAAAATTTGATGAACATATACAAATATATACAAAATTTGATGAAATAAGGGTTTTGGTTGATGTAATTGTCCCAAACCTGCTGAGTTTTAGATAGGAAATCATTAGGGAAGGTATGACTTACCTGCGTCATTTCTGTTCATGAGACAATCACTTGTGTGGAATGTGACAGAGAACAGGAGAAATGATAGAGTAAGCCATAATTCCCTTTCATGTCAGTAATCCAGACTCATCAATAATCAATAGCAGGGCTTGTTAGTAGGAGATGGTGCATATCTAGAATTGAGATGAAAACACTTTTGCTGATTCTGTGCAGTATTTCCTCTGCTCTGTTGAGAACAATACTCATTTCAAGTGTGTGCTCCAAAATAAGAGTTTTACAGTGTGTGACCCTGTGCTTGAGTTAAATATTTTATGTTTATACTTTAAGCAGGCATTGCAAAATAATAGAGGCATACTAATAAACATCTAAATGCTTCTTCACGTAAAGTGATAATGAACAGCAAACTGAAACAAAGTCCACAAACAACGAAGGAGACCACGGCAGAAGGGAGAAGGTCATGCGTTCATACCATCAGCAGCACGTTTTCCCTGTGCATTGGGAGCTGCTTGCTTTTGCATTTTCCAGCTGTGAGCAAATCATGTAGTGAGCTCTGAACCAGATTTCCTATCAAAAGAAAAGTCTACAGCTATGAAAAGTTGCAAAAACTAAAATATACCTTTTAGAACTGGGCAAAAATGAGGCAGAACTCTTGGCTTTCAATATACCGACATAGCAATACAGATGTGAATATTTGTGCAACTAGAGACACATGTGTGCCATTTCTTCCCATGAGAAGAAACCAGAGTGTTGAGAAGCCAAGGAAGGATGATGACTTCACGTTTACGATCAGCGGATGACGAGCCCTGCCCCAGGACACAGGAGCCAGCTCAAAGAGAGCAGACACACAAACACTGACATTAGTCAACAACGGTCCAGAGACTGAAATGAAATTCAGGAGAATACATGGGAATGAATAAACAGTGAAGAAATGGGAAAACTTCCTCAAACATATTGTCAGCCATGTTGTGACAACCATATTAGCATTAATCCACTCAAGGAATGTCAGTAAAGTTTAAACTAGTAAATAAATATTTGCCTTTTCACTTATTAGTTACTTACTAATTTTTTTTCCTGTAGAGCCCTGGCTATTCTGTAACTCAATTTGTAGACCAGGCTGGTCTCAAACTCACAGAGATCCACCTGCCTCTGCCTCCCAAGTGCTGGGATTAAAGGCGTGCGCCACCACTGCTTGGCAATTCTTGCCTACTTAATCACTAAAGGAAGCAGTAGCTTTAGGATAGACAAATCCGATCGACTTTGGAATGGGTGGTTCTCTGCACTAGCACTTCCAAAACCCACCTCCATCACTGAGAACTTGGCCGAGATCTCACACCAGCCTTGCTATGTCCCGTGATGTCGCTCTGACTCTGTGTGGCTTTAGTTTCCTGTCTGTGAGAGCCATTGCTCCCAGCCAAGGCAAGGGCTGTAGTCTCACAGGAGAACCCATAAGAATCAAATTATCCACAAGACTAGCCCCTTCTCTAAGGACCACTTTTCTGGGTGTGAACTGCAAAATAATGCTAGTAATAATGAGCTGATGTGATGTTGCAGGTATTTACTTGTCGACGGAGGAGTCTGAGGCAGGAAGTTGTAGCAAGATCCAGGCTGGCTCTGACAACCTAGTGACTCTCTGTCTCTCTGTCTCTGTCTTTCTCTGTCTCTGTCTCTCTCTCCCTCTAATACACACACACACACACACACACACACACACACACACACACACACACGTACAAAGGTGTCATGCACATCATTCACATGGTCTTCAAAATGAATGGCCCAACAAGTGTCCTCTCACAAGTACAGAGACAGGAGGAGGGACCTGTAAGTTGGAAGACACGACTCCCCTGAATATTAATATTTCTACATCTTCCAAAGTAAGTTCTTCTTCTGTCTGCCTCAGAGATGTTGCAGCTCTAGAGACAGGCTCTTTCTCTAATGACGAATTGCAGCAGTTCCTAAAGGCCCTGGGTCCCTTCAATGACCATTTCCTTCACTTTTGCCTGAGCTCTGACAGGGAAAAGTGACCCCAGGAATAAGAGCCTTCCTGCTCCATCTCCCCTGACTCCATTACTAAGGCACAGCCTCTCTCTCAGCTTGGCTTCATCTGTTTCTGAATGAACAGCACTGGAAAGCCAGTGTCTCTGTGGTAGCTCTCAGGCTCCGGAGTCTTGTGACTTCACTCCATTCTCCCAGGAAGCTGGAAGCTGAGTTCTGGGACAAGCGTGTAAACACAGGCCTCATAATTATCAGCTGGCACCATCATCCCTTAAGAATTCACCAGACAAGGAGCTGCGCACTCTCAACTCTGAGGAGCTGAAGGGTTTGCTCTGCCCCAGTGGATGTCTGCGCTGCTTCGGGTGAGCCTGGGCTGGCAGCGGAGGCTGTAGCTGACTGCAGGAGTAGGAGAGTTGTGGGCTTGAGACTGTTCAGGAGCTGCAGCCTGGGTCAGCCAGCCTGCAGGAATCAGGGATGAAGATGTTACCCAGTTCTCCCAGGTCTTCAATATCAGTCCGGCTAAGAGAGTCCTTAGGAAACCCTATGTTTATAGCAGCCTCTCTCATGTGCTTTGTTAACCCTAATGGCGAGAATAAGACCACTCCCACAATTTGAGCCAAATTTGAAGAAAGCTTGGTTTTTATTGGGGTGCACCCAAGAGTTGGTCAGCGACTGCCTTCTAAGTCGGGTTAAAGAGAGCAGCCCCGCAGCCCCGAATCCATCTCTTGCCCCCCCCCTTTAGGAGCTGAGGATCGAACCCAGGGCCTTGCGCTGCTAGGCAAACGCTCTACCACTGAGCTAAATCCCCAACCCCACTTGGCCCCCTTTTAAGGAGTAAAAATCACAAGTAGTTTTACAGAAGGGAGACAATGGGGCAATAAGGAAACACACACACACACACACACACACACACACACACACACACACACACACACATCTTTAAAATAACATCATGTGGTCACCCACCATGTGATTAGGGAGGGGTCAAGGAGGGCCAGGGAGAGTCAGGGTAGTCTCTCAAACAAATCAAGGTCATGGGTTGGGGAAGGTCAGGTTCCAGGAAACAGAGAGCAACTCAGCTCTCACAGTAAATAGGAATTTATTTTTAAAATATAGCATAATGGCGCCTGCCTTCAAAATGGAGTCAGGCAGGTTCCCTGCTTTCTTCCACTTTCCTTCTGCACATCTCAGTGCTGTGTGCAGTGATGCAGAAACCAGCAAATGGAATCCAGCTGGCCACACTGGTCACTTTTCTGCTGCTGCGATAAGACGTCATGACCAAAGCAACTTAAAGAATACTTTGTTTGGGCTTACAGTTCCACATTGTTAGGGCTGAGGCAGCAGCAGGCTAGGATTTTTATCCCAAACCTGCCCACAGTGCTACACTTCTTTCAGCAAGGCTGTGCCATGTAAACCTCCCCAGAGAGCACCACCCTTGGAGTCCAAGTATTCAAATGATTGAGATGAGACTATGGAGGGCATCCCATTCACATCACCACATTGGCATGTTCTGGTGGAAGCTCCACCCCAGCCCCTGGCACCCTGGCATCCATATATCCAGAATCTGGAAAGGTCTTGTGGAAGCCCCACCTCTCTGCCCAGACTCTGCCCCTCAGAAAGTCCCGCCAAACACAGCTCCTCCTCTGAGATGCTCAAGACCACTCTAACAGGGTATCTAAACTGTACCCCAGAAAACAGACACGTGGTTTTTTTGGTCTTTCTTTCCCATCTCCTCTCTGGGGGCTGAAGAAATCACCTGAGAATACTTTACTCATTAAACTGGGTCTTTTTCTAATTTGGTCTGATTTGGATTGCTGTGTCGGTGCAGAGCTTATTGGGGTCTAAAAACTTATCATGGCATATGCTTATGTTACCCTCAGTACATTTTTTGAGAAATAAGTATAGTTAATGGAAGCAATTGAATCCCATTAGTTTCAATTGTATTGCTTTAATTGGTTAGTGGGCTATCTTACTAATTTAACATTAAGCTGACAGATTGAAGTATTGAATTCAATTTAAGCAAATAAAGATGTTGGTGTCTTTGGGGCGGTGATAGCACACACCTTTAATCCCAGCACTTGGGGAGGCACAGGCAGGCAGATCTCTATGAGTCTGAGGCCAGCCTGTTCTACAAAGCCAGAACTGTTACACAGAGAAACCCTGTCTTGCACCCGAACCCCCACCTCCCACCCCCCAAAAAGATGTTGGTATTTGTACTGGCTCATTTTGTGTGTCAACTTGACACAAGCTAGAGTCATCAGAGGAAGGAGCCTCAGTTGAGGAAAGGCCTTCATGAGATCCAGCTGTAAGGCATTTTCTCAACTAGTCATCAATGGGGGGAGGGCCCAGCCCATGATGGGTGGTGCCAATCCTGGGCTGGTGGTCCTGGGGTCTATAAGAAGGTGGGCTGACCAGGACAGGGGAGCCCACAGGCATATGGCCGCTAGCCGGTGAGTGGCTTTTCTCTCTACAGTGCTAAAGGAAGACCTGGCAAATGGACTTGCATGATTCCCTTTTGTCGGTGTGTGGCACCGGCCATAAAAACCACCGCTGATCTTACCTCTGAACTTGTCAAGTGGCTATATATTTTGGTTCCACAGCAAATATGTATGAAATGTCTGACTATATGAATCGTGAGTCTTCGGGACAGGATTCTGTTAGCTGAAATGTAAAGGAATAGACAACTACAGTTTATTTGTGTTTGTGAGCTCCACTGTGAATATTGTGAAAGGACCATCTTTTTAGGGGAACCCTGTAGAAACCGCTTCCCCACACCTCTTCCTAGGATTTAGGAAAAACTCCAGTGGCCAGCATTTCTAGTTCGTCTTCCACGGGAGTAAACGGATCCAGAGAATGAGACCTTTTGGTGATTCCCCATTGGAAAGGGGTGGATATCTTCCCCATCCAACTCTGTCAATGCCCAGGGGTCGGACCCCAGCTTGCTCTGTCTGCAGCAGTGACTTCAGAGCAGGCAGGGCCGACGGCCCCAGCCCTGTGGAGAGGAGAGGAGGTCATCTGTGTGCACGGGTTGCTGAGGTGATAAAGAGGCTTTGGGGAGCAGAGATGAACTACCTCAGTGAGGTCATGGGGAGCCAGACAGAAAAGAAGGGGAGTGTTGTACAGCCTTGATTCATCTGTGAGGATTTTTGAGTTGATTCAAATGTATAGGCTTCTGTAACTTTCTGTAGGATGCCTGGCTGGAGGTAAGGTTGACTTCAACCACGGGAGATTAGCCATGTAGCTGAGAGCAAAGGGTGCTAGATGGAGGCTTGGTATCAGAAAAGCGGTTCTTAAATTAAAAAGTCCTTCAGAGTCATTGGGTGAGAACTGTGTCAAAGCGGAGGGAAGACCTCCCTTATGGATATGTGTGAACGGTTACAATGAACAGACAGTGCCCGCCATCCCCCTGCTTCACTGACTTACACGTATAAAGGGTTCGGTGTCTTGATCTCAGCTTATTGGTCTCATGGCTTTCTGGTTTTCCTTTTGTTCTTGGCTCCCCGACACCCCCTTCCACCCACGGTACATTTTTCCAGGCTCAAGATAGTCACCTATCTCTCCCTATCTACCCATCACCCCTTACCAGGTGCCGAGACTATAGGCACAAGTACTTCTTGTTTTCTTTACCTGTTTTGAGCCAGATTTTGCCATTTGGCTCTGGCTGGCTTATAACTCGAGATAGATCAGAGCCTTTAGGTCACTGAGATCCCCCTGCCTCTTCTGCTCCACTCTATTTCAGCACTCCCAGCCTGGCTGTCTTTTTAATCCTTTAATTGCACTGGCTTCCCATTTATACTTGGGGGCCATTAAAGTGTCAACTTGGACATTAGACTCTGTCGCCACCTGGTGGTCCTTGGTGACCTTACCCATCTGTAATGTCTAGTCTAAGAAGGAAGCCATGAAACCAGGATAGCTCCAAGGTTTTGATACAAGCCTCAGCAGTGAAGTGCTATAGGCCTATATAATCCTCACTGTGCAGGAGGCTGAGGCAGACAGATTGCAAGTTCAGGGCCCTGGGGGCTAAAGAGTGAGCTCCAGGCCAGCTCTAGTTAATGATGACCTTTTAGAACTAGCCTCAAAGTCTTCTTTTTAGGGTTCAAAAAAAGATGCTACAATAAGTGAGGAAACCCACCCATAGCCAAGCCCAGTGCCACTTTGAGATCTTTGGCAGCAGTTAACTCTGCAGCTCACACACAATTGAGCCTGTATGATAATGAGTATTCAGAGATGGGTAATGCTTGGGGGGCACTCACCAACCTAAGACAGAGTGCCTGTGTGGCCTGGGCAGGCGTCTCCATGACAGGTAAGGTGACCTGCTGACGTCCCATGCAACCTAAGTCAGAAGCTCACTTATTAGTAAAAGGGGGACCTGTAGGGCCCTGGCCCCTGTTTTGGATAACTGTTGCCTTGCTTGCTGACCTTGACCTTGATATCCTCCCTATGCTAATTCCTTCCCAGGTTTCACCCTCCTGAATGCTTAAGGGAAGTTCCTTGTCTGTGTATCCTGCATAATGGGCGTTAACAGCTTAGATGCAAGATTGTAAAACATCAGTAGTGAACTTCTGCCCTCCAGGGTCCTCCCATTGTGCTGAAAGCCTGTATTCAAGACCTCCTCCCTCCTTCAATAAATGGCATTCGGCATTAAAAAAAAAAAATAAATGAGGAAAACTAGGAATCTGAGGGCGAAGGAATGAATCTGCTCATATAGTACTTTGTTGTATGTTTCTTTTTTCTTCTGTTGTTTTCTTGGCCTAATTGTCTATACTCTCTCAGCTCTAATTCTCTGCTCTCATCTTCCTGCTTCTTCTCATCTAGCTTAATCATTCTTCTTTTATAGGAGGCTTGAAGCAATAGCAAAAGTTACAAGAGTTACCTCTCACTGGCTAAAACATATTCCTAGGCTAAGCGATAAGAGCAGAGCCATTTGCCATGGCAACACAAGGTTCCTAGGTCTCAGGACCAGATGGAGGGCATGCAGTGCCCAGTGTGACAAACTCTGAGACATAGCTCTTTATCAGCAGACTTGGCAAGCAAAGAACTGGCAGGCTTTTCCTAGGCTGCTTTGTGTAGTAACCTTGGTAGACACCTAAGACTCTAACCTTGTGCATGACTGTAAAGTTTTAAACTTATGACCTATTTACAAAGGTCTTTAGTTTAGTTTGAACTTGCTCTGAGGTAAACATGAGCTAAATGTGTGCAGTTTGTGTTAGACTGAGGTGAGATTGTTATTTTTGTTGGTCTGACTAGAAGGAACAAGGCAGGTTTTAAGTGTCTACAATATTGTGGGACAATAGATCTAGTTATGAAGCATTTGGATATATCTTCTATATATCCAAATTATACAGTTTATGAGAAGTCATCATCCTGACCATCCATGGATATATGTATGCCCATAAGATTGAGATATAATCATGAGATTACATATGCACATTATACGAAGAGACATGGCAATGGGGAGATATCATAGCTGTAATTGCACCAAAAAATCTACAACAAGAAACAACCAAGTCATTCAAAAGGCAATAATTCCAATATGCCCTGCATTTTAATTTAATCCTCAAATCAAAGATTCTGATGGATCGACCTTGTAAATGACAGCTGAATTCTAGCTGCATAATCCTGCAGCCTACAATAAGTCACAATAATGGCTCCTGACATCTAGTAACTTAGCAAGACCTTCTCAAAGGTAAAGCAATGGAGGGCTGTGAGTATAATGCAGCAGTAGAGTGCCTGCCTGGTGTGCTCTCAATATTATTGAACTTGTAGCTGAAGGTTAAGAAATCTTAGTTTTGAACCCAAGCAAAAATAGAACAATCTTTCTGGATTTTGATGAATTCACATGACTATTATTTCCTGCAAAATAGAATTCTCTTAGCTCTGCATTGAGAAAGGAGGGAGGGGGGATGGACAGAGGAATCGGGGGAGAGGGAAAAGGAGAGGGGTTGGCGAGAATATGAATGACTTGTTCACACAGTATCACACAGTGTTTCAGCTAGGTACATTCAGCTGGTGCATTTATTTTTATAGATTAAAGAGGCTTATTTCTGTATATGGTGGGTTTGGTCCATAAAAGACCAAAGGTGGCTAAAAATAGAATTATAGCAACTTTAAAACTATATATTAGGAATATATTAGACTCCCCCAGAGCTGGCAGCTCCCAAACTTGATTTACTATTTTGCCTGTTTTCCTCCACTGCTTAGAAACACACTTGCTTTTCCTTTCTCCAGTCAGCTTCTGGCAGTGATTTCTACTGGTTTGTCAGCTATAACCTTTCACCTTCTGCTTTACCAGTTCTGGAGGAACTGTAACACTCAACGTTCTTCTGTGCTGCTTAACACCCTTCACACTTCCTCTCTGAAGGCTTGAACTCCTTGCTCAATGGCGATAAGGCAGTGAGATGAGGGTGTTCTTCCTCATACTCTCCAGAGGCAGCAGGCTTCCCCTTCACGTGTGGCCATCTTGCCTGGTGTCACTGTTCAGGTCTACTCCTCTCCTCGGAAAACCCAGGCATGGATCTGCAGCCAGGAACCTGCCCTTTCGTTTCTTCTAAAGCTTGCTTTAATTAAGGCATTTCAAAACCATGTACATCTGCACCTCCCTCTGATAAACTGTCTTCCTGTTTGCTTGGGGTTTACAGATGAGCAGCAACAATCGCCATCCGATCCATCAACCTGCTTTCTTTCATTCTCTACCTCTGGCCTCCAAACCTATGCTTTTTCCGACATCTCTTCATTAGAACATGAGAAGTCAGGCTCCTCTTCTGATTCAGTCATTTGATTGTCTGGACCCACTGGAGGTGGCACTTTATCACCTGCTTGTATCTCCTCTGTGTCACCAATGGCAGAGACCTCAACATCAGGAGGGTCCCCTCCCTCCTGATATCCCTAAAGGTTGGGCGGAACTCAGAGCCAAAATGTTTCCTGAAGAACTCTCTAAAGCATTTAACAAATCTGTCAAAATATTATTCTGCATTCAAGTGAGAAGTGGACACCATTTGTGGAAAATCAATCATGGTGGTATGGTCATCTTTATCCAATAATAGGCTGAATCCACTGAAATCTCCATGAATCGGCCCATGATTGCTGAGTTAAACTGTTAGTCCCATAGTTTCATCATATACTGATGTGGAGTCTTCAACATGATGTCTCTGACACAGAAGATAACCATGCATGAGCTCCATGACCACTGCACAGGAATTAATAATCAATTGGCGTTGGAACTGGATATTTCCTCTCACATAATGCCTTCATGTAGGCAAGTTCCTTCACAGCAGAGTGTTGTGGGATAATTGTACACTGTGTGAGGATGTATCACTGTGATTGCTTTAATAAAAACCTGAATGGCCAATAGTTAGACAGGAGAGATTAGATGGGACTTCCAAGCAGAGAGAGGAACTCAGAGAATTAGAGTCTGGGTGTGTGAGAGACACCAGCAAGACATGGAGAGAGTTGAACATACAGAATGGAAGAGAGGCAAAAAGTCACGTGGCAGAATGTAGATTAATAGAAATAGGTTAATTTGAGTTATAAGAGCTAGTTGGGAACAAGCCTCAGCTAAAGGCCAAGCTATCATAACTAATAAGACGTCTCTGTGTTGTTTTTGGGGGGCTGGCAGTCCCAACAAGAAAGCTCACTACAGCAGAGAAATGAAAGAAATAAAGCCATGAAAAGTGCTTGTGCTTATGGTAATCACGCTTGGTTTTCAGATTTTGAAAGGAAGTTCTTCCCAGTCTGTGGGACTTTAATGCAAATTGCTGTCCTTCTTCATTTGCAACAGCGTAAATATCTGACTCCGCCAACACCTACCTGGTTTCCTACAGACTTGACTACCTGTCTAGAACAGAGTGCTTTCAATGCTGGGTAATCAGGCAGCGTTCATCAACCAACAGCCCTGGGTGGTTTCAGAACATTCCCAAGCTGAAAGTTTGTGCTTTGCTAATTCTCTTAAAACTATTACAGCCATGGTGTTTCAGGTTAACGACAGAAGCAATCCAGCTGCAGGAAACAATTTCATGATTCTTCATACCCATTTCAGCTCTGGTCGAGACCCAGAAGTCACGTTCACTTTCCCCATGCTGGCTCAGCCCCAACACAGACACTCCCTCACTCTGCAGAAGACACAGGGCTGCTCTGATTTGATGTTTTTAAAATCTAGAGGCTTGGAATGTATCCACATGATGCTTTCAGGAAAAGGGCTGGGATTAAAGGCATGGGCCACCACTGCCAGGCCCAAACCATTTTTGTAAATAGGCTAGAACCACATTTTCCTCCAACTCTTATCTTGGTTAGATTTTTCTTTTCTTTTTTCCAGTTGATACAAGCCAGGAACAGCCGGGCAGAGTGAACTTCATCTGAAAACTGGCTCCGCTAGACCAGGCTAGTTAATGACTGATGTGGGAGGGGCCAGCCCACGGTCGGGCAGTGCCACCCCTGTGCAGGTGGTCCCAGGTTACTTAAGAAAGCAGGCTGTGTGAGCCATTGGGAGCAAGCTGGCAAGCAGCACTCCTCCAGTCTCTCTGCTTGAGATCCCTGTCAAGCAGACCCTTTCCTCTCCCCACCTTGCTCTTGGTCATGGTGTTCATCTCAGCAACAGAAAGCAAAATAGTGAAAACACAAGCTAATGTCACTTTTCTCACTGGACTTTTATTTTGGAAAATGGTGAAATTCTTGTATGTAATTTTTTTTTCACTCTCATCATGTAGACTTACCAAGTTACACATAATTATATGTGATCCCGATAACTCAATCGTTCCCCACCTCCTCATTGGTGTGTTACAGATATATTTTTATATATAATATACTGACAGTGGGATGTGGTGATTTTGTGTTTCCCAATATATCGTGCACTCTAATAAATTTATCTGGGGTCAGAGAACAGAACAGCCACTAGACAGACATAGAGAGCAGAAAACGGTGGCACTCACACCTTTAATCCTAGCATTCCAGAGGCAAAGATCCATCTGGATCTCTGTGAGTTCAAAGCCACACTGGAAACAGCCAGGCATGGTGACTCACGCCTTTAATCTCAGGAAGTGATGGCAGGAAGCAGAAAGGTATATAAGGCGTGAGGACCAGGAACTAGGCTGGTTAAGCTTTTAGGCTTTTGAGCAGCACAGTTCAGCTGAGAGGCATCCAGTCTGAGGAAACAGAATCAGCTGAGGAATTGGCAGGGTGAGGAGGCTGTGGCTTGTTCTGTCTCTCTGATCTTCCAGTGTTCACCCCAATACCTGGCCCCGGGTTTGTTTCTTATGTAATAAAACTGTTTAGAATTATATCTACAGTGGGACACAGAAGGAATAACTTTATTTTCAGTTCTGGAGGATGAAATTAGGACTTTGCACATGCTAAACAAAAGCTCTATTAGTGAGTGTTTGCAGCCTTTTTCAAAATAATTTGTGTGTGTGCTGCATGTGTGCTACATTTAAGTGTTCATCTGGGTGAATCCACCCATGTGCACAGGGAAATGTGGAGGCCCGAAGTCTACTGTAGGAGTCTTTACTCTGCCTTGTTTTCAGAGACAGGGCCTCTCACTAAACCTGAAGTTCAATCATTCAGCTATGGTGGCTGGCCAATAGACTCTGCCTCCCCAGTGCTGAAATTACAGACACCTTGCTGGGCTTGACTACTTACATGGATGTTTGCGATCAGAGCAGAAATCCAGGTTCTCACGCTTGCAGGACAAATGCGCTACTGAATGAGCCATCTGACCAGCCCCTGTTCTCTTTCCCTTTATTCTTCCTTTCTCCTCTCCTCTCCCCTTCTTCTTTCCTCCCTCCCTCCATCCGTCCCTTCCTCTCTTCCATTATATTTTCTTTTTTTAATGACAGACTTTCTAGCTTAGACTGACCTGATCTCAAAAATCCTTATGTAGTCAAAGATGACTTCTAACTTTTATGGTCATTTGAATGAAAATGCCCCCCCCCACACACATAGGCACATATATTTGAATGCTTAGTCATCAAGGAGCAGAACTGTTTGAGAAGAATTAGAAGGATTAGGAGGTGTGGCCTTGTTGGAGGAAATGTGTCACTAGGGGTGGGTTCTGAGGTTTCAGAAACCCACACCAGGCCCAGTCTTTCTCTCTGCTGCCTGTGGATCAGTACATAAAGCTCTCAGCTAATGCTACAGCACCATGCCTGTCTACTTTCTGCCATGGTGATTATGGACTAACCCTCCAAAACTGTAAGCAAGCTCTCCATGAAATATTTCTTTCACAAAAGCTGCCTTGGTCATGGTGTCTCTTCACAGCAATAGAACACTGACTAAGACAGGTTTCAAATGTCTACCAGTGGCTGGTATTACAGGAGTGAGCAGTCGGGCAGGGTTGGCAAGGGGTGACTTTCTATATTAAACCAAATGTCATTCTTACATCTTCATGAATTGCAGTTCATACCACACAGTGTTCACTCGGGTCATCACTGATCAGTATTCTCTGCATTTGGTAGGGAAATAGGCTATAATGCCCATAGGTCACTTTCTAACCAAAGTTAGTAAGTTTATCAGCTTGATTATGATACAGCTCACTTCTGAATTAAAAGAGAAGCTTTCAGCCAGGCATGGTGGTGCACCTGTTCAATATCAGCCCTTGTGAGGCAGAGGCAGGTGAGTTCAAGGCCATCCTCATGTACATAATGAGTTCCAGGCCAACCAGGGGTTTGTAGCAAGACACTGTTTCAAGAGAGGTTGGGGGAAACAGGTTTTAGCTTCAGTGTCCTTTTCCCCATGAGACATTTGAATTGAAGCTGTTCTCTTGTTCTAAGCCTCTGTACGGCAAAAAGTCCAGTTAGATATCACATTGTCTCTCAAAAATTTTACCCTTCTCCCATTAATCATCATTTTAAATCTACATTTTCCCTCCCAAGGTAGGACTTTCTGTTCAGTCACTGGGAAATCCATGTTGTTGGTGGCAATATGGGGAATGTCAGGGCTTCACCTTCAGATCCTTTCAAGCCTGTGGGTTATACTGAGTGAGTGAAGAGACACGGGACAATGTCATTACCGATCTATGTCTAGGGCACTTCTGTACAGCTCTGCTTTAGAGACCGTGAGTTCAGCATTGAAAACTGGAGTTGTTTTTGGCTCGGTGTCCACACTTGTAATCCAAGCATGTAGAATACTGGGGGAGACAGATCTTAAGTTTGAGGCATGGGCTTTACACAGTGAGCCCTAGGCCGAAGGAGAGTATATAACAAGACCTTTAATTTTTTTTAAAAAAAATGAATAAATAAAAAAAAGGGAAACAAGAATTGTGGCGAAGACGGAACACTTACCAACCACTGTCTGTATTGTCGTCCTCTTGCCCAATGCCACTATAAAAGCACAGCAGGCTAGCTAATGGATACTCATGTTAACATGGAAGTTAGCTTATAAAATACATCACTTGAATGTTGTAGGTGGATTTTCAGTTCTTCCAAAGCAGATGTTTTAGTTGTTCATTCTAATGTTCCATAAAGCTCATTATTAATTTGAAGATGATATGTGTAAATAAGACAAAGGTATAAGTCCAAAGTGTCTTCCATGGAGGTGCTTTTCAGATCACTTAGTCTAGACAACTTGTTCTGTCCGAGATGACTTTCATGTGAGTACCCTGTCCTGAAGTACATGACTCTTCCCTTCACCTTTCTCCAGAGGCTTTGAGGCACAATAGCTTCAGTGTATTCTATAGTGATCACACACACACACACACACACACACACACACACACACACACACACACGTGCACACACACCCCTCATCAGAGAAGCTCTATGCATACCTCCCAATCCCCTGTGCCTATGACTCCCCCCCCACCCCCCCGCCCAGTCTGGCTCCAACAGGAACTTCTAGAAGGCAGGAACTGCATCCAAGCATAGAGTACACATGATAGATACAGCAAAGCTAACTGCATAGATTAAACAAACTGAACTGGCGAAAGTGAGAGACAGGGTTATGGTTATGATCTGAGGCCTCACTCACTGGATGAGCAGGAAACTGGGGTGAGAACCTAGAGAGAAGGACGGAGTGGCAGAGGCGCACACGACCACCTTTACTCTGAGCCTGTGGCCTGGGAGCTGCTTGTCATCCAGAGTTACAATTAAGTAACTGGCCTTCCGAAGCCAAAATAGCAAAACCAGACTCAACAGAATGCCCCAGTGAAGTCTGGAAGGAACCTGGGGCAGGGGGCAGGAAGTTGGAGGGAGAGTGGAGAGGAGCAAGTGCTGGCATGGTGACACATGGTACCCTTGTTCTAGAAACTCCAGCAAGCAGACTGCTATAGTGCTTCATATCTCAAAGTGGGGGTTAGGCATCTTCTGAAGGGGTAGTTTTCTGTAACAAATGCTGCATTAATTTTCAGGTGACTCTCTCTGTCTCTCTGTCTCTGTCTCTGTCTCTGTCTCTGTCTCTGTCTCTCTCTCTCTCTCTCTCTCTCTCTCTCTCTCTCTCTCTCTCTCTCTCTCCAAGATCTTACTATATAACATGCCTGGTCTGGAATATGCTAGGTAGAGCAGTGGCCCTGGAACTCACAGAGATCCATTTACCTCTGCCTCCCAAGTGCTAGGGTTAAAGACATGCGCCACCATGCCCAGATGTAACACTTGTCTTGATTCAGGAACTTAGAAATGAAATGATGTGAACATTATTGCATGGACTGAGGGAGGGAGGGATTCATTATCGAACCAATGCGGTTATTACAAATGTTCAGTGGCAACAAAGGGTCAGAATAATGTCTGATGTCACTGACCTGCTTACTCCATTTCTTTCCCCTTGTCTTCTCCAGGTGCCCATACTATGCTCTTATTTCTACCTAGTTCCTTATGGATAGTGTGTGGTGATATTTTATTTGTACTGAAATGTGATGACATTTTATTTGTATGTTAATAAATAAAGCTTGCCTGGAGATCAGAGGAAATAGCAAGCCATTTTAAGTAAACACAAAAGTCAGACAGTGGTAGCACGCTCCCTTAATCAAATCACTTGGCAGGCAGGGTCTCTGTGTGTTTAAGGTCACACTAGAGAACAGAGCCAAGCATGGTAACACACGCCTTTAATCTCAGTACCAACCATAGAGACCTGGAGGTCTGTACAGACAGGCAGTGACAAGGAAGTGAGGTAGCTAAGCTAAGAGCCAATGAGAGGGCAGAACAGCAAGGCAATAAAAGCTTGGGTAGACAGGAAGTGATGACATTTTGGAAGCTACAGAGCTGGTGAGGTAAGGTTGGTTGGTGGCTCTCACTATTTCCCTGATATCTAAGGCTTTTACCCCTATATTTGGCTCCATGTTTTTTATTTATAAGACTGCTTAGAAATTTGTCTACAATAGTGTCAGGATTTATTTGGAATGTCAGTAGCCCAGGACACTGGCATCTAGGCATGGAAAGTCTTCAATTCTTCCAGATTGCATTCTGCTACAGCCAGCCTGAGAATAGGCTATTGCCTGTTCCTTGCTAAATACTATTGAGTCCTCTTGGCCTTTGGGAATGTTAATACAGGACCCTGTTATTCTTCATAGTTCCTCTGTTCCCACCCATGAGGAATAAAAGTGTGCTGTGATATTAAGATTTTCATGAATAATATTGACAAGATTAATATAATATTGATAGATGAAATAGAAAATGTATAATATATTCTCCAATAATAAGATTATTCTCCTTGTTATTTGGACACAAGTTTCTTGCTTCTATTCCTTCTTGAATAAATAGAGGTAAGAATGTTAAAGGAGATAAAATATGATCACATAGCAAGCCCATCTATTTTTTAAAAATTTTTATAGATCATATTATGAATATATTTTTATCAGATCAGAAAAAAGAATATGCTTCTTAAAAGTACAAACCAGGAATATATTGGTGAATCTGTGAGGGTAGGAAATGCCTATCAAAGCTCTTAGTAAACCTTTGAGGTTGCTAAAAAGTAACCTCAACTTCTTTCCAATAATAAGAAGGGTCTCTCTCTCTCTCTCTCTCTAGTCCTCGACCTCTGTGCTAGACTGGTAACTTATATTGACCAGGAAAATGTAGCACAAGTAATACTGCATACTTCCCACTGGTAGAAACACTAGAACACTATTGCTTGTGACCATGTGAGCAAGTCTTGGAGGACAAGAGCAGACACCTTAGGAAGAGGAGTCTGAACCTTCTCTCATATCCCAGTGTACCCAAATGAAGCAAAATGACAACAAGCCGAGTTGACACCAAGTAGAGACAAGCCTTACCAACTAATTCTAACCCAAACCACCTCCAGCCCATAAATTCATGAGCAAATGAGTCGTCGCTGTTACATTATCAGACTTCTTACCCAGAGAGACTGTTTTCCCCTTTAATCATCCCCAAGTTATGTACCCCGAGACCGGCATAGTGGGGCCTTTTTCCTGAGAGACCTTATACCCCTTTAGGTCCTTTATCTTTTGTTTTGTTTTGTTTTTGAGACAAGGTTTCTCTGTAGCTTTGGAGCCTGCTCTGGAACTTACTCTGTAGACCAGGCTAGCCTTGAACTCACAGAGATCTGCCTGTTTTTGCCTCCTGAGTGCTGGGATTAAAGGCATGCACCAACCACTGTGGTGATATATTGTGTCCCCCAGTATATTGTGCACCCTAATAAAGTTTATCTGAGGACCAGAGGAAAAAGCCAGCCATTATAGTAAACATAGCGCTCAGGCAGTGGTAGCACATGCCTTTAATTCTAGCATTCCGGAAAATCAAGGCCACACTGGGAACAGAGCCAGACATGGTGGCACACACCTTAAATTCCAACACTAGTTAACCATAAAGGTCTGGAGGTCTGTACAGACAGAAAGGAAGTGACAGAGCTGGGTAGGAAGAGGAGTTGATACAGTTGGGTGGAGATAGGAAATAAGACGGCAGAACAGAAAGGCATGTAGGCGTGTGTATACAGGAAGTAGGTCCCTTTGGAGGCTGAGGTGTCAGTGAGGTGTGGCGTGTCCTATTCCTCTGATGTAGCAACACCCGTGTTACTACTCATTCACCATGTCCGAGCGAGGGGCTGAGGATTAAAAAAGAGAGACAAGACAGCGGGTCATTCGTCTCAGTAGAACACCGTTTATTGAAGGAGGGAGGAGGTCTTAAATACAGACTTACAGCACAGTGGGAGAACCCCGGAGGGCAAAAGTTTGCTACAGATGTTTCACATTCTAGCATTACATCATTAGGCAGGATACACAAACAAGGAACCTTCGGTAAGCTGTTTCAGAGGAATGAAACCAGCAGGGAAATTAGCATAGGGAGGACATCTGAATAAGGTCAGCAAGCAAGGCAACAGCTCCCCTAAAACGGGGGCCAGGGCCCAACACTCTGATCTCTCAGCTTTTCACCCCAATATCTGACTCCAAGGCCATTTAGCAATTCATCTTACACACCACTGCTGCCCAGCTAGGATCCTTTCTTTATGACCTTTTTATATTTTGTTTTCTCCCCCAGCTCCAAGTAGAGACTAAGAGGTCACTTTGCCTGTTTCCTTTACATCTCATGGTTTTTGGGGTTTAATCCCCCAGCTGCTGTCCCCAGGTCTTTTTGCACTTTGTTTTATACTTCGTGCAGTCCAGAGAATGACCTACCCTGGCCATGCTCTTAGTTGTAGGTCTAAGTAGCAAATAGAGAGAAGCAGCAGACACGCAGGAAACCATTTTCAAATCTACATTTACAACCCTCCTCAGAAAACAAGAAAGAAAATCTTATTACAACTGTTATACTTAGGTTCCTGGTTGAGAGGTTTCCAGGTTGGAAGTCCTCTCTGTCTTCTCCACAAATGAATATCACATTTTCCAATTTTACTACAAACATCTTTATGTCATGGGATAAGCAATAGCAGCTTTTATTGGAAATAATTTATTCTTTAAGAGCATCGTGCCTTTGTTCTTAGGACATTTAGCTGTACTCTTCTTTCCTTGCCAGTAAGTCTGAGAACTAGCCTGGTCCAGGACAGGATTTTTGAGGACATTTTCAAACAAACATGCTTGGGTCTGAAGTGGGGAGGCCAAACCTCATCTCCAGAGCCAGCTTCTCAGTGAATCTAAACAGCCAGTGACAACTCACCAATATACTCTGTACCCCAAATGCTTCTCTATAAACCCAGGGCTTACACTGGACAGAGAGCTTATTGCAGACTCCAGTGCCAAGTGCCTGCACCCAAGGCACCCGTCTTCTCTCTGACCTGCCTAGAGTTGTCCAAATGACTCTTACTTTCTGGACTGCATGTTGGGAACGGGACTGACGAAAGGTAGAAAGAATTTTCTTCCCTTCAAGAGACAGAACACTTGATCCTAAAGGGACGCCCTCTGACCTCTTTACACTTTATAAGGTGACAGGTGCATGGCAGTCTGCACCCATGATCAAGCAGGATCAAGCTGACAGAAGCATTTACTTTTAACAGTATCCACCCCAAGATTCTCATTGCCTAGTCCTGGGTGACCAGCTGCTCAAACCCTGTACCCATAATCAGTTTGTGTGTGTGCAGATGGAGGCATGTAACCCAAGGAAGCTTACTAAGTGCGCTCCTTCCTATAAAGAGATCTGGTTGTATAAGAGGCTAAGTCTACCCCTGCAGACCGAGTATCCTTTGTTCCTCTAAATGGGATCTAGAAGGCTCTGGTTTAGCACCTTAGAGAGTCCTCAGGATATAAAGAACATGTCTTCAAAGAAGGTAAGGTGGGGTATAGAGTGGGGTCTTCAGGAATAAGAGGAGGGGAATCAGAGGTTACAAAAAACAAACAAACAAACAAAAAACAGTGGTAGGGGTGTGGTGGGAAAGATCTTTGGTTTCTAAACAAGAAAGACTCATTCAGTATACAAGGCCTAGCATAACTGGGTCTCATTGTTCTATTTGCCTATCCTGGTTAACTCGGGGTAATCCAAGAGACAGATTATACACAATTTACCTCTGATCATTTTCCTTTCTTTTTGCAGTTGGAATGTGGTGTTATAATTTAGACGGGGGGGGGGGCAGCTTTTCTCATTATCTTGATTGACTCGTCACTTTAAGTTTGGGGGCCCTATGCTGCCCAGTGTTTCAGGAGGCAGCTGAGTGGAGATCTTGGAAAAATCTTGGAATCAGTTTATCCCATCTGCGAAGAGACAGAGGAGGAAAGATGGAGAAGTCTTAGGTGGAGCTTGCCCTTTCCCCATGGTCTACCCTGCACTATCTGGAGGGGAAGTTCGAGCCTGTAGCAGGCAGCAGTTGGTTTGGTCTGTCCTGAAGAGACACCAGATTTAGCAGGGACTCCCCTCCTACCCATACCTCCACTCCGAACACCACCCACTTTCCTCCCCTTTCTACCCCTTTCTACCCCAAGTACCTGGTCCCCAGCAGTTCCTCTTACGGTCTAATATCTCTTGTAGCATTGCTGCTTAAAACAAAAGATTAAAGCTGGGCATGGTGGTGCACACCTTTATTCCCAGCACTTGGAAGGCAGAGGCAGGCAGATCTCGGAGAGTTTGAAGCCAGCCTGGTCTACATACTTTGTTCCAAGAGAGCTAGGGCTAGATACTGAGACCCTAAGTCAGTAGGAATCTGTCTGGAGGAAGATTGAGGCAAGTTTTCTTTGGTCCCTGAAATGTCCAGTTGGGAAAGAAAATGCCCATATTTCTAGAGACCATCAAACATGATGGGTCCAGGCGGGCTCTGGTGAATATCTGCCAGGACTCTATCAGCTCTCTGCATCTTTTGTTTGTTTGTTTGCTTTGTTTTCTCCAGACACAGTTTCTCTGTGTAGCCCTGGCTGTCCTAGAACCCACTCTGTAGACCAGATTGGCCTTGCAGTCACAGAGATATGCCTGCCTCTGCCTTCTGAGTGCTGGGATTA
The DNA here is from genome assembly GCF_049852395.1 of Peromyscus maniculatus bairdii. Classification (NCBI taxonomy): domain Eukaryota; kingdom Metazoa; phylum Chordata; class Mammalia; order Rodentia; family Cricetidae; genus Peromyscus; species Peromyscus maniculatus. The sequence continues at coordinate 56,734,552 of NC_134854.1, read as the reverse complement.
AAGGTGTGTGTGCCACCATCAACTAGCTCCTCTGCATCTTTGCCTTGGTTGTGTTGAAAAGGAGTAAGTCTGGTGGTAGCCAAGTGGTCAAGTGGTAGCTAAGATGGAAAAGCCTCGGGAAATGGGACACTAGTGATGTAGTCTGAGCCAAGAGAAAAGGGGATAGCAGAAAGGGCTGTTGGGAGAATCCAAATGGGGCACTAGATGTTTGATGGAAGAATGTACATCTTTCATGGACCTTACCCACAGAGAAAGTTGGCTAAACATCATGTATACTATGGTGGTTTGAAAGGAAATAGCCCCCAAATGGAGTGGCAATATTAGGAGGTGTGGCCTTGCTGGAGGAAGTGTGTCACTGTGAGGTCAGGCTTTGAGGTCTCCTATGCTCAAGATACCACCAGTGTCTGAGTTCACTCCCTGTTGCCTTTGGATCAAGATGTAGAATTGTTTAGAATTTGTTTAGCTGGGAATCTCCACCTCAGCCCACTTCTTCCTCTCCAAATCCTGCCCCCCATAAAGTGGCAGCTCCTCCCCCAAAGCTCCTCAAGAGCATGCCTACAGGGTATTTAAGCTCTGGTCCATAGACTTGCCACGTGATTTCTCTTCTTCCCTCAAGATCACCAGGGAATGCTTTACTCAGATTAAACCTGATCTTATTAATTTGGCTTGATTTGGCTTATTGCATAGGTGGACCCACAACTGGGGATACAAAATACTTATCAGCATTCTCCAGCACTGTGTCTGCCTCCACATTGCCATACTCTCAGCTGCCATACTCCTGGCCATGATGATAATGAACTAAACCTATGAAAATGTAAGCCATCCTAATTAAATGTTTTCCTTTATAAGGGTTGCCATGGTCATGGTGTCTCTTCACAGCAATAGAAATCCTAAAACAGAGATGAAAAGGTTGATTGGGCATTTTAGGGCTAGAATAAAAGCTCTTTCTCTGCCATGGGTGCATATTTCCTGGAGGATGGCAGTAATGCCACTTAGCTTGGGAGTGGCAGTATAAACCCTCCCTGATTATCCCTATTACAGGGAGTGATTTCCATTTAGCTGTATGAGATCAAATCCATTTGTTCCCTCCAAAGATTAGGCCCTCTATTGTTCCTAATCTGCTAAGAAAATAAAGGGCGGGTATTGGCGACTGAGGGAGTTGGCTATGCCAATAGTGGCCAGGATGTCCTCTTGAATCTACCAGGTTGTTTGGGGGCACCAGACAATCACAGTCATCCTCCATCAAGATGTTCAATTAGTTATATGGACCTTAAGCAATGTTCTTCAAACCCCAGTGGGGAGGGGTCTATCCTGGGTTATCTGCTGCCAATGTTACAGGGGGCTTGGGATGGAGGGTGTTGGGCTAGACTACTATTAAATTGGTTTTATGGGAAGGACAAAGAATTTTATCTCCTAAAGAAGACCTGTCTAGTGAGTCTTTCTGTGTCTCACCAGGCAGCTCCCAAATAACAGCATGGAAACTTCTTATTAATTACAAAAGCTCAGCCTTAGCTTGGGCTTGTTTTAGCTCTTATAACTTAAATGAATCCGTTTCTTAATCTACATTCTGTCATGTACCACCCATCTTGCTTCCTCCGCGTTTCCTTGAGTCTGTCTAGAGTGCCTCCTCCTCCTCCTTCCTCTCTCTGCCTGGAAGTCCTGCTTATGCCTCCTGCCCAGCTATTGGCCATTCTGCTCTTCATTACAATCACAGCAATGCACCTTCACACAGTGTGTGAGTATCCCTCAACAGACCCACAGAGAGAAAGCGAATGCCACTGGGAAGCGAAAGGACACTGAAAAAGAAGAGGACAGCGGATGCAGGGCATGCAGGAATGGCTGTCCTTCAGAGTGAAGTGACAGTTGGCGATCAAGATGGCCTAAGATGCAAAGAAGGCAAAAGCAGTCATTGCCTCAAAGTGACATTTAGAGATACGCAGAAGAAGGACCAGCCACACACAGAGCAACAAAGAACAGAATGACACACTTTGTTCTCACTAAGGAACTGGGGAGGCTTCCAGGGCTGGCAATCTGCCAGGGGCTCTGCATTGGATGGCCTGTGGGCTTCCAAGTCCTTCCCCCTTCCAGATTTCTGCCCTCCTTTTCTCCCTGATTGGTCCTGCCAAGGGTATCCAGCTGAGCAGTAAGTAGTTTGTAACAGTTGTGGGGGAGCATGGCAGGGGTGGGGGGTGAGGAAGACAAGCCTGGAACCCAAGAGATGCCCCCTTAAAGGGTCCCAGGCCACTTATCCCATTCAGTTGGAGGCTAGAGATGTGTCAAGTTCAGAGACATAGTCCATCAGATCAGCTATTGAAGTAGATGCTATTGAGGCCGTTAGTAGCCAGAGGTTATGGCTCTTGACTTACAACTCTGTAGGCTATTATGAGAGCCAAGATGAGGCAGTGTGCAGCATCTTTGATACAACTGTGGCTTCCTCAACTTAGTTCTTTGCCTTTTGTATTTCCTTTTGTCTCCCATTGACTTCTAGATTAAAATCTGCTGCATGTAGGATTTTCTATCTCCAAGTGTCAATGGGATTTCAGGAGGTGTGGGGGAGCATGTGTACAATGTCCCAGTGTGAGGTGGGGCTTGGCTGTGTCTTCTCTTTGAAGCTTGACTTCCCTTGACCTGTTTCTAGTCTCAGCTGTGGTGAGCTCTGTATGCAGACAACCTGAGGATATCCATGTCACTGTGAAATCTCTAGCCACACAGTCTGACCAGTGACTCCATCTTACCTGAAGGTGACAAGTAACTTAAAATGAGCACTCTGAAGATACCTTTAGTTTTGTGGCCATTTCCTCCTAATTAAAGCATCCCTTCCAGGAGGGAGGAGAGAGACAGAGAGACTCAGGAAGTAGAAGATTTCACATAACTGGGGAAGTGGAAACAATCATAAGGGCCCTCCCCAAGGTTATGGAAACAGTAAACCATCATCACTGAGAAGGGAGCTTGTGGACCAGCCTGCCGGGGAGAGACTCTCCTTTGGCCAGCTTCAAGGAGACTCTGAACTGTCAAACTGACTTCAAATCACACACAAAGTTCTAGGGATGCAGTTTTTGTGAGTTGTTACCCAAGCTGAGACGGGCTTTTGAGTGATGCAGCTGCCTTAAAGCTACTGATGTTCCTGTAAATAACCCCTCACCCATACTCCTGTGAGTAACCCCTCACCCATACTCCTGTGAGTAACCCCTCACCCATACTCCTGTGAGTAACCCCTCACCCATACTCCTGTGAGTAACCCCTCACTCATACTCCTGTGAGTAACCCCTCACTCATACTCCTGTGAGTAACCCCTCACCCATACTCTTGTGAGTAACCTCTCACCCATACTCCTGTGAGTAACCCCTCATCCATACTCCTGTGAGTAACCCCTCACCCATACTCCTGAGAGTAACCTCTCACCCATACTCCTGAGAGTAACCCCAATAAACTCATTAGTTTATCCGTGTTACACTTGGGTAGATTTGCTGTTTGGGGTATTGTTGGTTATCTATAGTGAATAGTTGTCTGTCTCTCTGATGTACTGTCAATGAGTGAGGCTCCAGAACTTCTTAGTCTTGATGTTTTTCTCCCAGGCTCACTTTGAGACATGAGGTACAGCCGTCCTGTGATCTGGGAATTCCACACTTAGCTGGGCATCCCCTGACATAACCCCATGTTATTGGAAATAATCATCTCTAAACTAGAGATTTGGATTTTTATTTTCTCACATACTTTCTATTTTGTACCTCTTTTTCCCTTTTATAATCAGCAAATACTAGTTTTATACATCCATTAAGTGAAAGTTGAGAATTCTTTAGAATGATTATTGAAATATAAGCAAGAGTAATGAGATTATGTTACTTTATAAATGACAGTGAGAGAATTCCCTACTTGGAAAAAAGATTAATTAGGATCTAGATCTCACATGATAAACTGAAATAAATTCCAGCTTCTGAAGATCTAGCCCAAGAAAAATGTTTCAATGCTTTGTTTACAATGGTTTACCTTGAAATATATTCCAGTAGAAACTAACTGGAAACCAACTATAGACCTAAGTATAGTGAAAATAAATTCCATAAAATTGAACCTCCAAGAACCATTAAAATGTTTGGTGTACAATGACAATCAATGTTGGAGAGGATGTGGAGCAAAGGGAACACTCCTCCATTGTTGGTGGGAATGTAAACTTGTACAGCCACTGTGGAAATCAGTATGGCGGTTTCTCAGAAAATTAGGAATCGAACTACCTCAAGACCCAGCCATCCCACTCTTGGGCATATACCCAAGGAATGCTGATTCATACCATAAAGATACATGCTCAGCTATGTTCATAGCAGCACTATTTGTAATAGCCAGAACCTGGAAACAACCTAGATGCCCATCAACGGAAGAATGGATGAAAAAAATGTGGTACATATACACAATGGAGTACTACTCAGCAGAAAAAAACAATGAAAGCATGAAATTTGCAGGCAAATGGATGGAACTAGAAAAAATCATCCTGAGTGAGGTAACCCAAACCCAGAAAGACAGTTATGGTATGTACTCACTCATTGGTGGATTCTAGATATAAAATAAAGAACAATCAGACCACAAAAAAAAAAAAAAATGTTTGGTGTAAAAGCAATTTAAAATGACTTTTTACAAATGCGGAGAAAGTTTGTTTGTATTAACTTTAGAAATATACTTGTATATAAAAATAGACACATTCACATATGCGTTATAATTAAAAACATATGTAAGATGGAGGAAAACAGTATTGGGCATCACCAGCCTGAGCAGTTTGACAAACCTAGTTTTTCCACATTTATAAGCATTTTTACTTTTCATAGTCTCCATACTGTGTATATATAACATTTTAAAATCATGAAGGGTTTTTTATTAAGGAGGTGCAAAAATTTTTGAAGTTTATTCTGAACACAACCGGTCAAGTCATCAAATCTGAAAGAAATGCAGAGAAGAATGAAATAGGAAAGAAAAGATGGGATGTAGGGAAGGAGAGAGAGAGAGAGAGAGAGAGAGAGAGAGAGAGAGAGAGAGAGAGAGAGAGAGAATTTTAGTAGTAAAAGGTCACGTCCAAATGACTAGCGGGTAATTTCTATTTTTAGAACAGTTCACCCCCACAATCTCACAGCAGTTGTGTGAGCACAAATGAAATTACAGGTACCTCCAGAGCCACACCTGGCACAGAAGCTACTAAAAATCCATATAAATAATTTTCTGCAAGGAATCAGCCAACTGACTGTTTAAACTCCCGCTGACATCCCCTGTAATTACTACTGTGGCTAGGGACGGTGGTTCCAGAAATAACTGATATGGCCGGTCTCACAGCAGTGGGCTCTCCCTGCTAACCTATCAAAATGACTGAGATAAGCCTCCTCGGTTTTGAATTTTTTTTTTCTCTAGCTGAAAACTTCTCGAACATCCACAAGGTTCACTAGAGTATGTCTACTTTCACAGCAATGGCCCTTCTTAAGTAAACTTACTAATTCATCTTTCACTTCGTGTTGTTTATGTCCGCAAACCTGCGTGGGCACTCCAGCAGCAGCCTTTGCCTTCTGCAGCGGGGAGACTTGGCAATCTGGAGTGTTTAATTAGTCTCACAAAAACACTGAAATGGACTTCCGGTTCCAATGCCCGCCCCTAGGCTGTGGCTGCTTGCCTATAGGAAGAGCCTGCCTCCTCAAGGACACAACCTAAAACGGCTCTCTCTCAGAACCGTTTCTGCGGCAACCATGGCCGCCTTTGTGGAGCTCAGTACCAAAGCCAAGATGCCCATCGTGGGCCTGGGCACCTGGCAGGTAGGTGTGCAGTCTTTGAACAACTGCTTCTTTCAAGTGAGAAGGGCTTCCTGGCATCCCTCTTGTTTGCACAGCCTCGGGGGTGGGGGGTGGGGGATGGGGAGTGGGGGAGTTGGGGGATGGGGGGATGGGGGGTGGGGTTGGAACCCTGGAGCCAGGACCCAATTTGCTTTCAGCTTGGGCACTTCTTCAGGCCTCAGAGCTCAGACTGGCTTTTCTCAGCAGGATGATAACTTCCCAAACCAGCATCAGGTACCCAGCTGTCCCTGGCCTTGACAGTGAACAGCAAACAACCGGCTCCAGGCAGTTTCTCTTTTTGTAAGCTTTTCCTCTGAATTACTTTACAGTTTACAGGGTTGGACTGTGTATTTATTTCTGTCTGAGTTATTTCAAGACAGACCACTGAGCTCCAAAATGACCCAGCTTCCCTTGCCGCCCAAGGTGAAGGACTCCATTTGGAGCGTCCTAGTGGCCTGGGAGCCTGTGGGAAAAGGGAGAGTCTCAGACCCCCGCCCAGGCTACTGAGTTGGCACCTGCACTTTATAAGGACCCCCATGTGTTCCCACACATTAAAGTCTGAGCAGTATCCAGATGACAGAGAGCCCAGGCTGGGAGTCAGCTCAGGTCCACTTTGGCTGTGTCCGTCTCTCCTAGCAAGTTGTTCCAAGGCCCATCCCAGTGCCTAGTGAAGCAGATTGCTCCAAATCAGAAATTTCACATCCATCAAAACAGTAAATAATCCCCTGCAGAACTCCAGGGAATCTACTCACCTGGAAATATCAGCTGAGACGAACTTTCAGAATTCCAGCAGCGATGTAGAGACTGTAAAGGAGTCGTTTTCAGGAGGAGCTGGGGCTGTTGGTGAGGACCATGTGCTGCTCATCAATGTGTGTGAGGAGAGTGAGGCTTGGGCCTGGCCCCCAGTGCCTCGGAGTGGCTGCCAGCAATTCCTTGTCTCCATGATGGTGTAGCTGTTGTTTCTACTGTATATGCTTCTCTACGTTTGATGACTACATAAAGAACTTCTAGACGTCGTGAGAGGTGGCTTTACTTTTTGTCTGAGACAGGCTCATGTAGCTCAGGCAGCTGTAGAGCTTAGTAAGTGGCTGAGACTGGCCTTAATCTCCTGAGCACCCCTCCACTTCTGCATCCCCAAAGCCTGAAATTACAAGCATAGGCCACCACACCCAGAGTCTGAGGGTATTTTTACTTTTATTTTTAGTCAGACAACGATGAGTTCCAGGCCGTCCTCAGCCTCACTGTCTTCCTGCCTTTGTCTCCCTCATGCTGGGATTCAGGCTTGCACTATGATACATGGTTAATGATGAGTTTTGAGGTGGTTTTTTTTTCTTCAGGCAGGGTCTCACTGTGTAGCCATGGCTAGCATGGAACTTGTTATGTAGAACAGACTGGCCACAAAAATCACAGAGATCAGCCTGCCTCTACCTTTATACTGCTGGGATTAAAAGCGTGTATTACCATGCCTGGCTTAACTTGTTTTCTGTTACATGTTTTATTTGTTTGTTAGTGTGGTTGTGTGCATGCAAACATGTGCATATACACACTCAAGTATCTTTATGCCATGGTGTGGATGTGGCCTTCAAAAGGATTATTTGTATGAGTCAGTTCCCTCCTTCTACCATGTGAGTCTGAGGATTGAACTCAGATCCTAAGCAGCAAGCCCCTTTACCTGTGAATCATCTTGCTTGTTCTGAGAGGTGAATTTTAAGTGTTTATTTTCCTAATCCAATATCTGCTTGGTTAGTTGAGATCAGAAGATGGTATTTCAAATGTTTTGTTTCGCTTCTTTTTCTCATTGGCAGAAATGAAAATCCATTGCTATATAGTTTCCTATTGTTTTTTCCCCTGAGACAGTGGTTATATAATGGATTATGCATGGATCTGCAGTCCTGTCCAGTGCCTTACTAAGTGACAGGGGATATACTATAATCTTTACATTCGTTGGGACAAGCAAGGAGCACAAGGACCTCATCAGGCAGGCTGTCTTGACTGCTATTTTGCTGTCAAGGTTTAAAGAAACTGCAATCTGCTCAGCCTCAAATGTTCCATGGTAGAGTTCATATTAACTCATCATGACTGTAGTTTAAGTGCCTGTAACTTAAAATTCCTCTGGGACACTTTAGATTTGAGTTTAGCCTTCAGCAAGTTGCCATCCGTCACTCCTAGCAACTGGAGACCCTTCCAGGTCAGTCTAGATGAGAGAAGAGCTCATTTTTGACTAAGACAGGGCATGGGTGATAATCACAAAATCAATTTATTGTTTATAATAACACATATGAAAGAAGACCAATAAATGAGGCCAATTATATTTTATGCTAACTATAAAAATTAATAAAACAATTCACTATTCTTTTAAGGACTTTTCCAAAGTAGGTTTTCCCAGCCCTGCCACCCCACCTTCCGTGTACTTGAAGTAAGGCTGTGGTTTTGAGAATCTGATCTATGTGGAGCTTGTTAGAGGTGGACTTGGGAGAATGGCTGCTAATGATCTCTTCTATTACCTTTCAGTCTCCCCTAGATCAAGTCAAGGAAGCTGTGAAGGCCGCCATTGATGCTGGATATCGCCACATTGACTGTGCCTATGTCTATCAGAATGAGAATGAAGTGGGAGAAGCCATCCAAGAGAAGATCAAAGAGAAGGCTGTGAAGCGGGCGGACCTCTTCATTGTCAGCAAGGTACAATGGCCCATGGTGGACATGACTTCTAGGCAAGTGGAAGTATCTGGATATGGGAAGCATCAAGAGCTTTATCTGACATTCCTCTCCGCTGTATTCCCCCAGCCCCTTTCTCCCACCTCCATCATATCTCTGGATGTACATCCACACCAAATCAGTACTAGTAAGAAAATGCTGATGCTGGTCCCTTACTGTACTGGTTCTCCTATAGTAGAGATGACTCCACTGAACCTCCTGGTGTTCTTGGCCTCCCTGTTTTCAGTCAGTGGGATCAACTCTCCAAGTGGCAGTGAGGGGTCTGGTTGGTATGGCCCCTGAACCTTACTGCCTAACACCACTGTGGTCTGAATGGCTCTGGCCTTGATGTTCTCAGATGTGTGTGTTTTAGAGATGGTGGGAGCATCATTTATTGTCATGAAGGACCCTCCTTTCATTTCAAATCAGTAAAATGTATGGATTATAAATTGTTATAAAACAGAGGTGTTGAGTGTTGGGTATTTGAGGAGTTTTGGTCCTGGACTGGACATAGCATGCTAAAGCACTCTTGTCCCAGGAAATTGTAACTGGTGTGACAGATAGGCCCACTGCTGGAGCAGTATGACCGATGTTCTTGGGGAAAAGAGAGTACTGAAAGGGTCATCTTTTCCCAGGGAAATCAGGATACTTGAACTTTAAGGATCAGACACAATTTCTGCCCTCTGAGAGCTGACAGCCAAGAAAGAGAATAACACAGGAATTTCAACTTCTAATCAGTGGTCAAATGTGCTAAATGAAACAGGACACCAAGAGTATGGAAGAACACGCATGCATGACCTTGACTTGCTGAGTGTTGGTAACCTACTGTGCTACCTTTCTTAACCAACTCTATTATATATGAATGGCCCCACTCCCTTGTCACCTGCAGCTGTGGCCCACCTTCTTTGAGAAAAGCCTGGTGAAGAAAGCCTTTCAGAAAACCCTCACGGATCTGAAACTGGACTATCTGGACCTCTATCTGATTCACTGGCCACAGGGATTCCAGGTTTGAGCTGCTCTTTGCCTCATCCTTAGCTGCTGAGCACATGCCAGAAAATAGCAGCTACACCTGAGCTGGGGGAGGGGGATGGGCTGTATCAGTAGTTTTGTGCATAGCAGAAAGCCAATGGTCTATAAAGCATGTAGTGGGACTTTCTGTCCCACCAGCCAACTCCCAAATAACCACAGAGACTTACTATTAATTATAAATGCTTGGCCAATAGCTTAGGCTTGTTACCAACCAGCTCTTACAACTTAAATTAACCCATATTTATTAATTTACATGCTGCCACTTGACTCATGGCTTGTTTCCTCATCTTCTACATGTCCTGCTTTCTCTGCATCTGGCTGAGCTCTTCCTCATCTCTGAGCTCTCTCTCCCTGTCTGTAAGTCCTGCCTACCCTCTCCCTGCCTACCTATTGGCTATTAAGCTCTTTATTAAACCACTGAGAGCAACACATCTTCACAGTGTACAAAAATACTGTTCCACAACAAAAACAGTCTAGGGCAGCATGTGGGAGCACCACGTGTTTGTGTTCTCTTACAATATGGTCTGAGAGAAACTGATTCTTGCCAGCTCAGACAAACTACAAACTGACCTGTCATCTTCCTATTCATTCCCTGCCCAGGTCCCCTGGGCAGAGAGGGTACGACTCTCTTGGGATAGTCTTGTATAACACACTTCAAGGATCAACCCTCCTGCCATTTATAGCACCCCTGCACTGGTGAGTAGCACCCAGGAGCAAAACCCAGATATAGTAATGCTGACAGATAATATAATCTGAAAAACGACAGGTCTGTGTCTGGGACCCCACTCCTGCCTGCTCCTCAGGGTGGAAAGGGGTGGGGGAGGGTCTTCGGAGATGGCTCTGCAGTTAAGAACACTGGTTGCACTTCTAGAGGATGCAGGTTTGATTTTTAGCATCCCCATGGAGGTTCATAACCGTCTACAACTCCAGTTCCAAAGGATCAGACATCCTCTTCTTGCCTCCACAGGCACTTGACAAGCATGTGGTTACACAGACATACATGCAGGCAAGATAACCATTCACATAAAAACAAAAAACAACCAAAAAATAGAAAAATAAAAAATAAATAAAAAATAAAACGACCAAGTCTTTTTAAAAAAGTGAATGTTGGGGGGGGAATTGAAGTGATGTGAATTCTCATTCTGCTGCACATGTGACCAGTTTTGGTGATGATGGCATACTATCCCAAACTTCAGGTTTAGGCTGCAAGGACAGACGCTAGTTAGTATCTTCCCCCGTTAACCATGCCCGTTGATGTAACCTTTATCTACTAACCTTGAAGCCAAAATACCCCTCAAGTGTCTATGGGTTTAGGTATGTTGGGTTAGTTTCCATAGTGACAATAACGGCTCTTACAACATATTTAGGGCAGATGGTAAAACAGTGTCCATGAGGGTCGGACACATAGGGTCCACATTCCACAGTGGGTCGCTACAGAGACTGTACTGAAGTTTGCGGTCTGACGTGTGTTCCCCAGAGTGTGACGAATGGCTGTGTAGGCATTTCCCTCTGGTAAGCCACTGTCCTCAAACCTCACTTCGCAGAGCCAGGCATCCAGATGTAGGTCCTAATGAGCTTTTTGTTCTGCGTTTACAGTCTGGAAATGGACTTTTCCCAACAGATGATAAAGGCAACCTTCTTGCTGGTAAATCCACATTCTTGGATGCTTGGGAGGTACGTTGCAGCTTCTCCAATTATGCTCAAAACTTCCATCAGGCCCCCTGGACACTCCACCCTGGCGTGAAAATGCCCAAGTGCCCCGTGTCTAACTTTACCACTATGATTTACAAGTTGCCTCTCTCTCTTCTACTCATTTTTTGATTTGGGGGAAGGTGTGCTTGTGGAGGTCAGAAAACACTTGTGGAAGGAGGTTCTCTACTTCACCTATGTGAGTTTCTGGAAACTAACTTTGGTCTCTAAGTCACACAGACTGATTTTGACCTTACTCTGCCATCCAGGTGGACTTTGAATTGTGAACCTCTTGCCTTCACCCCCAACGTGGCTGTGATTATCAGCTTACACCTAGGCCCATCTGCTGTCGTAATTCCTCTCTCCGATGCCAAACACAGCTTGCTGTGCTGTGAGGAAGGCCTTGAAGATATGTGGACCCTGGTAGGAGTACCTGCCTCGGTGCTGAACTAGGGCTGAAATCTAGCCTACTGACTACCTGCCCAGCCCAAAATGAAATCAACCCAAGGAGTTGGGGTTTATTTTTTTATTATCCACAGTGATCTCGTTCTGAACTTTCCCAAAAATAATTATCCAACCCTACAGCACCAGCCACAAACTGAACATAAAGTTGTAATTCTTTTATTGTAAGTTCCCGTCCAGTAGTTGCTAGACTATAAACATATACAATGTGCTTCCTGCTTGAGAGTCTTTCAGCCCAGTTCAAGAGCCAAGGTTTCTGTCATCAGCCTCAGTGCTAGGCTACCTCAGCTTACTTCACAGTTCAAATAGCATAAGAATCAGAGAGGGAAGGAAGGAATTGTCTGATCCCGGGAGAGACCTTCAAGGGAGAGTTTAAATTGGGCCTGGAAAAGGAATGTGAACAAAGGCGGTAAAATCATAACGAGAGGCCAGACCTTCACTTTTCCTTCTGGGTCACAGCTGTCCTGGGGAGGGTTAGAAGCGCTGGAACCAGCCATGGGGACACCACAGTCTAGATGGGAATCCCCTTTAGGGCTTCACTGGACCTTGCCATTCAGGAGCCATTCCTCCTATCCAAGGACTAAGCCAAGCCAGCATCCCTGTGTCCTCCTACAACCATCAAACGGTCTTCCTTACTGTGATAGGGCATGGAGGAACTGGTGGACCAGGGGCTGGTGAAAGCCCTGGGCATCTCCAACTTCAACCACGTGCAGATTGAAAGGCTCCTGAACAAGCCTGGACTGAAACATAAGCCAGTGACCAACCAGGTAAATTCTCTTTGGTGAAGGGTCCTGCTCTATGACTGCTTCCACACTGGGAGGCAATTTCCATACTATCTACTGAGTCTCATCTCTGAGGTCTGTGTTCAGGATGCTCGGGGAGGTGGGAGGCAGATCTCTGGTCTGGTCTGTAGCACATCTATCAGTGGGTTGCATTTGGTCTTTGCTATTTCTCCTGTAGAAAAGTCCTTCTGAGCCAATCAGAAACCCGACCTACTTCCCTAGTGACAGGTGTTTTCTCTTGCAGGTCGAGTGTCACCCATACCTCACTCAGGAGAAACTGATCCAGTACTGCCGCTCCAAGGGCATCACTGTCACGGCCTATAGCCCCCTGGGCTCCCCAAACAGACCTAAGTAAGGCTTCAGAGCAGTGGCTCTTTCTTTTAACACTCTTAAAACAGTGTTTGATAATTGGTTCATAATTTCTAAGGCACCAGGAAAAAAAAATGTGTCTATCTTGGCAATGTGTTGGGCCACACAAGGGGGAATGCAGCTGTAATAATGTTTGGGAAAACCCAACAGTAGTCCTGGCTGATGCTCAGAGAATATGCCATTTCCATCTTGCAGTGCTGGGTCACACTTTCTAATTGCTAAAGCTCCTGGTCCCATAGCTGGGCTTCTGGGAGAGACACAAAGCTCTCCTTTTTCCCCCCCTGTCTCTCAGAAGGAGAAGACTGTTGTACTCAACCTTGTCCTGGCCGTAATATTCATGGGCATGTACTAGCCATGGTGGTTTTCACTCCAGCCATCTTTCTGCCTCTAGTGCCAATCCAGAGGACCCTGTAGTACTGGAGATTCCCAAGATTAAAGAAATCGCTGCAAAGCACAAGAAAACTGCAGCCCAGGTAAAATAGAGTGTTTCCCCCTTGTATCTAGCAATCCGTTCTTGAAGTCGTGTGTTTTGTTTGTATTGCTTTCTTTTAATCTGTTTGAGGGGAAGAAATGAGAAATGCCAGTCTGTTGGCATCTCCTGGTGGTGCCACTGGCATCAGAGAGGCTGCCTCTGTTCATTATCTTCCGGTCAAGCCCTAGGCTCAGCCTCAAGAACATGGCTAACTGGACACAGTCTCAGCCCTCTGACCACAGGCTACCCTCCTCCTTCCTAACTGGGGAAACTGCAGTGCTGCTTCCAGCATCCCCTGATATAAGACGAGGACTGGCAAGTGTCTCTAATAATAGCTAAAGCCACAGAGAAACACAGATGCATTTTCTTATTTATTGCACTAGGAGGGTTCCCTGTAGGTAAGTGGATACCTACTGTCCCCGCTTTGTGCACAGGTCCTGATTCGGTTCCATGTCCAAAGGAATGTGGCTGTGATCCCCAAGTCTGTGACACCCTCCCGCATACAGGAGAACATTCAGGTAAGACGTGGGCTGAACATCTGCTATTCCTCAGGGGAGTGGGGCTTTAATCCCACTCCTTCAGGGCCAGTGTGTCTTCCCTTCCAAGTAGCTACTTGATCGACACTTAGGCTAGGGAGCTGGCCTCAGCAGAGCTGCAGCGAACACGTGGGCCACGGATGGGTTGGTGGCAGGCACTAGCAAAGGCCTGTCAGGTCTGAGCACATGCGCTTTATCCACAGCCAAGATTCTGGCTTACAATTGAGCACTTAGATCACAGGCCACACACTGTCCTGGTCAACTGTGGACTGTCTTGGTCTACTCACCCCTTTTTCAAAGGGGATAGAATGGATTGAAAAAACCATGTCTCTGATAGACCCCCTCAAGGATTTCAGTCATTGCACACACTGTGTATACCTCCTTGTGTAATACTAATACTTCTAAATAATCCAGCCATAATTTAGAGAATAATTTGGATGCATTGTGTATATAATGGGAGAAACAACCTTAGATCCCAACAACACTTCCCTTGCTAAGGATGTTTTCGGAACTTTCTAGGTCTTTGACTTCCAATTGAGTGATGAGGAGATGGCCACTCTTCTCAGCTTGAACAGAAACTGGAGGGCCTGTGTCCTGCGTGCGTAAGTGGCACCCGGTTAAGTATGAGGGTGATCAGGCCTTTCTGTAAGGTTGTAAAGGGTAAGTGGGAAGGAATAAAAGGAATGTAGGATTAGGGATGGCTTCAAATACTATTTTCTGGCAGTTGTGAAAAATGAACGTCTGAGTCCTGGGGAATCACCAGGAGTAGAGACATTGTTATTTGATGCTCATTTTCTGAATCTTACACACACAGGAAGGAGTTATCACTCCTCTGTGGGAGCCAGAGTTCTTTTTTTTTTCCTTTTTTTAAAATTTATTTTATTTTATTTTACAATTCCATTCAGTTCTACATATCAGCCACAGGTTCCCCTATTCTCCCCCCTCCCACCCCCTCCCCTTACCCCCAGCCCACCCCCCATTCCCACCTCATCCAGGGCAAATCCTCCCCCGACTGGTAGACTCAGTCCAGGCAGGTCCAGTCCCTTCCTCCCAGACTGAGCCAAGTGTCCCTGCATAAGCTCCAGGTTTCAAACAGCCAACTCATGCAGTGAGCACAGGACTTGGTCCCACTGCCTAGTTGCCTCCCAAACTGATCAAGGCAATCAACTGTCTTACCTATTCAGAGGGCCTGATCCAGCTGGGGGCCCCTCAGCCTTTGGTTCATAGTTCATGTGTTTCCATTCATTTGGCTATTTTTTTTCAATAATTGAGTAAAACTGAAATTTATTATAAGCCACAGTCGTCCTAGGGACCTCCAAGCTATATATATAGCCTCCATGGTTCTATGGGTTGTGGTCTGATTGTTCTTTATTTTATATCTAGAATCCACTTATGAGTGAGTACATACCATGACTGTCTTTCTGGGTTTGGGTTACCTCACTCAGGATGATTTTTTCTAGTTCCATCCATTTGCCTGCAAATTTCATGCTTTCATTGTTTTTCTCTGCTGAGTAGTACTCCATTGTGTATATGTACCACATTTTTTTCATCCACTCTTCCATTGATGGGCATCTAAGTTGTTTCCAGGTTCTGGCTATTACAAATAGTGCTGCTATGAACATAGCTGAGCATGTATCTTTATGGTATGAATCAGCATTCCTTGGGTATATGCCCAAGAGTGGGATGGCTGGGTCTTGAGGTAGTTCGATCCCTAATTTTCTGAGAAACCGCCATACTGATTTCCACAGTGGTTGTACAAGTTTACATTCCCACCAACAGTGGAGGAGTGTTCCCCTTGACAGCCAGAGTTCTTATTCCCTCTTAGATCATACCTGTTGCTTCTACGGAACAATTTCTTCTCCATGCTTGTTGCTGCAGGGCAAGTCATATTGAGGACTTTCCTTTCCACGTGGAATATTGAAGCTGAACTACCTGATGAGCTTGCCCAGTGGCCCCTCTTCGATGATGTGAAATCCACTCCTCAGGACTACTATTTTTGCCCAGCCTACCAGATATCACACCAAGCCAGCCATGATAAGGCAATTCTAATTTTCATGCCCAACTAGAAGCAGACTGTCACAGAGAAATGTGACTCAGCAAAGGACAATGGTTTTCATTAATTTAATCTGGCCAAATGTCTGTCTAACCCCAGGAATACTGGTAATCCTGAGGCTATAAAGATAAAATAATAAAAATAACAATAGTCACAAACATTTTCAACACCTTCAGAAGTGCTTTTTGAACGATGGACTCATCGGGTCCAACTTTTCATCATTCATATTGCTGAGGGCCCCAGGAAATAAGGGGCTAAAGCAAGTTTTAAAGGAAGCTCTCTGAGAGAGCTCAAGGCACTTTGAGACCCTCCTCTTCCCAAGCCTTCTCCTGAAGCATCAATCTAATTAATCTTTATCAATAAAAAAAAAATGGGAGTCAGAGAAAGAACCTGAAAGATCAGAGAAGCAGCGAGCAGCTACCAGTCGCCTCATACCTCTTCCGTTCCTCCGTCCAGAAGGGCTGAAATCCTCTCTCAGCCCTGCCTTACTACTTCCTGCCTCCTCTCTGTCCACAGTCCTCCAAACCTCTATGGTTAATTTTGGTCGGCTTGTGGCTGGCTCCACCCTCTGACTCCAAGCAAGCCTTATTTGTCAGAACACAAAATATCACACAACAATGCCCTGGCCAGTACTTTCCTCTTCCCCGACGGCTTTCTTGACTGTCTCCTCTTGTTGCTCTTTCATCCTGCCTTTGAAATGCCTCTTGACAAAGGGTCAATACTGTTGGTGTAAGAGCCCTTAAAATTCACACAATTCCACCGTTCCTTGAAAGTATAACATTTCTGGGAATGGGGCAGGGAATTGGGACGTCTGGATAGGACATTTACTATTGCCATTAATCTGGAACATGTCCTTCTTTCTATAGAGAACTATTTTTAGAAACCATTTCTAGAAAACATTTTTAGAAACTATTCCAATAATCTAGGAATGTCCACAAGAGAGCACAATGAGCAACTGGCCATCCATTTTACAAATTAAATAATTAAAATACATAATGCTAACGTTTTGCCACATTTAGTCCAAATGCTTTTTAAAAAGAAATTTATTAAAGAACCAAGTAGTAGTCTGGACAGTGGAGGACCACTCTATACTGCCCTCATCCTTGTTCCCCATAATCAGTGTCCACTGAAGACAACTGAGTCACCTCATTCTCTGCTGCTCATGGCCCTCCCTATGCTCATATAAATTTCCTGCTCTGCTCTTCCCCAGGGCCCATGGGGATGGGCAGACACCTGCTATCCAAATATCCTAGTCAGATGGCTTCTTGTGTGATTGCTCAGTGAGGTTCTCTTAAGAGGCTGAAAATCTGCAGAAAGAGAAAGGCATTAGTATATCTGTCCACGCAATCCCAGCTCTTTCTTGAAGCCTCCACGTTGATTCTGATTCCTACCAGTTGACACCACTTTTGGGGTTAGGGCATCCCATGCCTCCTAGAAGAGTTGGTTGTTTTTACTCGTTACTCCCTGGGGGACCCACCACCCAGCTCCCAAATAATTGTACAGAGGCTTATTCTTACGAATGCCCTGTGGGAGTCCAGCTCCCACCTTTCAAAGAGTTCTTGGGGGGAGGAGAGAAGAATGAGGAAGTATGAGAAATATAGCAGAGACGCAGAGAAAGACAGAGATACAGGATAGCTTCGGGAATGTCCTGGGTCAATACCCAGTCACCTCAAGGCTTATTCCAAAGGGCTTTTTATATAATGCCAAGGGGTGAGGCAAAAGACCTCCCCCTTTCAAGATCAAAGCACAACATACAGCCAAGTGTAGACCCTTCAAAACACCTGGTAACCACGCCTGTGGCCAAATCATCCCATTATGCAGCCCTGCTGGGTAAAGCAAGCCCAGATTCTCTGACCCTGAGGAAGGTCTCACTAGAGAGCCTCTATGGGTCCCTACATGCCCAGCCTTAGCTTGGCTTGTTTCTAGCCAGCTTCTCTTAACTTAAATCATCCCATCTACCTTTTGCCTTTGGGCTTTTATCTTTCTCTATTCTATATATCTTTCTTTAGTTTTTACTCTGGGGCTGGTTGTGTAGCTTGTGGCTGGCCCCTGATGTCCTCTTCTCCTTCTCCTTCTCTCACTCCACCTTCTCTTTTTCTTCTATTTATTCTCTCTGCCTGACAGCCCCACCTGTCCTTTTTCTCCTGCCTAGCTATTGACCAATCAGGTCTTTACTAGACCAATCAGGTGTTTTAGACAGGCACAGTAACATAGCTTCAGAGAGTTAAACAAAGGCAACATAAAAGAATACAACACATCTTTGCATCATTAAACAAATGTTCCATAGCATAAATGAATATAACACATCTAAAAATAATATTCAACAATAGGGAGCGGTGGTCTCTACCTGCTGCTGCTCACCTTGGAATCACCTCCTACTCTTTTGCTCGATATCCCTGCTCTTCCATCAAGGTTGCAGAAGGGTGGAGCTCGCTTTTGAGGCTTTGATGTTTTCGGCCTGGACTCTCCCTGACTCTGGTGATTGCTGGAATCCTTGTGGCTCTTGGCTGTGTAGCTGCTGGACTCATTTCTTCCTCTGCCTTCCCATGATGTTCTTACTCCAGTCCTTGGATTCATGACCCACTCTCACCATTATACTCTCCCACCAAGACGAGAGCTGTGGAATCTTAGAGGGAAGCAGATTTGTGAGAATAAAAATATCCACAAGGCCAGCCTGTGCTCTCTAAGAACCTCTTCTCCTGGTGTTAACTATAAAACAATACTTGTAATAATGAGCTAGCCTGATGTTGCGGATATTTATTTCTAGCACTGAGGAGTCTGAAGCAGGAAGATTGCAAAAAGATCCAGGCTGGCTCTAGCAGCTATCAGGGGCCTTGTGGAGAGCCTGCTCCAAGACCACCCCCAGGGTAATGCAAGAAAATCCACGAAGGTGGCGAGGACTAGACTTTTTCTGAGGGTATTTAGAAATGAGGTTCTGACTGGTAAAATAAGAAAACACACATTTTCTGATGTTAACTTTCTCTTTTACTTCATCTTAAGAATTTCTCTAACTTTCCTGTCTCCTCATTGCTACATATCCCCACACTGCTACATTCTACACATACAGCTACATACATCTGTCTCTGCATACATACAGCCATACATCTCTATACACAGTTACATCTGTTTACACATGTCTACACACCTTTCTTCTACATTATTCACTCACTCTTTACTCACTCTTTCACCCACTCATTCCCTCACACTTCTCTCATATGTCTTCTTCATCTTCATCTCTCACCCAGCATGCACACACACACACACACACACACACACACACACACACACACACACACACACACACACACTGCAGCTCTCACATAGCTCTACACAGCCATCTCTCTCCACACCACCACTGCTGCTCCACCCTCAGCCAAACTCTGGAAAACTGTAAGTTACATTTTCAGGGCCCTACTCATTCTCAAAACACAAGATAAGTAGTTTTTCTTAGGCTAGTAATGTCACATTGACCCACGCATGTAGCTCTGAGTTGGTGAGGGGTCCCAGACAGTAAACAATTGGCTGAACCTTGAGCGGTATGTGCAGAAAGGGAGCTACTGCAAGGACTATGACTTGATGTAAACAGCCTGGCCTTGATTTAGCAATAAACAACACCTGGAAATTAGTCTTTGCGTATATTCTGCAGGGGCAGGTTAGTCTGTTTTGAACTAATTCTAAGGTCTTTGAAAAATGTGTCAGTAAAGAAGAATATTCTGGTAATATTTCTGTTCATCAGAATTATACAGCTTACACAGAAATCCACAGCTAAATGTGTGCCCAGAGATGGAAAACACACTACCCTTTGGCTGTGGAAAGCACCCACAGCTGTTCTTATTAGGGAGACATAACAGTGGCATCCGAGAAAGTTACAGACAGAAAACAACTGGTTTCCACAGCCAGTGACCCCACGGCTTTGCCAGGTGGGCTCCCCATCAGGGAGTTATCCATCTTGTGGGTCGACTTGTCAAACACTAGTTGTCACTTGCTGTATACTCCCACAGACCTCAGCAGGCAACCTAGTCTCTCTCTCTCTCTCTCTCTCTCTCTCTCTCTCTCTCTCTCTCTCTCTCTCTCTCTCTCACTCACACACACATTGTCTCTCTCTCTCTCTCTCTCTCACTCACACACACATTGTCTCTCTATCTCTGTTTCTCTCTGTCTCTCTAATACACACACATACAAATTTGCCATGTACATTACTCACAATGGTCTTCAGAACACACAGCCTGTCAAGTGTCCTCTCACAAGTACAGAGACAGGAGGAGGGACCTGTAAGTTGGAGGTCACGATCCTCTAAATATTTATATTTCTACATCTTCCAAAGTAAGTTCCCCCTTCTGCCTGCCTCAGAGAAGCTGCAGCTCTAGAGACAGGCTCTTTCTCTAATGGCAAACTGCAGAAGTTTCTAAAGGCCCTGGGTCCCTTCAGTGACCAATTCTTTCATTTTTTGAATTGAAAATTTTTATACAGTATATTCTGATAGTGGTTTCCCCTCCTCCAACGTCTTCAAGATTCTTTCCATCTCCCACCCACCCAACTCTACACCCTTCTCTCTGTGTCTTTGGAAAGCAAACAAATAGGCAAAAACACAAACAAACCAGGAAACACACACCACAACACAACACAACACAATACACAAAAAACCTTAGAAACACAAGAACAGAAATCATCACTTTTGCCCGAGCTCTGACAGGGAATAGTAACCTCACAAAATGAACCTTCCTGCTCCTTCTCTGACTCCATCATTGAAGCGAAACATCTCTCTGAGCTTGGCTTCATCTGTTTATGAATGAACAGCACTGGAAAGCCAGTGTCTCTGTGGTAGCTCTCAGGCTCTGGAGTCTTGTGACTTCACTCCGTTCTCCCAGGAAGCTGGAAGCCCAGTTCTGGGACAAGCGTGTAAACACAGGCCTCATAATTATCAGCCGGCACCATCATCCCTTAAGAATTCACCAGACAAGGAGCTGTGCACTCACAACTCTGAGGAGCTGAAGGGTTTGCTCTGCCCCAGTGGAGGCCTGTGCTGCTTCAGCATGGGGTGAGCCTGGGCTGGCAGCCAAGGCCATGTCTAACTGCCAGGACAAATGCAGTTGTGGGCTTTGGGTTGCCGAAGAGAGGATGGCGCTGGTTCAGGAACTGCAGCCTGGGTCAGCCAGAGGCTCTCAAGTCTAGTTGAGGTTAGAGACCACTGTGTGGTGTTACAGCACCACAGTCTGGCTAGTGTTCCAGCACCACCAATGACCAGGAACTCCATTCCTAAGGAATCCTTGGGAAATGCTCTGTTTAGGAAACTCTTATGTGCTCGCCTCTACTTTCTTCCTGTGCATCTTAATTCTGTGAGCAGTGAAAGCATAGAACAGGCTGTCCTAGCCTTCAGCAAAACAGGAAAGCCCCCCACCCCAATACTAAATCTAGCTGCTTTACATCTATGTTCTACTCATTTGGTTTCTTGATAAATATCTCCAATTAGTGGATACAGTTGAAATTCAATCAATTAGCATGAATAACATCTTCCAGGATCGTGATATACCCGGGTCTCCTCCATACCTGGCTAGTTCAAAGAGCTCCTAGTGCTTCTCAGCACACTCCTTCAGCTTCTCCTAGAGGACCATTCTGACCTTTTTCTCTTGTTGATATGCCTGGGTGCAATGGCTCTGTCCATATCTGTTATGGTCCATTTTTATCATCAACATGATTAGAATAAGAAAATATCTAGGACATTACTGAGGCACACCTCCTCTGAGTGCCCTCATGGAAGTGTCTCCTGGTAGCAGTAACAGAGAGGGAGACCTACCCCGATGGCAGTGGCACATTCCTAAGAGGTGGCTGAATGAAAGAGGGAAAGGAAAAGCCCAGCGGAGTTCCAGAATTTATTTCTTATTTCTTCCTGTTTCCCGATTCGAGCACAAAGCCTTCTATTCCTCCAACAGGCCCTCCCCCCACAGTGGACTATGCCCTCCCACACTGTAAGCCAGAAAACCTATACACTCTCTTAAGTTGCTTTCTGATAAGTATTTCACAACAGAAACTAACCAACACAGTATCCAAGGTCAGCCAAACCTTAATGGGTTCATTCACCTGTCCAGAGATAAATGGAAGAGAAAAACAATGTATGCCATGGGGCTAAAAACCAAGTAAGACAGAGTTAGCGCAATGCCAAAGAAGAAATGCTATGAGAATCAATATGAGCAAGAGGCAGCCTTCTGTACTTTCTGCCTTAAGAAAGGGAAACTAAGGTGAACTGTCACATTATTTCACCTCAGGATATCTGAACCCTATATACCAACAGCACAGATAATATTGAAGCCATCTTCTCTGCTTCCTCATAGCCAAATTATTCTCACAAACTATGTATTTAAAATTCCCTCACTACCTTATAGCCAAGCTAATAAGGGAAGCATGTCATACTTCCAGTGCAAAATATCTAACAAACAATAGTACCATTTACCCAATCATGATTTGGAGCCTGATTTCAGTGAATGTCTGCTCTTTTATATATGGATTCTGATATATTTGTTTCCAGAAGCTCTAGGAGACTTCTGTAGTCAAGAATCCTATCAATGCTGATTTGAGTAAATCAGAACCTGTTCCAGGAAATGTAAATAAGAGAGATAATCCCTAGGAATAGTAGAGAGAAAAGAAAAGAAAGGATGAATAGAAGCCTTGGGAAATCATTATTTTATGGGGCTGGAATAATGGGGCAGAAAGCCTGGCCTTGAGAAGGAAGGGCTAAATACATACCTTCCAGATACACCAGCACCCAGAGTACACTGACACCTTCCACATCTCTTCATCACTCCTGCTGAGATCAGAGAACTAAATGCATGAAATTAGAGAGAAAATGCATGAAAATAAATTCTGTGGCAGCATTACAAAGCAGAGGAGTGGGCGTGCTAAGCAAATATTCTACTGACTGTTGCAGAATATTTGTAAACTGTGTGAAGATGTGTTGCTGTGATTAGTGTAATAGAAAAGCTGAATGGCCAATAGCTAGGCAGGAGAAATAGGTGGGACTTCTGGGCAGAGAACGGAAGAGGAATCTAGGCATGCAGGAGAAGCCAAGAGACATGGAGAGGAAACAGGAGGTTCAAGTTGAAAGAGAGGTTAAGCCATGTGGCAAGGATATAGATTAATACAAGTGGGTTAATTTAAGTTATAAGAACTAGTTAGGAACATGCCTAAGCTATAGGCTGAACTTTTATAACTAATAAAACTCTCTGTGTCATTATTTGGAAGATGGCTGGAGGGACTGAGAAAGACTCCTTACATATGGTATCCAACATGGGGGCATATATTTCCACATAGGACCTGAGAAAGCTTAAAAAGAAAAGTTCCAAACACACAAACATGGAGCCAGACATGGCTTTCTAGTCCACAGTCTCTCACATAGGCCACACTGTACAGAGACATGGCTCTGGCTCCTGCATGTGGGCTAGAGCCAGCCAAATCCATGTATGGAGCCACATGTGGGTTTAAGGCTTGGCTCACATGGTCAGAGAAGGCTGCAAGTGTGCAGTAAAAACTGGGTATATACAGTCATAGGAAAAATAGTTTAAAAATAATAGAGTCTTTAAAGAGAGAGTAAAGTATTATAAAAGAAAGAAGCCACATAAAGATAGGAAATACACAGGGCATCTGGATCCTATATGGTGCTTTGTTGACTTTGAATTTTGTGAATGCTGATGAGCAAATGGCAGCTGCTGAGAGACATTGGATTATGAAAGGGACTGCTGAATTAAACCAGCCTAGATATTTTAGAGATGTCTTGGTTTCAAGAGAGGTTATGCCTTTGTTTTCACAGGAAACAAAAAGTTATGGCTCTCTACAAAATTAATAAAGATCAGATTTGATTAGAGGGAGACCTGAAAATCTTGGCTATGGTGATATTTTATTTGTACTAAAATGTGATTTGTATGTTAATAAATAAAGTTGCCCTGGGGGTCAGAGCTATTAGCAAACCATAACAGAAACTGGGCAGTGGTGGCACACACCTTTAATCCCAGCGCTTGGTAGGCAGAGCTAGGTAGATCTCTGTGTGTTCAAGGATACAGCCAGCATTGGAGACACACGCCTTTAATCTCAATACCAACCATAGAAGACCTGGAAGTCTATACAGACAGGCAGTGATTAGGAGGTCATGTGGTTGGGTTTACAACCAATGAGAAGGCAGAACAGAAACTATATTAAAAAAAAAAAAGACAGACACAGGAAGTAGCTCTCTTTCGGAGAGGTAGGATCACCATGACAGTGAAGGGTAAGGTTTTTAGCTCTTAGCTATTGCTCTGACCTCTTGGCTTTCATCTCTGTATTGGTTTTGTGTTTCTTATTTAATAAGACGGTTGGTTACATCTACACTTGGCTACAGACATAAAGAAAGAAATTAAGAAAGACTACAGGACAGGGATATATGCTGATCCCTCTACTATGGGAACAGCTCTGAGACTGGATGAGACATGATAAGTCTTGTTGGCTACAGAGTCCTCATGACTTATTATTACATGCCATCATTTCATATAACATGGATGGAGATTTATAGTTTGGTTATATAGCCCAAAAGGATTTATAAAGTTGACAGATGTATTTTACCTGCACAAACATAAGACAGAAAATCATCTTTAGTGGTCTTGTGCACACCACACAATCCATACTTGTGTTAATGCAGATATATATGTTACCTTTAAAAGTTTATGTGTTTTCAGAAAAAAAGGACCAAACAGCAATAAAGATAAGTAGCCCAGGTGATCCAGCCTCTCAGAATGCCTTTTTTGCAGTTTCCTCAAAATTCTGCATCCACAACAACTTCAAACCTGCTAGCTGACATGGCCCAGCCTCACAGACTATCTAGCCAATCCTTCAGGTAAGCTCTATACTTTTCTATCACACAGAGACTAAAGAAAAAATAATAAAGCTAGCTCTCCCAGGACTTGACCATTATCCCAATTTTGTCAGGGTCCCCTAAAGATGTCATCACCCCCAAACAACAGAAATCATTCTAGAGAACATGATGTACACATTCCCAAGAGTTGGAGTGGGTTGTTTTTGGTCATTCATTGGGTTATGGATGTTTGTCATCATTTAGGGGAATTGGTTACAAGTTATTATTGGTCATGGTCAGGAAAAAAGCTGAACAAAGGAGATTAGATTCAGGGATCTCTTTCTGAAGGGAAAAAGAGGGAATATAGTATAGAAACAATGGGATTAAAGGGTGGATTGTTGAGTCTATTTTTTCCTCAGAGCTGAGGATCAAACCAAGGACCTTGCACTTGCTAGGCAAGTGCTCTACCACTGAGCTAAATCCCTAACCCCTGTTGAGTCTATTTTTGAACAACCACTAGTCTCAAATTTTTTACATTGGTATGGATTTTTATATATTGATACAAATTTGAAGTTATTTTTATTATACCGTATATGTTTCTTCTCTTGTTTAAGGTATTGTACCTATGTGGCTCATTGAAAAATGTAAAGTTTTGGCCCTTGAAAGCTATTTAGGATAAAGAAAGATAGGTTAGTAGTTAGTCATCTATAACAATCAAACTTATAGTCATGTTAGGTATGTTTTAAGGTCAAACAGGGATATATTTTAAATAGATAGATAGTCTTCAAATACTTTAAAGACCCAAAGAATATGGCATTTAAAATATTTTAATAACATAAGGCATACAGTAAGACATACCTGCTTCTGGCAGCTCCAATTTCCTTCAAAAAAGGATGATGGGCATCAAAGAACCTCCATATAGAATTTTGCTTTCAATGTGGCAAAGCTAGACAACTGGGCTAGATACTGCCCTTGCCTCGACTGCCGACAGCATGCTGTCCAAATTGGACAAACAGGACACAAAAGAAGGTGACTGCTAAACTTTGCCAAGATAAGGCAAGACAGTCCTTCAAAATTTCTGCTTCACAGAAAAGTCAGTCAGATATTCTAGGCCTGTAGGCTGAAGATGAATGCTCAATGTTGCAATGGAGCCTTGGGTGACTGTCCAGGTAGTCAGCTGTCTCTGTCATTTCTATAGTTGTTTACTCTGCATGCCCTATTTACTCAGGTAATGTCATATCCTTCTCAGATCTTTGATGGGGTTGAAGACTAGGTAATTATAATTCAGAAAATTCGAAAAGTAACTTACTTAAGAGATGTTAAGTTTATAAGGTTGAGAAACATAAAAGCTTAAGCTGTTTATCTAAGATGTTTTAAGGTCTAAAAAGATATTTTTTAGGATGGTAATACAAGTTATGATAAAAAGTAGTTTAGGTATGAAACTCTGGGCTTACTAAGATAAGATAGATAATACAGTACTTTCTCTGAATTTGACAAATACAAATAGAGTGGGCACTGTAAATGTAATTCCTATCTGATAATTTTTCTTATTGTATATAATTTTACTATGTTAGAGTTAAAACCTTTCCTTTTTACTTAGTCAAAAGTGGATATGTTGTGGGATATTTGTACACTGTGTAAAGATGTATTGCTGTGATTGGTGTAATAAAAACCCGAATGGTCCTTACCTAGGCAGGAGGCATAAGTGGGATTTCCAGGGAGAGAAATGAAGAGGAGGAGGCATCTAGGAACACAGCAGAAGCCAGGAGACACAGAGGGGAAGCAGGAGGTGCAAGATGGAAGAAATATAACACCACATGACAGAATATATATTGATATAAATGGGTTAATTTAAGTTATAAGAGCTAGTTAGAACAAGCCTAAGCTATAGGCTGAGCTTTCATAATTAATAGGAAGTCTCTGTGTCATTAATTGGGAGCAGGCTGGTGGGACACAGAAAAGACTCACTGCAAGCAGCTGAGCTAAAGCTCCACTGCCTGAAGTCAGGATGTTAACATAAAATACAATCACAGCCTCTAATAGGTAATATTATTAACTACAGGATCTAGAATAGGTGAAGAGACAAACCCCTGGCATGCCTGTGTGTAGTGGGTAGCCATTCCAGCTTGGATCTGGAAGTTCCAACCCCCATTGAGACTCTGGCAACTGTCACGCCTACGAGGCGGGGCCAGGGGAGGCGCCTGGAGACCTGAGAGCTGGATGAGCCAGTGCTCTCTCTGTGCCGGGACGCTGAACGGTGAAGGTGGACTGTGCAGAGCTCCGGAGAACACCGCTGGACTGTGATACACCTTCCCCAGACCCTGCGACCTACCTATTACTTAATTTGTGAGTTACGCCATTAAATAAATATCCTTTTAACTATGTGGAGTGGCCAAAATAATTACTCCAATACCTGTGAGAAAGTATCTAGATTAGGTTAATTAGGGCGTGATTACCCACTCTAACTGTGGATGGCATCATTTGATGAGTTGGGGCCCTAGCTAGCTGAGTACAAACATGCATTTCTATCTGCTCCTTGAGTTTGGATGCAATGTGATCAACTACCTCACATTCCTGTCTCATGTCTTCCCTGCACGGTAGACTGTATTCCTTCAAATTGTGAACCAAAATAAGCCCTTCTTCCCTTAAGCTGTTTCTGCCAGATATTTTGTTATGGCAATAAGAAAAGTTATAAATATGTAACACCTAGCTCATTCTTTTTCATTAAGTTTTTTCTTCTAGATTTTGTTTATACTTTTAATCAAGTAAATTTTATTATGCACATGTATTCATCAGAATAAAAAAAATAGAAAGACAAGTTTCTTAGACGTATAAACCATGTAGCCAGACGTATATAAGCAAAGACTTTATTAAACACTCTGAGGTTGATTAAAAGTAGCAACAGCTTATTTACAATAAATCCCATCAAGAAGTGAAGTCACTTTCTAATCATCAACTTGGTACTGTTTTGGCAATTCTTTTACCAAGAGAATGTGGTGGAAGTGACAGTGCACATACCTCATGAATAGGGTCACTGAGATGCTATTACTTTATGATTGTGAATAAGTCCAAGCCAAACCTAAGAGGGAGCCTGACTGATGCCATGTGGACCAAACATTCCCAGCCCAAACCTTGAAGCCATTAGAATTTGAGTAAATGGCTGTTGTTACAATGAGCTGACATCTTACCCAGAAATCACTGATTACTCCCAACTGCCCAATAAGGTGTTTTTTGCTGACTCAGATTTCTTGGCTAAAGAACAAATATTAACAAGAATAATACACCTGTCTTTACTTTGTGACTCACAGAGGATTTCCAAATGATAACATTTACACTGTCAGGCCACCCAGTGTGCATAGGGAGTAGATGTAAGGGACTTTGTACTGTATTCTGGTGCCACCAATTACGATATATGCGTGTATTATTAATGTTGAAGTAAATCATTTAACAATACATTATGATGGGCATAAAGGTTTTCTAGGTGCAAAACATCATGTCAGTAGACTTCCATAAACAGAGTAATCATATACCATCTGGGAATTAAAATTTGCTTCAAGATCTAACCAGAGTCAACTTATTAACAATGAGAATGTATAAAAGGCAAAAAGAAGCACAAAAGAATAGAAAGAAACACATCACCTATGTGTTATCCCCACATAATATCACACCATGGCAACACCTACTTCCCTCCCATGGATTGCTGACTACCTGAGTGTTATAACTGACTTAAATCCAGTCAGGACTTGCCCATCACTAAACTGAATCCGGAATTAAAATCCTTAAAATCAAGATTCTGTTGTTCCCCTCTCCTCTGGATCTCTTTTCTCACAGGAAACACCCGACAGGCCAGGAAAATCCCTCTTTTTCTTTCTCCCAGTAACTGAGTTCCTGTCTACAACAAGGAAGTCTAGTTTCCCAGCTATGCTAAACTTGTTGACTGATGTGAACAACAGTAAAAGTTTAATAAAGTTTAATAAAGTTTAATAAAGTCCTTCAGATGTGGAGAAACAACTCTGTCCTTCCAGAGGTAAGTGGACAAGCAAAATATGGTATAATCGGGGCTAGAGGGATGGCTCAGTGGTTAAGAGTGCCTCCTGCTCTTCCAGAAGACCAGAATTCAGTTCCCAGCATCCATGTCTGGAGTCTCACAACAACCTGAAACTCCAGCTCCAGGTGATTGGGATGCCCTCTTCTGGCCTCTGCAGGTACTCACACATAAGTAAAAATAAAATAAAATTTAAATGTGGTGCATAAAGGGAGTGGAACAATAATCTCAATAAACTAGAAATGACCAATCACCAAGGCACTAAGAGGCACAGAGGGATTCTAAGTTTACAATGTTAAGTTTTGAACATCTTTTATAAACAACTTCTTATTCTAGCTATGGGACACACTTGGAAGGATGAAAAAGAAATAATATAAAAATAGGAAACAGACCCAGGTGAGATCCACATCAGTAATCCCAGTATTTAGAAGGTAGAAGCATGAGAATCAAGATTCGAAGGTTGTGCTAAGTTATCCAGCCACCAGTTCAAGGCCACCAGGGACTGTGCATGACTCTCTCTCAATAAAATAAAGAACGCAAGAGATGCATAGAAACTGGCCAGGAAAATAAGTAGCAACAGAGGAAAAGACATAGTGCTTAGAAAGTGTGGTTCTTTGGGAAAATAATCCAATGGCTTCATATTTTTTTAAACAAATAACACAGCTGTTACCTAGGTACAATCTGTGAAGTAGCTCATAAACCTACTTGTTTAAAAAAAATAAATAAATACCATAGCAGCATTGCAAAACAGAGGAGTGGGTTTGTTTTGATATTTGACTTTTGTAAAATAGTGCCGCAAAAGCAAATATATATAGCCTACCAAAATAATAGTTTAATGTTGCTAACTTTTACTATTAATACATTAGTCTCAATCTTTCAAAAATCTAATAACTAATTATAAGAAAGCGTTTTTGAGAATAAGAATATTCACCTGGTTATATATTGTAGTGGGTAGCCATTCCAGCTTGGATCTGGAAGTTCCAACCCCCATTGAGACTCTGGCAACTGTCACGCCTATGAGGCAGGGCCAGGGGAGGCGCCTGGAGACCCAAGATCTGGATGGGCCAGTGTGCTCTCTGTTCCAGGACCGTGAATGGTGGAGATGGACCAAGCAGAGCTCCAGAGAACACTGCTGGACTGTGATACACCTTCCCCAGACCCCGCGACCTACTTATCCCTTAATTTGTAAGTTACGCCATTAAATAAATATCCTTTTAACTACGTGGAGTGGCCTTAATAATTTCACCAATAATATATATATTAGCAAATACATTCTCATAACAAGAGACCCAGGCCTCAGCAGAATTGCAGCCACAGCTAAAAGGCCTGAGCAGGATGCTCCCCTATTCCCCCCAACTGCCCCTGACCTTTGCCCTAGTCACAGAGAGAGCCATGAACACCTCATCCCACAGGGAAGGGCCAATCAGAAGCAGACAAACAACTCCAGGTGTCCCTCTGCTGAGACTAAAATATTGCAATTCCCAAGAGAGCCAATCAGCTCAGTCTAGGTACTCCTAGCCAGGGCTTGAGCCAATCCCAGGCCTGTAACTAGGCCATCTTGGAATCCCCCAAGTCCCCCCATTGTCTAGCCACTATAAAAACCCTCACCCTGTGCTGCTCTGGGCCTCTCCTGCATCAGTCGGTTGGACGGAGAGGCCTGAATTAATTCGTATGAAAGACTTTTTGTTTTTTTGCATCAGATTCCGTCTCTTAGTGATCTTTTGGGGGTCTGGACTCTGGACACAACAATAAAGGTGCTGCTGTGGTGGCATGTACATTTAAATTTATATATAATTTTTAGTTCACTTGAAGTGTTATTTCTTTCTGTTGTGATCTAATTCATATTTCTTCTAAAATGTTGCCAGTATAATTATAAAAAAAACTTATGTGGAGCTGAGAAAAAAAGTGAAAATGACTTGTAAATTAAAATTCTGCGGTTGTGGTGGTGCACACCTTTAATCCCAGCACTTGGGAGGCAGAGGCCAGTCTGGTCTATGTAGTAAGTTCCAGGATAGCCAGGGCTATGTAGAGAGACCCTATCTCGAAAATAAATTCCCCTTTGCTTCTTGATTTATGAATCAAGGAGCTACTCTTTGGACAATCTGAAATTTAAATTTCATCATAGATAGATCAACTTTGATGACTCGGTTTTAATAATTTTAAGGGAGTTTTAATATTTTAATTATTTAATATTTAAATAATAATGTTTTAGGGAATAGTCTCAAGATTACTGAACGCCTGGTGTACAAAGTGAGTTCTGGGATAGTCAGAGCTACGTGTAAAGACCTTATCTCAGGTAACAATAACAACAATAAACATTTTTTGAACTTCTGATTGAAGATTAAGAAATCCTAGTTTCATTCTAGACAGAAGTAGAATAACCTTTCTGGAGTTTGAAGAATTTACACGACTATTCTTTCTTCTAGGGTAGGATTCTTTCATTCCTGCACTGAATGAGGAGTAGGAGAGCATGGCCTACTTTTCTAGCGTTTTTAGTTAGATACAGTGAGTTGATGTTCTTAGATTCTGAATGCTTGCCATGTCTGGGATCCGCATTGTGCTTTCAGGGACCTTATGAAGCTTAAACTGTTTTCTGGAGCAATGGTAGCATCTTCTCCTATTCTTATTTTCCCAGAAGTGAATAAAGGAGTTCATATTCAGAGCCAGGAGGAATGCCTCAAGTTCAAGGCCACCTGGTCTACCAAGTGAGTTCCTGGCTATCCACAGCTACACACCACTACTGTTGTTTAAAATAGGAAGAGGCTGCCAAGCAGTGGTGGTGCATGCCTTTAATCCCAGCACTCTGGAGGCAGAGCCAGGCAGATCTCTGTGAGTTCGAGGCCAGCCTGGTCTACAAAGTGAGTTCCAGGAAAGGCGCAAAGCTACACAGAGAAACCCTGTCTGGAAAAAAAAAAATAGAAAGAGGCACAGCTTGCCTACCAGCCTTATCTGATGAGCTTTCCAGCATCATTCCAGTTCTCCTCCAGTCCCAGAGCTCCTATACCAGCCTTCCCTGGTAAGTATGGCTCTCAACTTCAGCAAAGAAGCTTCTTTTTGCAGCAGGTTGGAACTATTACAGAGATCCACAATGATCAAAATGCAGAGAACCCCAGTGGATAACTCTACTACTCAACCTGGGGAAGACCTCCGAGGATGAGGTGGAAAGATTGTTAAGAGTCAGAGGAACAGGGTGTCTGCTGCAAGATAGTATTTTCTAGACATGGCATGGAAGCTGTGCCATGAAATTTCAACAACAAGGTTATCTAAACAAGACCTGCATAATGACACCACCAGTCAGCATGCAAGCCTGAATGATGAAATGCTACATGAAATCAATGGTTTCTGAGAAAGGGAGAATCAGTCTCTCCAGGGTAGAGCCCTCTAATAGATTATCCAGTCCCAAGTGGTCAGCCCTAAACACACATATATATGAGCAACACTAAATGGATGTAGTAAGTTGTGTGCGCGTGCGTGCGTGCGTGCGTGCGTGCGTGCGTGCGTGCGTGCGTATCAAAAATAATTAAAGAAAAAAGAGATCATGGATTTGAGAGGAAATGGGGGATGGGAGGAGTTGGAGAGGGGAGAGAGGAGGGGTAAGAAGGATATAAATACAGTACTTGGGTGAAATTCTCAAAAAAAAAAAAAAGAATAAATGGAGGTGGAGGATCCAGCTTCCAGCAATCTTTAATTGAACCATATATTCAGAAGTTAATACATAGTGCTCTTCCAAAGGACTGAAGTTCAGTTCCTAGCACTCATACCAGGCAGCTCACAATCACCTGTAACTCCAGCTCTGGTTCCTTCAGGCACTTGCATTCATGTGAACATATCCCCCCATGTGGACATAGGTAAATTCATTAAATTAAGAAGAAACATACATTAAGAGTTTTGTAAAAATGCAGACTAATGCCACTCTGACTGAGCTTTGTTTTATGTAAAAATCTTACATGTAATGGTCTTCGATTCTCAGCAACATTGACCCTCCAGGTTATAATAACTAATGTCCTATGTCAGGACCCAAGTGTCCTGTTTGTACCATCACCTCCTCATTGATGTCTGACACAGCTTTTTTTCTTCTTTTCTTTTTAAACACATAATATACTGATGGATGGGACTCAGAAAGAGGTAACTTCTTTTTAGTTTTAGGGGTGAAAGTTAGGTTCTTTCCTGTTGTGTGACAAAACGTTTCCTGGGGAGATGCAACACACACATCTACTCAACCCCATTTAGGGAACTCACAAAAGACCAAAGTACGGATACCACCAAAGACCAACTAGGCGAAGCAATGAGTTTTATTGGGGTTACTTACAAGAGTATGGGTAAGGAGTTACTTACAGGAGCAGAAATAACTCAAAGGCAGCTGCATCACCAAAGCTCACCTCAGAATCAGTGACATCTCACAAAGCTGGGAACCTGGAGCACACTGCACAGCCTGCAGGCAGCCCAACAGGTTGGACAGTGTCCTTTCTGATGTCTCAGTTGGGCTAAACTGCCTCCAGGCAGCTCAGCTGGCTTCTGCTTCTTCTAGGAAGCTGTTTGTCTGAGAGACTTCTTTGTACCATGGCTTCTCTGGCAGTCTTCTTGGCAACTGTTCCAATTGCTCTGGTGGGGAAGGGTGTAGTGAATCTGATCAGTTTCAGGGACTACCAGAAGCTATTTTGAGTTGCTGGTTTTTGTTTATTTGTTTGTTTGTTTGTTTAAACCTTCTTGCTTAAGGAGTTTCCTTGAAGGATGGAATGTGTAGTCTTGGAGGAGGAAACTGTTAGGCAGCATTCCCTTGCCAGGCAAGTCCTTCAAGGCTGAGCTTCTGCAACTTTTCCAAAATGATTTTCAAATTTTTGAGACAAGTTTTCCCTACACAGCCATGCTTGGCCTGCAGCTGACTTTCTCTGCACCCCAGTGTATCCTTGAACTTCACTCTTTTGAGTAAGGGACTATAACTCAGGCTGGCCTTGCACTCCGTGGTAGTCAACAATGACCTTGGCTTTTTAGTCTCCTGCGTCGGCCTCCTAAGTACATGGCATCATAGGTATTAGCCATCATGCATAAAAGAATGCCTTTTGATTTTTGGCAGAAGCAAAAGGTAACCTTCTGCTGTTATAGCCAGGGTCATTCTCGTTAATCACGGGTCAGACCACACAGTGCTTACTCAGAATACCATGGATCAGTGCTCTCTGCATTGGATGGGGAAGCATGCCCATGAGTAGCTTTCTAAGCAAAGTCCTTGATGAGCTTATCAGTTTGAACATGATGCAGCTCACTTCTGAGTTCTTGAAGAGATGCTCCCAGCAATTGTGTCCCAAGAGTTACCTGAATTGAAGCTGTTCTCTAGCTCCAAGCCTCTACAAGACACGAAGGTCCCGTTAGATGCCACACCCACCTGTTCACTCTCTCTCTCAACAATTTTATCTTTCTTTAATTTATAATTCTAATCTATACTTTTCCTTTTCAGGGAGCCATTGGACAGCCCTATGTTGTTGGTAGAAATCTGGACATGCCAGGATTTCCTTTAATATCATTTCTAATCCTATAGATCATACTGAGCAAATGATAAGACAGAACAATACTATCACTTAGCAGTCTCAGTGGCTCTCATTTGGGGGCTACCAGATTTGGCATTGAATATAATATTGAATGGAGGGGTGGCACATACTAATAATCCCAGCATTTATGAAAAAGACTGAGTTTGGAGAATCTTTAGTTGCCAAGCCAAGAACATAGCAATTTCCAGGCCAGAATGGAACACACAGCAAGATCCATAGAACAGGGGAATCTGTGGCTATTATGTTGAACTGAATGGTGTTGTAAAATAAAATAAAAAATAAATTATAAACCATTTAAAAGTAAAAAAAAGATCCATATTTTAAAAATGAATAAATGAAAGAGAGAACAAACAAAAAAGAATTGTGGTGTAGAGATCAGATGCATTCACAAGTTTCTGAATTGTCATCTCTTGCCCAATTTCACTATAATGCACAGCAAGCTACCTAATGGGGAATTGTGTTGGCATGGCAGATAACTTACAAAACACTCCACTGGATGTTAGAAACAGCTTTTCAGTCCTTCCAAAGCAGATATTTTAGCTATTCATGCTAACTTTCCCAAAACAACGATTAATTTAGGACTACAATAAATGTGACAAATGCACACAGTCCCAAGTGAGCCTCGTGTGTTCTTCACTGCATTTACCACCCCACTTGGTATCCAGACTACCACAGCCTCCTTCACCGTCTAGCCTTTCCCATAACCAGAGGATTTAGCTTGGGTCCCACATCCATACACCATTCTAGTCTGGCCTTCTGTCTTCACTCCAAAGGAGCTCTAGGCTTGGGCCAGGAACCTTCCTCCCAATCTCCCAAACCTCAGGACCTTCCCATGTCACATTCAACCTTTTCAGTGAGACCTATCTACCCCATACTCGTGGGTTGCACGAGGAAGCACATCCTGCATAACAGCCTCTGTCCACCAGGCTTCATTCCATCCAAGCCATTTCCAGCCTCTAAATCTAACGCATCCCACACCTCTTCTTGTCCAGCCTTCGTGTTGTAGCTGACTTCAGTCAGGTCAGGATTTGTCAGTCGCTAAACTGAATCAAAACTTGGCAGTCCTTAAAATCAAGATCTGCTGTTCCTTTCTCCTCTGGATCTCATCTCTCACAGGCAACACCCAACAGGCTGAAGAGGCCCTCTCTTTTTCTTCCACCCAGAAAGCTTAGTTCCTGTTTACATTAAGGGAGTCTAGCTTTCTGACATGCTACTCTGCGGAATTTGCCGACTCATGGTGAACCAGCAGAGAAAGTATATTATTCAAACGTCACAACTACAGAGGAAACTGCTTTGCATTTCCAGAGATAAGTGAACAAACAAAACAAACTGTGGGACATGCAGACAGTGGAAGAGTAACACTGAGAAAATAGCAATGAGTCATCAAGTCACTGTGAAGCACAGGGGGATTCAAAGTTTACGGTAATAAGGTGTGGATGCCTTCTGGAAATGCGTTTTGTTTTCAGTGGTTGGGACATATTGAGAAAGAAATAATTATGAGGAAGAAATACAGCCAGAAGCCAACTCCTAAAGTCTTGTCATTATACCCATAGCCTAGTACATCTATCAGTCCTCATCAGAGATGCTTCTGTATGCAGTAGATGGTGGTTAACACAGATTCAAAACTGGCCAATGTGTGGAGAATGAAAATGCAGTGTGGTGATGTATTGTGTCTCCCAATATACTGTGTCCCCCAGTAAATTTTACCTGAGAGATCAGGGAAATAGGAAAAGCCACAAGCTAACCTCACCTCACCGACAGCTCAGTCTCCAAAGAGACTTACTTCCTGTATACCCACACCTATATTCCTTTCTGTTCTGCTCACTCATTTGCTCTCTCAGTCACTTTCTGTCTGTCTGTACAGACCTCCAGATCTCTATGGTTAGTACTGGCATTAAAGGCGTGTGTCACCACATATGGCTCTGTTCCCCAGTGTGACCTTGAACTCACAGAGATCTAGATAGATCCTTGCCTCCTGAATGATAGGATTAAGGGCTTATGCTACCATTGCCTGACTCCTATGTTTATTTATAGTGGCTGGCTCTTTCCTCTGATCCTCAGATAAATTTTATTGGGGGACACAATACATTATCACAATGCAGAATGCTCATCTCCGGGTGGGACTTCTGTATCACAACCCTCTTTTAAGGCTCAGAGATTGTCAAGGAGTGGGGGCATAAAAGTTAGAAGAGCCAGAAGGAAGTAAATTATTATAGGAAAAGCATTTTCTGGGCATAACAGGGCATAAACACATGTCAACTCACAGTGGCTGTGCCTACATGTATAAGACATGCACAAGATCAAACCAGAAAAAAAAAAAAAATCTCAGCACAGGCAGTATTAATCCCACTACCACAGTTTAAAGCCAAATTTAAAGCAAGCTTTAATTAAATACTGGCCAGGTGGATGAACTCTGACCAGGTTCATACCCAGGTTCCAGGGAAATGGCTCAAATCACAGTTTGTAGCAACTTAAGAAGGAAAACCCATCAGGTCCAATCAGGGGCAAGCATACACCCTGACGTACCTCCAGCCTGTGAACCTCCCCTTGGTAAGTGATCAAGGCATCCAGTGCAGATGGGTCAAACAAACTTGTTTAGGGGAATGG
The DNA here is from genome assembly GCF_049852395.1 of Peromyscus maniculatus bairdii. Classification (NCBI taxonomy): domain Eukaryota; kingdom Metazoa; phylum Chordata; class Mammalia; order Rodentia; family Cricetidae; genus Peromyscus; species Peromyscus maniculatus. Next base: position 56,697,655 of record NC_134854.1, on the reverse strand, counting down.
AAAACATGTGGCTTGTTATCTCCCACAAACAATAGCCTCCAGCATGTCAGGAACTATCTGTCCTTGGGCAAGGGGCTTGCAAATCACAGGCATTTTTGTTTCATGGATCTCTTAGGCATCGTAATTAAAACTTAAAATGTAACTTTGGCTCTTACAGTAGTCACAAAGTCCTACTCCTGGCTGAGGAGCTATTGGCAATTGATAGCTGTTTGAAGAGGGAAAGTCTATTTTCTTCATGGATACTACCTCTCAGAGCTTCCCATGCTCCAGTCCATGGCCCTAACATCCACAAACATACCGGCAGAATGGAGTGGTATCTGCGGTTTGGGGTTTGTTTGTTTGTTTGTTTTTTAAAGAACTCATAAAATTAGGAAGGAGTAGTGGTGGGGATGGGTAGGGAAGGCATTGGAGGGCTGGGAATGGGGAGTAGACTTGATCAAAACAAATCATGTGCACATATAAAATTCTCAAGCAATAATTTAAAAAAGAAATAAAATCAAGCATAACCCATGCTAGGAATTCCAGCATTCAGGGGCCGGAGGCAGGAGGATCAGTGGATAAAAGCCAACCTTGGCTACACAGTGAGTTAGAGGACTGTCGTCCACATTTCTCATAAAGGGGGGAGGGGCAGTAATAGGGATTAGCTAAAATGCTAGGGTGCTTGAGGAGTATGTACCCTGAGTTTGATTATTAGCACTATTAAGTCTCAAACCCTGGGACAAATGGCTGAGGTGTCTATTTAACATATCAAAGCAGACCAGGCTACCAGGTTCTCCCAGCATTCCTCAGTTCCTACCTGTTACAGGGTATGGGTGGCATACCCCGCACTCCACCCCAACTCTCCAGCCCAGGAGTTAGGCTGCCCTTCCCCCAGCCGCCCTTCTCTATATAACCCAACCATTTGGGTTATCTCGTCTTCTTTCATCTACCCTTTACCCTCCTGGTCTTTTGGTCTGTCTCCTTTCCTCTCTCCCTGTAGAGGGGCCCCAAAACATCTTGACCACACACTGCCATGACAGGCTTAGAGGCCCAGACACAGCTTCTGTGACAGGCTTACTGGTAGGCAACACCAAGACCCAGGAAAAGCCATAAGCTAACACCACCCAGGGATGAGGAAGTACCTGACATCCCAAACATTCCAACCATTGCATAAGGTGGCCAGATGTCCTTGAGTCTAGCACACACCTATTTTCTGTTTTACAGATACCCCTAGACAAATGTCAGCCAATCAGGGTCCTGAACCCTGGAAATCCCCTCACCCCAACCTCTGCTGTGATAAAAACCCCACCCCATCTGAGCTCGGGGTTCTCTGCTCTCACCACTACATTGTCAGACAGACAGAGAGACCAAGCTCAGAGCTTGAAAATAAAGGCTCTTTGCTTTTACATATGGGATTCAGTCTCTGTGGTGGTCTTTTGGGGGTCCCCACGATCTGGGCATAACACTCTCCTCTCCTGTCTCCTTTCAGGGTCATGTCCAATCTGGACTCTCCAAGATGTCTCTCCTCTGGCTGTGCTCTCCCTTTTATCTATAATAGACTTTCTCTTTCACCATACCTAGGAGAAGTCCTGCCCTTTCCTCTTTCTTTCTTTCTTTCTTTCTTTCTTTCTTTCTTTCTTTCTTTCTTTCTTTCTTTCTTTCTTTCTTTCTTTCTTTCTTTCTCTCTTCATTCATATGGCACTGAAAATCAGGAGTGGCATAAATGAGTTCCCTCCTAAGGAACTTGGCCACTCTGAACCATGCTACTAATCTGACTCTCTTAAGGTATGTATGGATCATTTGTTTCTGCTGGCTTTGGCCACCCACCAAATTTGATTCTAAAGTCTGCCTGTCCTTCTTTCCACCTTGTCTAACCATCCATCTCTCCTCCACTACTCAGTAAGCATCCTCTCTCTGGCTCCTGGAACCTGCTACCCACTTTGTGGCACCCACTATGGGGGCATCTCCCTGCTTTGGGGCACCTACCTACCACATGGGCATTTTCCTGCTACACCCTTCGGGACCCTACCACCTGGGCAATTGTACTTACTAAGACACTTGCTCTTCTGTTGGAACCCTCACTTTCCAAAGCCTCTCCTAGTGTACCTCTCCAGCTGTTTTCTCCCCTACCTGCTCTAACCACTTGCCTCTCCCTGTCTACAGCCTAAGTGTCACTGCAGAGTTCCCTGCTTGGTCTACTTTTATTATGAAAGCCACAGCAGTGTGCCAGGAAGCCTCCTCTCACCCTATCGCCCCCTCTCACGTGGAAAGGGATGCCTCTCCTCTGTGATTTAGGACATTTCTCCCTGATGAGACTTTTAGTCCATTTGAGGATGCTCGGGATTGAAATTCTTGTTATACCTTGTGGGTGAGGCCAGGGAAGTGGGACTGAGGAGCCAAAAGCCAGGACTGCCACGGGCTCATTCCCAGACAGAGCTCAGGGGCCTGCACCTGGGGAAACGCGTGGTATAGACCTGGGTTTGGAGGACACAGCAAGGGGGGTCTTGTTCTGCACAGTGGGGTGGGGGGTGGGGTCTTGCAGGAAGCTAAAACTACCCACAACCACAAGCACCCTGTGGTGTGGCCTGGGAAAGTCACCAGTCAGCAGCAGTGGCAATGTCAGAACTGAAACCCTGTGGCCCTGGAACCTCTCAGAGCTCACTGATAATCAGACCTGCTCACCTGTGGAGCAGAACAAACAGGCCTGGAAAATGGAGACGGAGGAGACAGTAGCAAAGGATTCAGGGCAACAAGCCATCAGTTCATTGTCCCTGAAGGAGAAACTCAAAGAAGAGAAACAGAAAGAAATGGCGGGTTCTCCAGTAAACATGCGCCGGGGTCTGTTGACATTCTGGGGTGCAGCTGTGGACTTCTCGAAAGAGGAGTGGGGATGCCTGGACTCTGCTCAGAGGGCTTTGTACATTGATGTGATGTTGGAGAATTACAGCAACCTGGTCTTGTTGCAAGACCCTGAGCAAGACCACCACAGAACTGATATCTGATGTAAAACACACAGGGGTTTATTGATAACAAGCAAGCCCAGGCTTGGTCCATGTCCAACACTCGACACAGCGGGTGGAGGAGAATGGCCCTGAGCTCTCAGGGTAAGGGGTTTTTAAAGGGAAAAACCGCAAGCATGGTGGTACAAGCCTTTGCATCATATGATTGGGTGAGGGTGTGTAACCTTTGATTTTACTGGTTTGGGGTTACAGTTATTGTTTTGGGCAGGCCTGAACACGTCCCAGGCTCTGTCCTTGAGCTGCCATGGAGGCTGGCTGGCCTAGCACATTCACATTGACCTATGCACGTAGCTCTAAGTTGGTGAGAGGGGTCCCAGACAGTAAACAACTGGTTGAACCTTGAGCAGTCAGAGTACGTGCAGGGGGGTGGGGTGGGGGGTGGAGGGTGTCTTGTGCCATGTGCTACGTGGTTTCTTAGATTCACGCAGTGTTCACACAATCAGTGCATGTGTGGTGTACCTCGGTAAGCCTGCCTGCGCATGTGCACAGGAATCCTTAAAAAGCTGGACACAGACTCCTCTCTCTCCTCTGCTCTCTTTTCCCCCACTATCTCTCTCCCTCTTTCTCTCTGCATGTGCTTCTTCCCCAGGCCTGGTCTTTTGTCCCTCCTCTCCTCCTAATAAAGCTCTGATCCTGGGTTTTATTGTGGCTCATGCCTCCTGACCTTTCTGCATGGTAACCAGCGCCACTTATCATTTTTTAAAACAACACTGACCTATGAGTATAGCAGAATGTCATTACTTATCATTTCATAGAATTTTCCCCCAGTCGTGTTTCATTCTATCCTTGGTCTCCGAGCTGTCCAGCCTCTGGTTTCTGGCCATCCACGCAGTGTCAGACATGGGCTCACTCTCCTGGTTGTTGGACTCAAGTTGGACCAGTCATTGGTTGGCCACTCCCACAAGTTCTGTACCACCATTACCCAGCACATCTTGGAGGCAGGACAGATTATGGGTTTTGTAGTTGTGTTGGAATCCCAGTTTCACTGCTGGAAGACTTGCCCGGTTGTAGAAGATGGCCAGGGGAGGCCCCGTGTCCCCCATTACTAGGAGTCTTCACTAGGGTCACTCTCAAATATTTCAGAGAGTTTCTGTTGCAATAGGTTTCCACATGGCCCCCAATTCCAGTCATCTCTCCCGGTACTCTCTCCTTCCATCGCCTCCCACCCCAACAGGTTCTCATCCCCCTCACCCCCAGTACACCCACAAAACCTATTCTATTTCCCCTTCCCAGGAAGATCCATGTGTCTACCCTTGAGCCCTCCTTGTTACTTAGCCTCTCTGGGTCTGTGGATTGTAGCATGATCACCCTTTACTTAGCAGCTAAGTCCACTTATAACAGTACATACCATGTTTGTCTTTCTGGGTCTGAGTTACTTCACTCAGGATAATTTTTTCTAGTTCCATTCATTTGCCTGAAAATTTCATGATGTCGTTATTTTTAATAGCTGAGTAATAGTCCCTTGTGTAAATGTACCGTATTTTTTTGATCCATTGTTCAGTTAAGGGACATCTAGATTGTTTCCAGTTTCTGGCTATTATGAATAAAGCTGCAGTGAACATAATTGAGCAAGTGTCTTTGTGGTAGGACAGAGTATACCACAAGGTATATGCCCAGGAGTGGTATAGCTGGATCTTGAGGTAGATTGATTCTCAATTTTTGCTTACAGAAATTTTTGCTCAACAGTCTGGCAGAATTGCATGAATATAAATTAAATTACTGGCATTTGCAGGACCAGAGCCTGGCACAAAGGCTACCATGACCTTACATTAAAAAAAAATCTTTCCGCAACGTCATCTGTCAGTTTACTCTAAAACAGACATTCTTCTGTGGCCCATCACGGTTGTTTCAAAATAGTTACTGTAAGGTATTTCAGTTTGCCTTGACATTTTTCCTTGCCTCAAACATCTGGAACACCCACTCAGTTCACTAGAGTTATATCCACTCCCATGGCAGTGTCTCCTTCCTAATAAACTTGCCGATTCATCCTGGAGGGCCTTTCACCCATGGTTTTGGTTCACAAACCTCTGAGCTGAACTCCACAGTAAATCATGAATGCTGCACCAGGGAGACTTTGCAATGTACAAAGTTTAATCTTTGTTCACACTAATCAGTCCTACAAAGATGTGAATAAACATCCTGTTTGAGTGCCCCGCCCCTTGACTGTGGCTGCTTGCCAATGCAGTAAGAGCCCGCCTTCTTATCCAGGACATAAAAACTCCTCCAGCCTCCTTAGAGAGGAAGCAGGCATTCATCTGCTCTCTCAGAAAAGTCTCTGCAGCAACCATGGCCACCTTTGTGGAGCTCAGTACCAAAGCCAAGATGCCCATCGTGGGCCTGGGCACCTGGAAGGTGAGTGTGCCATCTTGGGCCACCTGCTTCTCTTGAGGGGGGGACCTTGGCATTTCCCCTCATTGCCCAGCATCTGCTGTACAATGAAGGAAGCCCAGAGCTGACCCCCAGTGTCCTTTCATTTGGGGCTTCTTTGGGTTGCAAAGTTCCAAGACGAGCCTTTCTCTGAAATGAGACTCGTTTCCCTGCATTTTGTACTGTACTTTGGGAAGAAAACTGTTTTCAGAGCCATTGTTTTCTTAGAAGCTTCTCCTTCTCAGACTCTCTGTTGGTTTGCTACTGACTGAGTGACTGAGAGGAGAGAGTTCTGAATGACCCTTCTCCCTCTCCTGCTCATGATGTAAGGCTCTATGCCAGCATTCCAATTGCAGGGGGGTCCTGGGGGAGAAACAGAGTATCAGACCCCAGCCCAGGCTCCTGAATCCCTGCCCTTGACCGAGACTCCGTGTAGTTCCCTGACACAGTGAACTCTGAGCAGCATGAGGACTACAGAACCTGGGCTGGAGTCAGCTCAGGTCTGCCCTGGGTGTGTTAATCTCCTGGCAAGTTGCTCCTTGGCCCATCCCAGTGCTCAGTGGCAGATTTCCCAGCCTCTCTCGGGACAAGTCTGGCATTGTTCCATCTTCTAACTCTGCCTTTCTGCTCAGTGGTAACATGACAATAGCCAGCTTGTTTACAGAACCGTTTTCAATTTGCAGTTTGACTTCTTGAGACAGGGTCTCACTCTGACTGGCCTCAAGGGAACTTGGAGTAACCCTCTGGCCTCAGCTTCATGAACACTGGGATTACAGGTGTAAACCTTCATCCCTAGATCATGAGCTGTTTGGGAACCTTCTCTCCTGTCTCAGAGACTTATCTCCAGTCTTCCTCGTCGGTTTCTCTTTCTCACAGAGGATAGAATCCCTCTTTGTGATTTGCTGGATTGAAATCTTCCTAGAACAGTGAGACTTGCAACCAAATTAGAAATTTCACATTCCATTAAGGTAACAAATAACCATAAATCTCCAGGGAATCTACTCACCCTGAATAAGTTCACAATAGTTCAACTTTCAGAATTTCAAAAGCAGATGTAAATATCGTAAAGGAGTTGTTTTCAAGGTAAGGAGATGGTGCTGTGGAACAATATTTCTGTGCACTGTGAAGATGTGTTGCTCTCATTGTTAATAAAAAGCTCATCGGTAGATGGCTAGGCAGGAATTTCAGGGCAGAGAGAATGCTGGGAGGAAGAATAGAAATGGGTTAATTTAAGTTGTAAGAGCTGCCTGGAGACAAGCCTAAGCTATCAGCCAAGTTAATTATTAATAACTTATTATTAATAACACCTTCCAGTGTGGTTACTTAGGAGGAGCTGGTGGGACAGAATCTTCCACCTAAAAGATGGTGCTGCTGTAAGGATCTGCTCATCAGTGGGCATGCAGGAGGGTGGGGCCTTGGGCCTGACCCCAGAGCTTTTGAGTTTCTGGCAATTCCATGTTCACGTGATGGTATAGCTGTTCTTCTCTGCTTAATGTGCTTCTCAAAGTTTGCTACTTTAAACAGAATGTTTAGATTTTGTGAGAGATAAAATGTTATTTTTATTGTTTGAGAGTGTGTTAATGTATCCCAGGTTGGCCTATTGCTCATTATGTGGCTGAGACTGACCTTGAACTCATGATTCTCCCACCCTCTACCTCCCAAATACTAACATTACAAACATGGGCTTCCACATCCAGCAGATGTTCTTTTGTTTGGAGTGAGATGGTAATGTGCCCCAGGCTGGCGTCAGGGTCAGGACCCTGCTGCCTCTGTGCCTCTCATAGTGGGATCACGGGCATGTAGCCCTATACTCTGCAGAGGGATCAGTGCTGAGTGCTACTTTTCCTACACTAATGTCTGGCTTGGCTAGGTTAGATCACAAGGTGACGTTTTAAATGTTCTTTTCTCTTCTTTTTCTTATTGGTCGGGGGAAATATCAGTTATTATAGTTTCCTATTCGTTCCTTTTCTGAAACATTGAGCACATGTTGTATCCACCGAGCCTTACTAAGTGTGGGTGATGGGCTAAAAACTTCACATTCTTGTGGCAAACAAGCAACACAAAGGTCTCATGAGGCAGGGCTGTTATTGTTGTTATAATTTGTTGTCAAGGTTCAGAGAAATTGAGGAATCTGCTCAGCCTCATACTCCACCATGGCAGAGCAAATTAGCTTGTAATGACCATTTTGAGGTCCTTCTCTCCGAAGTCTGAAAATTTCTCTTGGTTTTCAGACTGACCTTGGGCAAGTTGCAAGGAAGCCATCTGTCACTCTCAGAAACTGGAGGGACTTCAAGATCAACCTGGATTAGAGGACAACTAAATATTGACTAGACTAGGACATGGGTGATAATATTACAATGACATGTGTATTAAGATACCATGATAAAACCCATCACTTAGATGATAACCCCAAAATTGAAGGAAATAACAAAATAATAATTCTTTTTTTTCTTTTGCTTTGAAAAGTTTCCCAATATATGTTTTCCTCTCCCATGTCTACTTGGATTAAAGACCCCAACAAGGCTATGGTTTTGAGAATCTGGTCTATGTGGAGCCTTTAAGAGGGGGCCTTGGGAGTATCTAACTGTCTTTTCTATTCTCTTTTAGTCCCCACCAGGCAAAGTCAAGGAAGCTGTGAAGGCCGCCATTGATGCTGGATATCGCCACATTGACTGTGCCTATGCCTATCAGAATGAGAATGAAGTGGGAGAAGCCATCCAAGAGAAGATCAAAGAGAAGGCTGTGAAGCGGGAGGACCTCTTCATCGTCAGCAAGGTACAATGGCCCATGGTGGATTGTCAGGCCCTTATCATGAGCTATTGCAGATCACAGGCTTATGCAGTGAGAATTCAACTGTCATTTACAAGGTCAACCCACAAGAATCAAGAATTCTGATGGAGGATTAAAGCAAAACACAGAGCATTTTGAAATTATTGCCTTTTGAATGAATTGGCTGTTTCTTGTAGACTTCTTGTGCAATTACAACAATGATATCTTCCCATTACCAAACATTTTCATGAAATGTCTATATGTAATCACATGATTGCATCTCAATCTTATAGGCACACATATATCTGTGGATGGTCAGGAAGATGACTTTTCATTTAACTGTACAATTGTTGATATGTTAAAAATATACTAGGATATGCTTCACAACTAGATCTATTGTCCCATGAGACTGTAGACACTTAAAGCTTGCCTTGTTCCTTTTACTCACACTAACAAAAATAACAATCTCACCTCAGTCTGACACAAACTGCACACATTTAGCTCATTTTTACCTCAGAGCAAGTTCAAACTAGACTAAAGGCATTTGTAAATAGATCATGAGTTTAAAACTTTACAGTCACGCACAGGTCAGGGTCACAGGTGTCTACCAAGATTACTAACACAAAGCACCCTAAGAAAAGCATGCCAATTCTTTGATTGCCAAGTCTGCTGACAATAGACCTATGCCTCAAAGTTTGTCTCATTTGGGTACTATGGCCCCTTCCCTTACTCCCAAAACCTTGAAAATGTGTGTTGCCATGGTAAATGGCTCGGCTCCTTATCGCTTACCCTAGGAATGTGCTTTTGACCAATGAGAGGCAACTCTTGTTTAGAGCCTACTGTGAAAAAAGTATTAGGCTAGATGAGAGGAAGCAGAAAGATAAGAACAGAGAATTAGAACTAAAAAATTACAGACAATTAGGCCAAGAAAATTAGGGGGAGAGCAAAAGAATGAGGAGACATGCACAGAAGGGTCACAGTGTGAGTGGAATCATTCCTTCGCCGTTAGTCTTTCCCTCACTTACTATAGTGTTTCCTTTGGACCCTGAAAGGAGGTCTTTTAAGAGCCAGCCTCCATTAGCGAATATGACTTCAAGGCAGGTAAAAGTCTCTGGGTATGGACGGCTTCTAGAGCTTACCAGCTGATCCTATGCCCTTGTATGTCTCCTAGACCTTTTCCCCTGCCTCCTTTATATCTCTAGGCAGATTTCCACACACACACAAACAGCCACTCTTGGAGTGGCTACACTTATATGTACTCATTGTCATTCATCACAGGGCCTGGCCAGCCTGGGAACAAGGAAGTACTAAAAGGGCCAGCTGCTTCTAATTGCATCCTAATGCTTGAATTTTTTTAAAGATTTATTTATTTATTATATATACAATGTTCTGTCTGTGTGCATCCATACAGGCCAGAAGGGGGCACTAGATCTCACTACAGATGGTTGTGAGTCACCATGTGGATGCTGGAAATTGAACTCAGGACCTCTGGAAGAGCAGCTAGTACTCTTAACCTCTGAGTCTTCTCTCCAGCCCCTAATGCTTGAATTTTAAGAGCAAACAACAACTCCTGCCCTCTGAGAAATGAGAGCCAAGGCAAGGCATAACATAGGAATATAAATCTTAGTCAACGGCCAACTGTGTTAAATGACCAAAGAAACAAAGAGAATATCAAGAGCATAGAAGAACCCTTAGGAAATGACCTTGACTTGATGAGAGCTGATGACCTACCTACTTGATAAGTTTCAAATCCCAGACAAACAGCTGAGGTGTTTTATATTTAATATATCAAAAGGGGCCTGACTACCAGGTTCTCCAGCATCCCTAGGTCCCTACCTGTTACAGGGTATGACTAGCATACCCCACCATCTACCCTGAACTCTCCAGCCCAGGGGCTGGGCTGCCCATTCTCCAGAGGCATTATATAATGTCTGTATAATCCAGACATTTTGGTTACCTGCCCCTTTTGTACCTCTGGCCTCCATGCTGCTGGACCATATTCCCCTCTTTCCCTCACCACCTCCCATGGCCCATCTCAGTCTGGTCATGTCCATTCTGGAATAATCCAGATGTCCCTTCCTCTACCTATGCTCCCCCTTTTATCTACAATAAACTTTCTCTTCCACCATACCTAAGAGTGGTCATGTCCTTTCCTTTCCTTTTTAATTTTTTTTTCTTTTTTCCCATTCATTTGCATTACTTAACTAATTTTATTATAAATGAATGGCCTGCCCTGGGGTTGACAAATCTCAAAGCAGGGAGGGTGACTGTGGTGTGGCCCTTTCTCTCCCTAGTCCTAATGCCCCCTTGTCACCTGCAGCTGTGGCCCACCTTCTTTGAGAAAAGCCTGGTGAAGAAATGCTTTCAGAAAACCCTCACGGATCTGAAACTGGACTATCTGGACCTGTATCTAGTGCACTGGCCACAGGGATTCCAGGTTTGAGCTGCTCTTTGCCTCATCTCTACTTTCTAGGAGATGCCACAAAGTGGCTACAGTGCCAAGACATTGCCAAAATGATGCAGGAGATCTTTTTTAAAATTTAATTTTATCATGAGTGTATGGATGTTTTGTCTACATGTATGTATGTGCACCATGTGCATGCTGGGCACCTGTGGAGGTCAGAAGAGAGCATGGGATCCCTGGGACCTGGAGTTATGATTGGTTGTGAACCACCACATGGGTGCTGGGGACCAAACCCAGGTCGTCTGCAAGAGGAACAAGTGCTCTTATCTGCTGAGCCATCTCTCTGGTCCCCAGAAGATCATGCACAGAGCAAAAAAGAACCCCGTTGTAGCATGGAGGCTGAGACAACAGGTGGTATTTGGTGAGCTTCATGCTTGGTTTTATGCAACTGTGTTGGAAAGAAACAGTAATTTCTGCCATCTCAGATAAGCTCAAATGACCAGTCACCTTCCTCTTGAATCCATGCCCAGGAGTGCCCTGGGTAGGACATCTTAGGGTAATCTTGCATAAGTCCCTAGAAATCAAAGTGTGCCCAGGGAGTGATCTCCAAGTGTGGCGATATTGGCAGTTAGTTAGCCAAGCCTGAAGAACTACTCTACAGTGTCTGGGGCTCTGCTCCCAAGGATTGGAGGGTTGTGAGTTCTCATTCTGTTGCCCTCAGGAACAGCTGTGGTGACAGTGGCCTAGTCTCCAACATTCAAGCCTTCCGAAGGTGGCAAAGGCAGAAGCTGGCTACCCACTTCCCCAGATAACCACACCCTTCTGATAGAACTTTTGTCTAGTGACCTTGACATTAAAATTCCTCCAAGTTTATATTGGTTAATTTATGGGATGATAATGATGGCTTCTATAATAATGTATCTGGAGCCTATCCTGTATTGCCAGAAATAGAGGACTCACATCCTATGGTGGACTGATATAGACATTTGATTGAGGATTACTGTTTTTATGTGAGCTTTCCAGAGTTTGACCAAATGTTGTGCAGGCATGGGTATTTCTTAGTGCACTGTTCTGAGACATCTCTTCACAGGACCAGGTATCTAAATGCAGATTCCAGTGAACCTTTTGTTTTTATTTACAGGCTGGGAGTGAGCTATTACCCATAGACAATAATGGCAAAGTTCTCATGAGTAAATCCACATTCTTGGATGCCTGGGAGGTAGGTTCCAACTTGCTTCCAGGGTGCTCAGAGTTAAAGTCTTCTGTCAGGGCCCCTTGAGACTCCAGCCTGATGTGAAAAGGCTCATATGTTCTGTATATAACTTCAGAATTATTACTCTCCAGTTCTCCCTCTCCACTTTAAAGTGATGTATGTGCAGGCCTTGTGAGAGTCAGAGGACAGATGTAGGTTGTTTTCCTTCTAAGATGTAGGTTCCAGAGATAGAGACTGTCAAGCTTGTAACCAAGGATCTTTACCAACCGAGACATTTCCCTGGTCCGTGTCTTGCTGCCAGTCAGAGGCTCTGATAGAAACCAACAGGACTGAGTGCGTCAGCTGTGTGGCAGTTCTGTGGACCCACAGCAAATCCAATAGAAACCTCAGGGAACAGAATTCAAAAGAGGGAAAGAGAAATGAATGTAAGGAGGGCAAGATGGATCATACAACCTAACCAAACCTGACTTAGGACACAGAAGAACATTCACAGTATCTCACTGCCCACTGGGTTTTCTTGTTTCATCAACATCCAGCTGCCCTGCCTAGAAAAATCTGTCCACATCCATGCTTTGGTTTTCAACTCTGTACACTAAATCTCCAGAGGAGTTCAGAACATCCTAATGCCCATGTTGCATTCCAGAGAAATCCTCAGAAGCCAAGGTGTGGAACCTAGACATGCATTTCTTGTAGCGCTTTCAGAGTGTTCCAAGTTGTAGGCAAAGACGAGACACCAAGTGCCAGCTGAACACAACCTGCTTGTCCCTGCCTCTAAGCCTAGCTCCTCCTTCCCCCAATCTCTTCACGATTTTACCACCTTGCTTCATGTGTTGTTTTGTTTTCAGCCCCAATTTAAACCCTCTTCCTAATGTCTCCCCTGGGATCAGATGATTTCTTCCTCATCTTCCTCATCTGAACTGCCAAATAAGCTGAGGTTCCCAGTACTGCCGTGATGGCTCAGTGACTGGATCCCTAGCACTTGAACTGGGCTGTAAGAATCCCAAGCAGCAAGCACATTGTATATGTTCACATTCCTGAAGCAGATTATAAACAGGAACTTAGAATGAACGAATTATACATTCATTTTCAATGTAAGGCTGCCAGTATCAGCTGGATAATTATCTTTGGAAAAGTTCAGAACAAGCTCATTCTATTTAGATAATAAATAAACCTCACATCCTTAGGTTGATGCAATTTGGGTTGGACAAAAGGCCACTGGGACAGATGTCAGGCCATCCAAGTCCAGGCTGGGTACCTTGCCAGGGCCCATATATTGGCAAAGCATTCCTTGCTGCACATTTATAACCACAGCCATGTTAGAGGCTTACAGAGATCCTGTCTCAAAACTGAAAAATGGAAAGGGGGATGGAGCTAGAGATGAAGCTCAGGGGTAGATGGCCTGTCTAGCATAGGAGCCGTCATAGATTCACAAATACCACAAAACTAAAAACCAAAAAAGAGATCATAGAAATGATGCCGGGGAGGGGTAGAAGCGCTGGAACCAGCCATGGGGACACCACAGTCTAGATGGAAATCCCCTTTAGGGCTTCACTGGACCTTGCCATGCAGGAGCCATTCCTCCTATCCAAGGACTAAGTCAAGCCAGCATCCCTGTGTCCTCCTACAACCATCAAACGGTCTTCCTTACTGTGACAGGGCATGGAGGAACTGGTGGACCAGGGGCTGGTGAAAGCCCTGGGCGTCTCCAACTTCAACCACGTGCAGATTGAAAGGCTCCTGAGCAAGCCTGGACTGAAACACAAGCCAGTGACCAACCAGGTGATGAACCTCTTTGGTGAAGGGTCCTGCTCTGTGACTGCTTCCACACTGGGAGGCAATTTCCATACTATCTACTGAGTCTCATCTCTGAGGCCTGTGTTCAGGATGCTCGGGGAGGTGGGAGGCAGATCTCTGGGTCCAGTCTGTAGCACGTCTACCCATGAGTTGCATTTGGCCTTTGTCTTTCCTTATGTGGAAAAGTGCTTTTGACCACCCAGAAAGCAGGACTGCTCCTCTGATGATGGGGGTGTTTTCTCTTGCAGATTGAGTGCCATCCATACCTCACCCAGGAGAAACTGATCCAGTTCTGTCACTCCAAGGGCATTGGCATCACAGCATACAGCCCGCTGGGCTCCCCAGACAGACCTCAGTAAGGCTTCAGAGTGGTAGCTCATTTATTACTCTTAAAATTGGGATTCCATAATTGGTTAATACTACAAATGAAATTTCAAGTCCCATGGGAAAATGTATTGATGACAAAGTGTTTTTAAAATGATAGTTTTTAAAATGTCAGGTCCCCCAAAATACCCCATTTCTTCCATCCAGTTCTGGGGCGGTCTTCTCAAATTACTAAGCATTAGCCGTATGCATGAACCCAGGGGAAAGACACAACATTTTCAGATCACGTGCCCTGCCTTGCAGCAGAGGGAAAAGGCTGCAATGCTCAGCCTGGGCACTGACTTGGAACTGATGCTCACTGGCAGGTAGCCATGGTGCTTTTCACTCCAGCCATATTTCTTCCTCTAGTGCCAAGCCAGACGACCCCGTAGTACTGGAGATTCCCAAGATCAAGGAGATTGCTGCCAAGCACAAGAAGACACCAGCTCAGGTAAGACAGAGTGTTTTTTCCTTCCCCCCAGCAATCCATTCATGGAGTCATGTACTTAACTGTGTTGCTTGCTTTTAACCCCTTGGAGAGGGACAAGTGGGAATCGTAAGCCCATTGGAAGTTTCAGAAAACACGACCAGTATCATTGAAGCAAGGACTGCCTCTGTCCATCAGCTTCCTGCCAAGCCCTCGGGTTTGCGGTTCAGGTGCCAATTGTATAGGGTCTCAGCCTTACGACCACAGGCTGTCCTCCTCATTCCTGACCAGGAAAGTCATAATGTTGTTTCCTGGATCACATTGGGAGGGAACTAGCAAATGTCCCTAGTAGTGACATGCCTTGTTAATATTAATTGTTGTTGTTGAACCATAGGGAACTACTTAGTCACCATTTCACCAGAAGGAGGAGTTCTTGTAGATAAATGGACACATGCCTTCTCTTCCTCATGCACAGGTTCTGATTCGGTTCCATATCCAAAGGAATGTGGTGGTGATTCCCAAGTCTGTGACACCCTCACGCATACGTGAGAACTTTCAGGTAAAATGCGGTTGATTAGCTGATATTTTTCAGTGGAACAGATGATGGGAGGGAAGGGGAGTCCCTGTCCTTCAGCGTCTCATCCCATTCCTTCATTGTCAGTGTCTTCCCTTGTTTCAAGCACTTGATCAACTCCTAGGCCAGAGAGCTGGCCTCAGCAGGGCTGGATGATCACTAGTGGGTCATGGATGGACTGGGGCAGGTACCAGCAAAGCCTTGTCAGGACTGATCACAGCTGTGCCTTACACCACTGAGGAGACCACTGCAAACCACTGAGCTCTTAGATCACAGGCCGATCACTGTCCTGGCCAGCTGTGCGCTCTCTTTGTCCTCTCACCCACGTCATATAGACAGATGTGCTGGACTGAAAAACTGTCCTTCTGAAATGCCTTTCAGGAATCACAGTCATTGTGCGCACTTAGCATACCTAGAAGCCAAAGCTCTTCCTGCTCAGAACACGAAATTCTATAATTTACTCTCAGTTTAGAGAATAATGTGTTTACCATGGACATATTAGAGGAAATGCCTAGAACCTCACCTCCCACCCACACTTTCCTGGCTAAGGATGTTTTTGGAACTTTCTAGGTCTTTGACTTCCAGTTGAGTGATGAGGAGATGGCCACCATTCTCAGCTTCAACAGAAACTGGAGGGCCTGTGGCGTGTTTGCGTAAGTGGCGCCAAGTTAAGTAGGAGGTGGAGCAGGCCTTTCTCCAATGATGTAAAGGGTTAGTGGGAAGGAGCAGAAGGCGTGAGGGACTGGGGGATGACTTTTGTCTTCAAATACTATTTTAAGGCTCTTCTGAAAAACTGACGTCTGAGTCCAGGGGAATCACCACAAGTAGAGACATTGTTATTTGATGCTCATTTTCTGAAACTTACACACAGAGCTAGGATTTTAAAGAAAGGAGTTGTTACTATTATGTGGGAGTCAAAAGTTCTCATTCCCTCCCTCATTCACTCAGTAACTTACTTCAATGTGCCATGGGCAGGAATGGTCTAGATATTTATGATATCACACTACAAAATTCCTGTTTCCCATCTTATATTCTACAGAGGGAAAAGTGAGCTAACTCTAACTATGTACTTCAGAGAGTAACAACTGCCACAGAGAAAAACAAAGGCACAGGATGTGGTGAGCCCTGTGTGACAGATACTTTAATACACGATTATCTAGGGGAGGCTTTGTTGATAAAGTGGCAGTTGAAGAGGGTGAAGGATGAGTAACATGGATATGAAGGAAATAGCATTCTTGACAGTCATAGCAGCTATTGCAAATGCCTTGATGCAACAGGTTCAGAGCACTTGAGTAAGGATGCTATTGAGAATCTAGTGCAATGAGTGGGTGTTACTGTAAGAAAAAAAGAAGTTGGAGACAACTTTAGGTTAAGATCATGCAGGTGATATAGACTTGTATAGGCCTTTGCTTATTAGGTCTAGAGGAGGGATAAGCCATGAGGGAATTTTGAACAGAGGCTGGAATAATGTGACATGCCTTAAAAGATTCACAATGACTTGTGCTTTGAGAGAATATTATAATAACCCATGGGAAAGATGATAGTCATTGGACCTGGACCATGGTGTCTCAGAAGAAATGAGGAAGATCAAAATCTAGATAAATGGGAACACATAGTCAATTAAATTTGCCAAAAGCATTTAACAGCTCAATATGTTTTTATTTCTTTGTTTTGTTTTTGCTTGAGCAACTCAAGTCCAGAATTATCATTTGGGGAAAGTCGAGGTTTGGGGATGTGTTTATTATGCCAGTGGGTATCAACTGGGAGGATTGTGGAGCTAGTGGATTTGGTGGACTCAGAAGTGAACCTAGCTGGGTCCTAATACAATCTCTACTGCTTATTCACTAGAGATGAGGCTGGGATAGTCTGGGTAATGTCACAAAGTCGCTTTCTTATCTACAAAGTGAGATGACAGTATTAATTACAGCAAACATCACTGAATACTAGTTTAGATATAGCAGACTCTGTAAGCTCTTTGATAATATTTATATCTTATTTAATATTAATGAACCATCTGTCAATTTCAATAGTACCTCCCCCTTCACAAATTTGTTAGAATTTGAGACAGTAGTTCTGAGGCCCTCAGCTATGTGTCGTCTTGCTTTGACCCCTCGTTAGGACAATCTACTGGTGGCCATGTCATTAATTGTTAGCAGACCCTCCTTCCTTAATACTCCCCTCATACTTTAGGGGGATGGTCATGTCGTGTGCCCTCCCCACCATGCCCTGTCTCCATAGTCATGTTGGGGAAGAGACAGAAGAGCACAGAGATCACTGGATATAAGAATGGTATAAGAGGATGCCCCCCTCCCGTCACATCTTTCCTTCTGTGGACTATTTCCTCTCCATCTTTGTTGTTGCAGTGCAATTAATGAAAAGGACTACCCCTTCCATGAAGAGTACTGAAGCTGATTCACTGGATGAGACTGCCTGGTGGAGTCCATCTTCATTGTGTGACAGTCGCTCCTGAGTCCTATTTCAGCCAAGTGTGTCCAACATCAACCTTGATTGTAGGCCCCGATCAGGCAACGCTGAATTTAAATCCTCATGCTCAACCAGGAGCAGACTGCCACAGGGAAATGTGGCTCGGAGAAACAAAGGACAATAGTTTCCACTAGGAAGATCTGACCAAATCTTTGTTAAACACCAGGGACTCTGATAACACTGATTATTCAAAATAAATAAATAAATAAAGGGTAGTAATAATAAGTCTTGTAGTGTGCTGTCTATTGCTGTGATTACCACCATGACCAAAAGCAACTTTTAGAGGAAAGGGCTCGTTGGTCTGACATAATCCAGTCACAGTCTATTATATATGGAAGTCGTGGCAGAAACAGAAGCAAGAAGTGGGAGGCAGGAACTGAAGCATAGACCAGGAGGAGTGCTGCTCACTGGCTTGCTCCACAGCTTATTCAGCTTGCTTTCTTATAAATCCAGCACCACCTGCCCATGGGTGAGGCCTGGGCCCTCCTATACCAATCAATCATTAATCAAGAAAATGCCCTACACTACAGACATGTCCACACACCATCTGATTGAGGTTCCCTCTTCCTAGGTGAGTCCCTTTTGTGTCAGGTTGACAAAGCTCACCAGCAGTCACCAAAGTGTCCAACACAGTTTGAAGTGTTTTTTAATGAGTAAACTTACTGCATCCAAAATCTCACAATTCCCATTTTACAGAAGAGGAAATTGAGGTGTCAGGGAGCCAAGAACTTGATGAAGGCCCCAGGAAGTAGGTGCCTAAATCGACTTTCAAGGAAAGGTGTTTTCAGAGAGATCTCAAGGCAATTTGACGCCCACCCTCCTCCCAAGCCTTCTCCTGGCTCCTTCCCTCCACTCTCCCCTGTGACTTTCTCAATTCTTTGTCTTGTGGTTTTCTCACCCTGTCTGTAATATGCCATCATGCCTGAGTTGCAGATGCTGGCAGCAGAGCCTGGGAAATCCACAAGGGTACCCCTGTTCGTTGAGAGAAAGAGTGGCATCCTTGGTGTCTTACAAACCCAACACAGCTCACAGCTTGTACCATTTGGTTTGAGTGCTTTAAAGAGAAAAGGAAGGAAGGAAGGAAGGAAGGAAGGAAGGAAGGAAGGAAGGAGGGAGGGAGGGAGGGAGGGAGGGAGGGAGGGAGGGAGGGAGGGAGGAAGGAAAGAAGGAAGGCAAGCCACCGAGAACTAAGTGGTGACCAATATGAACAAAAGTTCCTGGAAAGAGTCACATCCTCAGCTGAACCTTCTGCAAAGCTGATTAAGGGATTTGAAGTCCCATGATGTTGAAAGATCAGAATGTTGAAAGTCCAGAGCCAAATTACCTTGAGCCATCTTTAGTAGCCTTACTAGCCTTTAGTTAGCTACCTCTGTTTGTGACCAGGATATTCAAGACAAGCAGCAGACATCGGGGGTGGGAGGGTGGGAGGGCCCGCGTGATGTTTTTACAAAAACACAAGTACAGAAAAGGCAGCACGAAGACAGATAGAACTGTGGCTTTCTAGGACAGGGTAGAACTCCAGCAGTGCTGTGGAACTACATGTGCCATACTTGAGCGAACCCAACAGAGCATCATGGGAAACACACAGAACAATCTCAGCCTGCCAGCTCTCACATCCCACTAACAGCAGAATGGGCACTTCCTATTGTTTGGTGTGGAGAAACCTTCCTGCTCCTATGGTACACATTCATTTCATATATTAATGACAATACGGTAATTCCAAGCGGTAAAGACTGATCTCAGAAAAACAATCCTTTCCACAACCTTGCCTCCCTGCAAACAGGCAAACCGGCAGATATTTCACTATGAAGCTCATAAGCAAGTTTGCAACAGACACTAACAGAGCTGAGACTCACTCCTTCCTGCTCCACTTCCTGTGCTGCGGTGTGCAAATGTGTCTGTCCTAGATTGTAAGACACCAAGCCATGCATTTGCAGTGGATGTGCATGGATAGGCGTGTCCATGCACGAGGAAGTGGCTAGTAAACCAGTTTCCATGGTAGCCCCAATGTCAACAACTTTGCCCTATCCAAAGACCTCAGGTCTCCATGCCAAGCTCTCCCTACCTGTGGAAAGTGGTAGAATGTAGTTCTGGTACGTTCTCCTTTACCTCAAGCATTCTCCAAGGAAGAAGGCCCATGTGAAAAGAGAAGAACTCATAGATTCTCTGTGTGTAAAAAGTTAATGCCCAGTCCAAATCCAGAGACTCCTGCAAGAGAAAATCTCAAGTCACAGCAAATACCTCACAAGTGGCTTAAAGTGGGTTTTCCTTAGTTCCCCTAATACCTAACTTTCCTGTGTTCCTCGGCTGTCAGGTAAAAAAGGATGGCTTTAGTTTTAAAACTATTGCTTTCATGCAGTGGCATCTTTCTTTTCATATCCCACTCTGATATGCCATGACCTACAGTCATTTTAATTCCGTTGTGCTATGTGGAGGTTTTGAGGGGTGTCCCCTGCCCCGCGGAACCCTTTACTTAGTCAGTGGGTGGCATCCAGCAATTGGGAACACAGATTCTCTGTGGAGCTCTTGACACCAACTAGAGCCAACAAGGAGACAGGAGAGCACACGGGTTCCCAACAATCTGGTGCCTCTGAAGTGAGTAATCGCCTGTCTGGGGACTTTACTGGAGCTTTGTGCCTTCGGGGAGACAGCTTACATATGAAGCTGGGGTGCCATGGGAGCCTGCAGAGAGAAGCTGGAGGTTGGCTTCAGTCTGCCTTTAGGGTTCGCTGCCGACCTCCAGCGGCCAAGGGGTTGAAATCCAAGAACCACTCTCCCAGGTAGTGGTGGGTATGTCTTTACCTGGGGCGGCCACCTTGCCGCCGCCCGATTTCAGCTCCCACCCCCACCCCACCAGTCGCGCTCACCTCGGAGCCCGAGCATGCCGAGGGTACTGCGTCGGTCAGCGCATCCGCCTTCCTGGTGCCCAGACCAGGGGTGGGGGAAGCGGTAGATGACGTCCCAAGTCTCAGTCACAAACCCCGACAAGCACATCCAGCTGCTGAAGCAAGGGCGCACATCTTTAAATAGCCCGTTGCAGAAAGGACTTCTGCGATTGGCCCGTGGCTGAGTGAAAGCGCCTTCTGATTGGTCACCAATGAGCTCCTCCACCTGGGCAGAGTTGAGTGTGCTGGGGTCCCAAGTCTGCAACCCAACTGGTAACAAAGAAGAAGCCAGCTGCTCTGGTGTGGCCTGAGAGAACTGACAGAGGTAACTGGGCATCCAGGAAACAGAGCTGAAACACTTCCTGGGACTGTAACACTCCTAGGCGTTCAGATGGCACCTTGCTGCTAAGGAGAGCTCCAGTCCGTTCCATTTGTCACTCCTGCATGTGATCTGTTTTTCTCACTTAAGGTTGTTGATCCTGAATTAACTATAAAGTGTCTCCCCTTTGAGCACTTTCCTGTCTGCCCACTTCATTGTTGGGAAGGGCAAAACAAGAACCTGGTAGGAGATAGAAGATAGTCGACAACATCAGTTGTCCCCTACAGAGATGCTCTCCCTGTCTGAACAAATGGGACCTGGTCCAACCGCCTTATTTACAAAAGACAGCAACCCCTGAAGTTCTGAAGCCCCACCAGACTCTTGTCATGGTTTGAATATAAATATCCCCTGAAGAGGCGCCTGTGTTGAACTTGGCATTGACGAGTGGTGTGAAGTTTTGAAGATATTGTCCACTTGCAGGAAATAGATAATTAGAATTATGCTCTAGAAAGCTATACCTTTTTTAAAAAAATAAATTTAAAGATTCATTGATTTATTTTATATATATCTACATGTACACCTGCACACCAGCAGAGGGCATCAGATCCCATTATAGACAATTGTGAGCAACCATGTGGTTACCTTGAACGCAGGACCTTGGAAGAACACCAGTGCTCTTAACCTCTGAGCCATCTCTCCAGCCCCCGAAGCTCTACCTTTTAAGGACGTCTTTTCTGTTTCCTTTTTTTGCTTCATGGTCATTATGAAACAGCTTTCTATTCATGCTGTTGCAACCATGGTACTCTGCTTCACTCTGGCAGCTGACACAGGAATCCATGGAAGAAAAAATCTGGAACCATGAGCCGAAATATGTGTTTCATACTTTATTTTATTGTTTATTTATTGAGTCATGGTCTTGGTGCAGGGTTTTTGGTGAGTGACAAGCCACATCTTACCCAGATGAGGATTGCCCAGAGTTCTAAAACGCCTGCTCCTAAGAGCATCAAGGCTCCATTTGTATCAGTGGCTCCACGTTTGTTGTCTTAGGGCAGTCAGAGTGAAGATGGAGACCGTCCTGGGAGTAAGCCAAGTGGAAGCAGACTTTATTGCAAATTATTACAGGAGACTGGAGTAACGGCTCAGCGGTGAAGAGCACCAGCCGCTCTCCCAGAGGACCGTGGTTTGATTCCCTGCACTCACATGGCAGCTGTAACAACCATCTGTAACTCCTCTCCTGGCGATCCATACCTCTCTTCTGTCCTCCCCAGGCACTGCACACACATAGTCAAACAGACATACATGTGGGCAAACATTCACACACAGAAAACAAATCTCTTTAAAATTTTGAAGGAATTATTACAGAGCAGTGAAAAATTAAGGAAAAGTGAAAATTAAGGAAAACTGAAACTCTGGAGGGGGTTTCCAACAGAACAAAGGACACAGATATCCTTTATCCAGGGTATAGATAGAGCAATGTATAGAAACAAAGGTGAGGCACAATTGTCCTTTCGTGTATCGTTTCTTCTTCTGCAACTAAGTTCAACAGACTTCCATGTAAGGAAGCTGATCTCATAAAAGAGAGCAGAAGCTGCACAGAGCCTGAGGTGATCTCTACTGGGATTGGTTAATTCTCTTGGGCAAAGCCAATGCAGTGTCTGTGTGCTGTATGCTTGACATTCTTATCCAACCAGGGAGATGATCATGCAATGTTCATGTGCTGCTAGCCAAGTTAGGGTTGAGGCCTCCCTCCCACAATATCCCTCCCTATTCATCTCTGACTCCATCTTTAACCTTTGGCTGTTAGTCACTTGGCCACTGTTACTACACTTTGACCTTGCAGGCTCCTTGGGTGCCGTTGACTATACTGAGCTCTCTTGGTTCTCACATTCCCATGATCAACTTCTAGCATTACCATTGCAGAGTGTTATCTACGTCTCAGCCACCAAGGTATAGCTGTGGTCTTCATGGTTACCTCATAGTTAGCTCCTTGCCTCCTGAGTGGTCTGGGGACATCTCCTAGATGGACGTTTCTTTCTTTTATTTATTTATTTTTTTTCCTTTTATTTTATTTTACAATACCATTCAGTTCTACATATCAGCCATGGGTTCCCCTGTTCTCCCCCTGCTCACCCCCTCCCCTTACCTCTAGCCCACCCCCCATTCCCACCTCCTCCAGGGCAAAGCCTCCCCCGAGGACTGCGATCAACCTGGTAGACTCAGTCCAGGCAGGAGGTGGACGTTTCTTGTCAGTAGTCATCTTTACTTAACTAGGCTACAAGTAGTTTCATTAGAAACAAGGATATAGTTGCTGTGGAATATTGTTCTGTATACTATGAATGTGTGTTGCTCTGATTGGTTGATAAAAAAAAAAAAAAATGCTGATGGTCCAGTAGCCAGGCAGGAAGTATAGGCAGGATAAGCAGACAAGGAGAATTCTGGGAAGAGGAAGGCTGAGTCAGCAGTTGCCAGCCAGACACAAAGGAAGCAAGATGACAAGGCAGAACTGAGAAAAGGTACCAAGCCACGTGGCTAAACAAAAATAAGAATTAAGCCGGGCGGTGGTGGCGCACGCCTTTAATCCCAGCACTCGGGAGGCAGAGCCAGGTGGATCTCTGTGAGTTCGAGGCCAGCCTGGGCTACCAAGTGAGCTCCAGGAAAGGCGCAAAGCTACACAGAGAAACCCTGTCTCGAAAAACCAAAAAAAAAAAAAAAAAAAAAAAAAATAAGAATTATGGGTTAACTTGAGTGTAAGAGCTAGTCAGTAATAAGCCTGAGTTAATGGCCATACAGTTCATAATTAATATAAGCCTTTGTGTGTTTATTGGGGCCTGAGAGGCTGCAGATCAGGCAGAACACAGGAGAAAACTTCCAGCTACAAATAATGTCTTCTAAAAATAGAATGTTAACAGTTTAAATAATAATATAGCTATCTATAGCTATCTACAACTCTCATTTCATTCTTTATCTGAATTCTTTATTCTCAACATAGTTTGTATTTCTAACAAAGTAAAGATAATCATTTATACATATTTACCTGAAAGTCAGAAAGACAAATTTCTTAAAAATACAAGCCCAGAATAGATTTATGAGGTTGTCATTGCTAGGTATCAGAAAATACCTAAGCAAAAGCAAAGCTCTTGTTGAACCTTCTGGATATTTTTCTTTAAAGCCACCATGGCTCTTTTTGTTGTTGTTGTTGTTTTAAACAATAACTCCCTCCCATCAAAAAGTGGTGTTTCTCTGCATTTCAGCTCTCCTTCTGGCCTGGTGATTTGTTTTGGCTGGGATAATGTAGCAGCAAACACATACCATCAGCAGAGTCACTGGGAAGCTACCCCTGGTAACCCTGTGAACAAGCTTAGTCAAGGTGAGCATAAACCCCTTCAGAAGAGGGGTCCCAGCCTCCCCTCACATCCCACCCCACCCAAAGATGATAGCAAGGCCAGATGCCACCAAGTTGAGCAGAGACTGACAGACCAGCCAGTTCTATCCCTACAAAGTCGTCAGCAAATAAATGACTTCTTACACAGATATAGTTACTGAATTAACCCCAAGTTCCTGACAAAGGTCTTTACTCTGACTCAGTTTTCCCGGTTCCAGAATAAATCTTGTCTTTACTCTGCCTACCACAAAGGATTTCTGGGTTCTGATTGCTTGCCCCATCATGTCACTCACTGTGCAGGCACTACTCAGGAGACTGCACTGTAGTCTAGTGGCCACTTGATTATGAAATAATTGTATATGATTAATGTTGAGGTAATCATTTAACAGAGGATTAATAATGTGTATTAAGATTTCCCAGCTGTAGCTATAAAATACTGTGCCTTTTAGCACCCGTGAATGGCATGATCATACATGGTCAAGAGGTTAAAATCTATGTCGAGATCCAACCAAAATCAACTTACAAATGAACCAGAATATGTAAAAGGCTAGAAAACAAAAGCAAGAAGAGAGAGACATTTTATGCAGTGCTGTGCCCACTGGTAAGATGCCCATCTTTCGGAAAATCATCTCCCACCCATGCTCATCTAGGCAAACACAGTGGGTCAAAAACTAAAAAAATGGGGCTGGAGAGATGGCTCAGTGGTTAAGAGCATTGACTGCTCTTCCAGAGGTCCTGAGTTCAATTCCCAGCAATCACATTGTGGCTCATGGTCATCTATAGTGGGATCTGATGCCCTTTTCTAGTGTATAGGTGTAAATGCAGATAGAGCACTCATATACATAAATTAAATGTTATCATTTTTACTATTTTCTACAGAGAAAATATTCTTCCAGTTCCAAATAACTCTGGACTTAAGAATTACAACTTGTGTTTATGTTAAAAAAAAAAAAACATTTAAGTGGAAAATGCTGAAGGACCACTGAACTCGATGTTGTATTTACATATCTATATCGGTATAAAATAATGATTATAAATGTTGGTTTAAAAGGGTGAAGTACAAATGTGAATTTAACAAGAAGTTGTAGATTTTTAACACTGTACACAAACTCCTTTATTACAAATAAATATTTATGCTTCTAAAAAAATAAATAATAATTTATCTAAACAAATAAATAAATTAAATAAATAAATCTAAACAACAACAACAACAACAAAACCAAACAGAATGTGAAAGTAGAATGGGAACCAATAGGGAAGAAAGACATTCTGCAAGAGAGTGTGAAAACAAGAGAAGGTGATAAAGAGGTGAATTCATCAAATATGTTATATACACCTGTGGAATTAGTTTAAAAAAACAGTTAATTAAAAAACTGGAGATGTCTCAACAGTTAAGAGCTGTGGATGGTCTTCTGGAGAAGTTGGGTTTGGTTCCTAGCACCCACATGGTGGTTCACAATCAACTCTTCGTAATTCTAGTTCCGGGGGATCTGACTCCATCTCTGGCCTCCTTAGGCACCAGGCACAGACATACATGCAGGCAAAATGCCCACACACATAAAATAAAATAATAGAGAAGCAAAATAAAATAGGAATAAATAGAAATACCTCACTGTGTGTCAACCCAAAACAGTGTTCACCATAGCAAGGCCTATGTTCTTACCATGGGTTACTGGCTACAAATGTTATGGAAAACTCTAATCGTGTCAAATCTTGTCCACTCCTAAACTGAATCTGGAATTACAATCTTTAAAACTAAGACACTACTGTTCCCATCTCCTCTGGACCTCATTTCACACAGTAAACACTCAACAGGCAAAAGAGACCCCCTCCTCATACATGCACTTTTTTCTTTCCCCCAATGACTGAGTTCCTGACTACATTAAGAAAGTCTAGGTTTCCAAAGTCAGCTATGCTGAATTTGCTGACTCATGGTGAACCAACAGAAAAATTCTAAGGCTTCATTCATATAAGCCCACAAACACAAAAGAAATGCCCATGCTTTTCCAGAGGGAAATAGACACGTGAGCTGTGGTGCATGCAGACAATGGAACAAGAATTCCAAGAAAGCAGAACTGAGCACAGAGGAGTCCAGAGTGTACACAATTGAGTTATGGAGGCCATTCCAGAAAGACTTTTTGATTCCAGCTGTGGGGAACACTGGGGGAAAAAAATTACAAAGACAGGAAATGGAGCCAGGTGGGGTTCATGTCTGTACTCCTAGTCAGAAGGTGGAGGCAGGAGGGGCAGAGGACCAAGGCCAACTTAGGCTGCACAGTGAATTCCAAGAATGTCTTGGCTACAGATGAAATTAAAAAAAAAAAATGCTGGACAGGTGAGAGCCTGGGAACGTAGCTCTGTTGGTAGAGTGTTTACCAAGCGTTGTCAGGGAATCTGGTATTACCATTTGAATTCTTAGACTTATTAATAAAGTTATTTTTCAAAAAAAATTGACTCAAAAGGAAACTCAAGAACAATTTTATTAGAGTCAGAGAGAAAAACATCAGGGCAGGAAAGCTGTGAGTATTGGCAGCTGCTGGAAGGAGGGAGATGAGGAGGAAGGGAGAAAGCCATGCCTTTCAAACTGGCCCTGGGGCTTATCAAGCCCCTCTAGGAAGTGGGAGGAGGATGGTGTCAGGGGCAAGGGTCTTCAGGGAAACACTGAGAAAGTTCAGAGCTTCAGAACCTTCAGAAAGTTCAGAGTTCATGCTTAGGCTTTGAGAAAATAACTGAAAAAGGGATAAAGAAAAGGAAAAGAAAAAGTAAAAACATGCTTAGTAACAGGACATGGATGTGGTTTCAGAGGGAACCTGATTCCAAGTTCTTGTGACACAGGACAAAGGACTTCACCAGGGACACATAATTAGAAACAGAAATAGAGATAGTCTGTTAAGAAAGAATAGCCCTTCCAAACACGGGAGTAGGATAGTGAGCAAAGAGAAAAAATGGGCCACAGGGTGTATACATGCCTTTAAAAGAACATTGGCATTAAAAGAACATCTCCCAATTGTTTACCATGGGCTTTCCTCTGCATGCTCAGTTAAATACAAGAAGCCTGGGTAAGGAAGGACTTCCAGGCTTTCTCTGCAGATTGGCTTCTTTCATATGTTAATCTTGATGCTTCAGTTTCAAGTCCTGCTCTTCTGTATGCACAAAGCCCTGGATTTGATCCCCAGCACTGCCTAAACTTAGTGTGATGGCACATACCTTTAACCCCAGCACTTAAGGGGTGGAGGTAGGAGGATCAGGAGTTCAAGGTTGTCCTCAACTAGATAGTGAGTTGGAGGTTAGCCTGGGTGAATGAGACTCCCAGTAGGAAAGAGAATGGTTGTTGTCAAGGATCAACTGGAGAGAGGAACAGATGAGTAAGGGAGCAAAGGGAGTTCTGGACAGTGAAAATATTCACAGTGAGACTTCGAGGGTGGACATATATTATTAGACAACTGTCTGTGCTCATAGGATAGACACACAGAGAGTGGTCGCTAATGCCAGCAGTGGACTTTTAGTTGACAATACTGAGTACTTTCTGTAAACCCTAAACAGCCTTTCAGAACAAAATCTCTCTCTCACACACCACCACCACCACCACCACCACCACCACCACCACCACCACCACCACCACCGCCTCTCATCGTAGGAAACGAATGAGCCTGGCCAAGCGTTCTGTAATAGCACATGCCTGTAATTTCAGAACTTGTAAGGCCAAGTGGGGAAGATAGGCTGAGGTCAGGAATTACACATCAGTTTTGGCAATGTACTGGGATTTTTGACTCAAGAAAATAATGAGAGAGGAGAATGGAGGAGCTGTACCAACTGGGAATGGCCAAGGCTTAGAGTCCACATTTCTACAAAGCCCAATGGGTACAGAGTCCAAGGTCCAGGAGACTCTTAGGGATCAACGAAAACTCTATAAATTCTAATTTATTTTAAGCTCAGAAGAAAAACCTGAACATAAATGCTAATGGTGAGTGCACAACAAACCAGTTTTTCTATCAATAAACTCTTAAAATAAACCTAATTTTTCAAATGCTGGAGAGAGTACATGTTGTCACATTTGGGGTTACCATAACAGAAGATCTGAGATAATTGTTTTTTTTAAAGGAAAGGCTTTATTTTGTCTCATAATCTTGGAAGTTTCTATCCATGGTCAACTGGCCCATCATTTCAACTTTGTGGGCAAGGCGGATCACTATAAGAACAGGGGATAGGTGAAGTTCCTCACCTCATGGAGGTCAGGAAGCAAATGAGAAGAAAAAAGGCCAGAGGCCCACTGTGGTGGTTTGAAAGAAAATGGTCCCAAGAGGCCCATAGGGAAAGGGCACTATTAAGAAGTATGGCCTTGTTGGAATAGGTGTGGCCTGTTGGAGGAGGTGTGTCACTAGGGGGTGGGCTTTGAGGTTTCCGAAGCTCAGGTCAACTCACTTCCCGCTGCCTGTAGATTAAGATACAGAACTCTCAGCTCTTTCTCCAGCGCCATGTCTGCCTGCATGCCGCTATGTTTCCCACCATGAGGATAATGGACTAAACCTCTGAACTGTAAGCCACTCAATTAAATGTTTTCCTTTATAAAAGTTGTCATGCTCCTGGTGTCTCTTTCACAGCAATGGAAATCCTATCTGAGATACTCAATATCTCCTTGAGGGGCACACCCCTATATTGCCTAGAACTTTTCACCACACACTACCTCTTCTATCACTGTCCAAAACAGTGTAAAGCTAAAGACAAAGTCTTTAACATCTGGGCCTTGTGGTGCAGCATATTCCAAGATAAAACCATCTGTTTTTCAGGGGAGCTTATTAAGAGGCAGGCTATAAAAAGGGGTGTGTGCGAAGCAACAGAGCATACTCAGGGGAAACATTCCATTCTGCTGTTAATCTCAAGAAGGGAACAACTCAATAGCTTTAGGAAGTCCCTGAAGCTGACTAGATTCACTAGGCTCCCCTCTCTCTCAAGCAATATAAGCTATACGGATTTCTGAGAGACACTTTCAGACAAGTGTCTGGTGGAGACAGACATCAGCCAAGCCACCTGGAAGAGGCTTAGCACAACGGATCCACCTGGAAAGAACACTCTCCAACCTGTTAAGATGACTGCAGCTGTGTAGCATGCTCCAGTTTCCCACTTTTGTGAGCTGTCACTCTTGCTGGAGTGGGCTTTTAATGATATAGCTGTCTTGGAGTCATTTCTGCTCCTGTAAGTACCCCCTCACCCACATTCCTGGAAATAACCCCAATAAGACATTGGTGGTATTGGTACTTAGGTCTGTTGTTGGTTCCCTACCTGGGGTGAGTAGACATAGGAATAGTGTCATGCAACGAGCCTTTAGAGGATGTTGTTGAGGGATATTTGCTCACACTGTGTGATGATGTGTTGGTGTTTTATCTCACCTGCCTAAGGCACCTTCTGATTGGCTTAATCACGAGCTGAATGGTCAACAGCTAGGCAGGAGAGGATAGGCTTCACCTTTTCAGCTTCACACAAAGGTCTCTCTGTGTCTCTATGCATGGACATCCCTGATACACACTTGGCCTCAGAGGGAGATTCCGTAACCTCTTTCTTCTATCCTTGACTCTAAAGCCAGAACTGTGGCTGAAGTTGCCAAGTTCTGCCGCTTGCCGAGGCTGGAACATGGCCTCCTTGTTGAAATACATTTCACTAGCTTTCTGTTTCCAATTGTTTCCTTCACTGCCTAAGCTTGGCTGACCTGGAACTCACTCTGTAGACCAGGTTGGCCTCAAACTCAGAGATCCACATGACTCTACATGCTAGGATTAAAGGTGTGCCCCACCACACCCAGCCCTAAACTTTTCTTTAATTCCTTTTCACAAGTTAGAAACTTAGCTGGGTGGGGTCTCCCCCTGAGGTCACCACCCCCTTCATTCCATTTAGCATCAGGTTTTTCTTTAAACGTTTTTATCTCTTTGAGCACCAGACTTAATGCCATTACACTTCCTAGTGCTCTTTTTCTCCTCAAACTGTACATT
The DNA here is from genome assembly GCF_049852395.1 of Peromyscus maniculatus bairdii. NCBI lineage: Eukaryota > Metazoa > Chordata > Mammalia > Rodentia > Cricetidae > Peromyscus > Peromyscus maniculatus. The sequence goes on along the minus strand of NC_134854.1, from coordinate 56,667,691 downwards.
TTGTATTTTTTTCTTGCTCAGATGGCTCCATTCCATCATTAATTACAGTAGCCACCAATAACCAAGCAACACAGTCAACAGCAGGCTGCCTGGAAATCTCCTTTGCCAAAGCTGTTGATCAATAACTTTTCAGTTTAGCCTGAAGCAGATTTTTTTGGACAAGGACAGAAAGCAGCCACATTCTTTGCCAAAATATCACAAGAATGGTCTCTAGGCCATGTACTAATAATATACTTCTCCTCTGAAAGCTCTTGAGCCGGGACCCCAAAGCTCAAATCACCCTCAGTACCACTGTCTTCCAAGCTTCTACTAGTATGGCCCATTAAGCCCTGCTAAGTATTCAGCTGTTAGTGGCATTCAAATCCACTGGGAAAGACCAAACACTAAGACTCAATTCAAATTTAGATGAAATGAATTTATTCTTGCTGTTAACAAAAGGATGGCAGCCTTAGAGGTAAACAGCATGACATGCCAAAGGGAGATAAAGGAAGGGTTTATTAAGGTGGGTAACAAAGGTGGACATTGCAATGATCTGTGGAATCTATAGCTGGGCAAGGAAATTGTTTTATTCCCCTCAGCTGTTTCTCTTTCCCACTGTATAATAATGAAAAGACCACTCATCCCAGTACCACAGTGATAAGCAAGGTTAACAAAAGCAGAAAGCAGGAACACCATTATCCTATTCATATCTCACCTGCAGGCCATCAGGATCTCACAGACATTCCAAGGCAAAGGTCGATAGCCCTTAAGGGATGCCTGGTACCATACTGAGTTTCTTTAGCCATCACAGAGGGGTTACATGTAAATTATTACACAGGTCTGAGCACTCTGGGGGAAGTGTCTCTAATGACTGGGATGAGAACAGGTAGTAAAATGGTTTCATCAGGTTGGGCTGGCTGTCACATTCCTAGACAACTGCATTCCTAAGTCCCAAAGTCCATATTCCACCAAACAAAGCAAGGTCAGGCCTATCACAGCAATATCAGTCCTGGGTACCAACTTCTGTCTTAGTTAAGGTTTCTTTTGCTGTGAAGAGACACCATGACCATGGCAACTCTTATATAAGAAAACATTTAACTGGGGCTGGCTTACTGTTTCAGATGTTGTCGTAGGGTTTCCATTGCTGTGAAGAGACACCATAACCATAGCAACTTTTTACAAAGGAAAACATTTAATTGGGTGTCTTACACTTTCAGAGGTTTAGTCTGTTATCATTATGGCAGGACATGGCGGCCAGCCGACAGACATGGTGCTGGAGAAGGAGCTGAGAGTTTATAATCTTGATATGCAGGCAACAGGAAGTGAACTGAACTAGGCATAATTTTAGCATAGGAGATCTCAAAGCCCGCCCCATAGTGACACACTTCCTCAAATAAGGCCATGCATACTTCAACAAAGCCATATCTCCTAATAGCACTACTCCCTATGAGCTTATGGGGGCTAATTATGTTCAAACTACCACATTCCACTCCCTGGCACCCAGAAGCTTATAACCATATTATAATCCAAAATGCATTTGGTCCAATTTCAAAAGTCTCCATAGTCTATCACAGTCCCAACAGTGTTTTAAAGTCTAAAGTTCAAAGTTTCTTCTGAGATTATTAGCTGTAATCCCCTATAAAATTAAAATAAAAAAGCGATCACATACTTCCAACATAAAATGGCACAGGATGTACATTACAATTCCAAAACATAGGGAAGGGAGCATAGTGGGAAAATATTGGACCAAGGCAAGACAGAAAAGCAGCTGGTCTAATTCTAAACTCTGCAGCTCCATGTCTGATGTCAAAACTCTCTTCAGATCTCTAACTCCTTTCAGTTTTGTTGACTGCAACACACTTCTTTCTCTTGGGCTGGTTCCTTTCCCTGTTAGCAGCTTTCCTTGGCAGGTATCCCATGGCTCTGGCATCTCTAATATCTTGGGTTCTCTAAGGCAATTCAGGCTTCACCTTCACATCTTCATGCAATGGCCTCTCTAGGCCTCTGTGCAGAGACACCCCTTCCACGTGCTTTGCCTCAGTGGCTTTCCTTAGTCATGGAGGAAGATTCCATAGCCCCTTTCTTCTGTCCTTGACTCTACAGCCAGAACCATGAAGCCAAAGCTGCCATGTTCTATTGCTTGCTGGGGCTGGAACATGGCCCTCCCTCTCATTCAATTACCTTTTCATCAGATTTCTGTTTTCCATGGTTTCCTTCACTGCCTAAGCTTGGCTGTCCTGGAACTTGCTTTGTAGATCATGCTGGGCTCAAACTCAGAGATCTGCCAGCCTCTGCCTTCCCAGTGCTGGGATTAAAGGCATGCACCACCACACCTGGCTCTAAGTTTTTCTTTAATTACGTTTTATAAGTGGAAAACTTAGCTGGATGGGATCTTTCCCTGAGGTCACCATTCCCTTTTTCCCATTTTTTAATTTGAGTTCCATTCCACTTCCTGATGCTCTTTTTCTCCTCAAATTGTACATTGTGTATTTCCCCTTGCTCAGCTTGTTCCTTTTCATTATAAATTGTTATAAGCATGAACACTAGTAACCACATGACAAAATCTATACGAGGCTGTTTTGAAATTTCCTCTGCCCAGGAATTAATCCAAATCTCTTCACTTTAGCCTCAAGCAGACTCTTTGGGCAAGTGCATAAAGCAGCCACATTCTTTACCAAAATATCACAACAATGATCTCTAGGCCACATATTAATATTCTTCTCCCCTGAAACCTCTTGATCCAGGCCCCCACAGTTCATCAAATGATGCTCAGCACCACTGTCTTCCATGCTCCTACTAGGACTGATCATTAAGCAGCATTTAAAGCATTTAACTGCTTTTCTAATCCACAACACCAAGGTCCCATATTCCTTTAAACAGAAGCATTGTCAGGCCTATCACAGCATACCCCCGTCCCTGGTACCAACTTCTGTCTTAGTTAGGGTTTCTATTGCTATCAATGGATACCATGACCACAGCAATTTACACAAAGGAAAACATTTAATTGGGGCTGTCTTACAGTTTCAGAGGTTTAGTGCATTATCATCATGGCAGGAGATAGTGGTATGCAGGCAGATATGGTCCTGGAAAAGGAGCTGAGAGTTAATCATATTTATCTGCAGGCAACAGGAAATGATCTGAACTAAGTGTAGCTTGTGCATGGGAGACCTCAAAGCCCACCAGCACAGTGACACACTTCCTCCAACAAGGCCACAAATACTTCAACAAGGCCACACCTCCTAATAGTATTACTCCCTATGAACCAATTACATTCAAACTACCACAGAGATTTAGTTCATTATCATCATGGTGGGAAGCGTGGTGGCATGCAGGCAGACATGGTGCTGGAGAAGTAGCAGAGTTCTATATCTAGATCAGCATGCTGCAGGAAGAGAGAGCCTGGCTTGAGCATCTGAAACCTCAAAGTCCACCCCTAGTGACACACTTGTCCCTAATGCATGAGCTATCAAATCTATGAGTCTGTGGGCACTGTTCTTATTCAAACCACCACAGGAGACATTCTAGAGCAGCACTGTATGTAGCAAAACCCATGAGACAAAAGCATTCAGAGCACATAAGAGTCCTAAGGTGGCCCAGGCTGTGTATTCGTGAATCACATCACCAGCCAACCTTAGTCCAAGTTGCTCCATGGCTAGAATTTTATTGAGAGGGACCACAGCACCCAACAGCTGGAGAAGTCTGGGCAAGTTGACTACTGCAGAAGAGTGAAAGAGCAAACTAGAATTTTGTGAGGAGGGATGGGGGCTCAGGGCAAGCCAGGGTCCTTGTTTGTTTATGTTTGTTTTTCATGAAAAACAGAGAAAGGAGATTTATCCACAATGACCACCCTGGAAAGAGGAGTAAAGGGGTCCTGTGACTGCCCCTTGCCCCAGCCTGTCTTCGGGGGTACTGATAAGAAGCTTAAGTTTAGCCAGGCAGTGGTGGCACACCCCTTTAATCCCAGCACTTGGGAGGCAGAGGCTGGCAGAAGTCTGTGAGTTCGAGGCCAGCCTGGTCTACAGAGCGAGTTCCAGGATGGGCTCCAAAGCTACACAGAGAAATCTAGTCTCAAAAAGCAAAACAAAACAAAACAAAAAAAGTTTAAGTTTAAACAGAAGGCAAGAGGTGCTAAACACTCCTGGTCAAGGTGTTGTTCTGCCCATCACAGACTAGTCATTGTCCACGCCTCAGTTTGTCCTGTGAGGTGGTCCAGTAAATTGTTAGAACTCTTCCTGGGAGGCAGTTTCCTCTAGCAGGCACCAGGGTTCCAGCTCTTTCTCCCCTCAGCATTGGATTTCTAGGGAAATTTCATTTCTTCGTGGCCAGTTGTTTCAATAGTTTGACAGCTGAAGGGAAGGACACAAATGTCCTTTAGAATACTCCTCTTCTACCAATACAGTTGCAGAAATCTGATAGACATGTATAAATGAAATCTTTATAAGTGCCAGACCTAGGAAAGGTCTCTATTTAACTATATTTAGACCATCCCAAAATTGACTGTATATTTTTTTAAAAAAGAGCATATCAATAACTCCAATAATAGCCAGGTAGTGGTGGCACATGCATTTAATCCCAGTACTTGGGAGGTAAAGGCAGGTGGATCAGGATAAGTTCAAGACCAGCCTGGTATACAGAGCAGGTTCCAGGACAGCCAAGGCTACTCAGAGAAACCCTGTCTTGAAAAACAAACAAACAAAAAAAGGGAAGATGACAACCAAAAAAAATCTCCAATAAAATAAAATTTAGAAATGTATAATACAAGATAGGCCAAAATCCTGAAACTAACCAAAGCAAAAATTAATAATTAACTTTAGGAAAATTACAAACAAAATTTGTTTCTGTAACTCTTAAGAGCACACAATTCCTATTAATATTTTACTAATATGATGAAAGCTGAACAGCTATCCAGATCATTTGATAAGGTTAAAATAATGCTGAGTTGAACAAAAAACCGAAAGTCTAATATTACTTATTAATAGAAATGTTAAAAGTTTTGAAAAACATTTGAAGTTAATTCCAGGAGTATACTAAAAGTAATTTCTAAGTAGAAAAGTAGAGATGGTTCAGTATTTGAAAAGCCAAGTTGACTTTTTCTTTTATTGAAAATGGTTTTTTTCATACAATATATTCTGATTACAGTTTCCCCTCTCCTGACTCCTCTGAGCTCCCTCCCCATCTTCCCTTCCATCTGGATTCACACTTTCCATCGCTTATTAGAAAACAAACAGGCATCTAAGGAATAATAATAAACAGAATAAGATAAAACAAAAACAAAAAAGTTCAGAATAGGAAAAAACAAACAGAAGGAAGTGAGCCAGAGAAAAAGCACAAGAAACACATGCAGATACAGACACACATGTTTGCACACACAAGAATCCCATAAGAACACAAAACTGGAAGCCATTTTATATATATGCAAAGGACCTGTAAGGTATAAAAGTGCCCTGACACAACCTGGTGAGACAAAGAACTACCTCCAAAGATGCTCTTGAGTTTGTGTTGGTCATCTAGTGCCGGGCATGTGGCCTGCCTTTTACAGTGGTTTGTTTCCCCAGTGAGATGCCCTTGGAGAAAAATGATTTTTCATTTGCAAATCATTATCAATAGGCACTAGCTTCTGGGTTATGAACGGGTATCCATCTCCACTTCTTCTTTCAGCTCTAGGGCCCCATCTGATACAGACCTGTCCAGGCCCTGTGTGTGCTGCCGTAGTCTCTGTGAGTTCATAGGTGCATTGGTCTGCTGTGGTTAGAAGGCTTTATTCCCTTGGTGTCCTCCATCCCCTTGGCTCTTACACTCTTCCTGCCTCCTCTTCTGCATGGTTTCCTGAGCCCTAAGGGTAGGGATTTAATGGAGGCATCCCATTTAGGGCTGAGTGTTCCAAGTTATCTCACTCTCTGCACATTGTTGTAGGGCCCCATTCCTGAAGATAGCACCTACACAACTCATTGAACACAGAGAAGTTGAGCTGGTGTGCCTACCTAGAGCCTTCACCCTATGGACTAAAGTTCATGGTACTTGAAAGCACTGTGCACACTACCAAAGGAGAAGGGTAAACACCGACCAGCTACCAACCCTTTGATCAACAATGGTGGCCTGCCAGCCAGACATGCTGGTGCAATAGTCACAGAAAGTTTCTTGCAGTAGCCAACCAAATCTGATTTGATTTAAGGCCCACTTCATGGGATGGAACCTATACCCACCACTGCTTGGTGGCCAAGAACCCGAGCTTAGATAGAGAAAAACCAAATACTACTGTCCTGCAAGGAACAGAGCAATAAAATGACTCCTAATGATAGTCTGCTATACTCGTAGATGGTTCCTTGCTCCACCATCATCAGAGAAACTTCCTCCTGCAGCAGATAGGAACACATAACATGGTGTTTTCTAATTTGGATGGGAGGCTGGGAGTAGAGGAGCTAAAGGTATCCTTTACACAGGGAATGGCTAGACAGGGGGCAGATGGGGGCAGGGAATGGCAGACAGGGGGCTGAAGGCTAGGACCAAATGAAACAAAGAAGGCTGATGCTCTTCGAGATGTGGGATGCCCAGGAAGAGGCTCTGCTCTGCTTGGGCAAAGATGGGACAGGCTGGAAAGCACTCACCGTGCTTGTCCATGCTTTGTGAAACGGGAAACCATTCCTTGCACAGTCTGCATGTGCTCTTTTTCCATCATGGATAAGAATGGGGTCACCTTGCTTAAATCCATGAAATATTTTCTGTCAATCCCAAAGATAATATAAGAGTGTTTTTATGAGTTACAAAATTTTATTAAAATATTTAAATTATGTCCATCCTTGTATCAAGCTCTCAAAATTAACAATAAGAACAAAGTTTCCTATCTTTAGATCCTGAATGGAGGCAAAACCCATCATCATCACCACCATCATCATCATCATCATCATCTTTACTTCTATCAGAATAATCATCACCATTTTGCTTAGTAGCTGATCTTTCATCAGTTTCAAAAAAATCATATATTTGTATATTATTATTGGGAGCTAGAGAGATTGGCCCTGTGGATAAATCTTGCTGTACAAATGTGACCACCTAAGTTCAAATCTCCAGACCATAAAAGCCGAGACATCTGTAATTTCGGTACTCCTATGGTGAGATGGGAATCAGAGCCTGGGAGAATCTGCAGAAACTAGGTGGCTTCATATACCTTGAAGTATTGTTTATTCATATTAGAAAGCAAGCATCTAAGAATTTTCAGAACAATAGCATTAATAATTGTAAAATTGAACCTTTTATTATCATTAAATGTTCGGGGTGATAGAAGTTTAAAATGGCCCTTTATAAACACGTAGAACGTCTGTTGCACACGTACAACATAGGCAGATAGACGAGAGCACACACACACACATACACACACATGCAAAGATTAGAGGAAGACAGCATTGGACAAGGGCATCTTGAGTGATGGTAATAAAAGTGACTTATAGTCTCATCCTTACAGTCATTTTATTTTTCATCCTTTCTGTATTGAATACATAACCTCTCATAATAACCAAAGATTTTTAAAGTAGGTATTAAAATAATTTTAGTATGAAACAGTCCTGGCCAAATTGTTAGCAGGTAATTTCTCACTCTGAGCATTTTTACCACAATGTTAGAGCAATTAGACAAGTACAAATTAAGTTACGGGCACTGCTAGAATCACAGGCCAATGTGAAGGTTACCATAACCTCACATAAAAAGTCTCTCTGCAAGGACACCTGTCCACCTGTCTGTTTGGTCTCAGACAGACAGCCTCTTTTTATTGATCTATGTGTCCCAATATAGTTTGTTGCAAAATAATTTGTGTAGGCTTCCTCGTTTTGTCTCTGGGAGCTTCCTGGAGCCTTCTTAGTGCCCACACAGTTTGCTACAGCATGCCTCCTCTGGTGGCAATGTCCTTTCTCGAATAATCTAACCAGTTCTTCCTGGAAGATCTTACAGCCTATGCTATTTTGGCTTGCAAACTTGTAAGTGGCACTCGAAAACTAATTCATGCATTCTGTATCAGGGAGATTTGATACTTGGTAGTGTTTAATCTTCACCCACATTACTCAATCTGACAAAAGACCAAAATAAAATTTCTGTTGCTGTTCCAGACCTGGCTTGTGGCTGCCTGCCCATACTGTAAGAGCTGGCCTTCTGATCCAGGGCATAAAACCACTGCTTGCCTCCTTAACCAGGGCACAGGTGTGTATCTGCTCACTTGGAACCATTTGTGCAGCAACCATGGCCACCTTCGTGGAGCTCAGTACCAAAGCCAAGATGCCCATCGTGGGCCTGGGCACCTGGCAGGTGAGTGTGTAAGCTTGGGACACCTGAGCCCTTCGAGGGCCATTTTGCCATTTCTTCTTCTTTGCACAGCCTCTGCACAGGGGTTTGAACTCCAGAGCCAGAACCCAGGTGGCTTTCCTTTCTCAGGGATGCTCTAGGCTTCAAAGCTTTTCGAGTGGATTTCATAGAAATGATGGTAGTTTCTATAGCAAGTATCAAATTGATGCTATATATAAAACAGAAAATGGTTTCTGGGCAATTATTCTCTTAGCAAGTTTTTCCTTGGGACTCAGCAACTTCCTGCATGTTCTAAATCTTTGCTGTTACTTCGTTTCTGTCTAGGTGGTTGAAAGAGGGGGTAAAAATTCCTGAATGACCCAGCTCCCCTTGCTGCCCATGGGGAAGGACTCCATCTGCAGCATCTGGCCTGGAGCCTGTGGGAAAGGCAGAGTCTCAGACCCCAGCTCAGGCTACTGAACTGGCCCCTACCCTTTACCAAGACTCCACCTGGTTCTGGTATACAGTAAAGGCAGTGCCCCAGAACCACAGAAAGCCTGGGCTGGCAGCACAGGTTCTGCCTGGCTATGTTAATCTCTCCTGGCAAAATGTCCTGGTACCCGTTCAAACGCCCAGTGAAGCAGATTTTGTAGCCTTTCTCGGGACAGGTCTGACACTGTTCCATCTACTAATTCTGCCTCCTTCGCCTTTCCCCTCAGTGATGACATGACAGTAGCCAGCTTGCTTACAGGAGCTGTCTTTGGTTTTCATTCCTTGAAATCGGGTGACCTTGAACTTAGAGCAATCCTCTGCCTCAGCCTCCCCACTGCTAAGATTACGGGTGGGGGCCATCATGCTAGTCAGGAGCTGGTTTTAAAGACCTTCTGCTCTCCTGTCCCTCACGGCTCATCTCCAGATGGCCTCCTGTTCCTCTTTTTCTTTTTCTACATGGTAGGACCTCTTTTTCTTTCAACACTGGGTTGAAATATTACTAGAATAGCAAGATTTGCTCCAAATCAGAAATTTTACATCATCAAAACAGCAAATAATCACCTGCAGAACTCCAGGGAATTTATTCACCTGGAAATATCAGCTGAAACGAGAACTTTCAGAATTCTAACAGCGATGTAGAGACTGTAAAGGAGTCGTTTTCAGGAGGAGCTGGGGCTGTTGGCGAGGACCATGTGCTCATCAATGTGTGTGAGGAGAGTGGAGCTTGGGCCTGGCCCCCAGTGCCTCAGAGTGGCTGCCAGCAATTCCTTGTCTCCATGATGGTGTAGCTGTGGATCTCTGCTGTATATGCTTCTCTACGTTTGATGACTACAGAAAGAATTTCTAGACTTCATGAGAGATAGCTTTTTTTTTGTCTGAGTTTCTTTTGTTGTTTTGAGGCAGGGTCTCACAGAGCTCAGGCTGGTTTCCAACTCATGATGTGGCTGAGACTGGCCTTGAACTTTCCATCTTCCAACCTTCCACGGGCTAATATCATTCATAACCATGAGCCAACACACATTGTATTTGGAAGTACTGGGGTTGGTGTGTGTGTGTGTGTGTGTGTGTGTGTGTGTGTGTGTGTGTGTGTGATGTACCACACACAGGCAGGCCTCAAATTTGTGCTCTTCTTGTCTCTGCCTCCTTTGAGCTGAGACTCAGGCATGTACCACTATACTCTGCCTAGAGTTTGTATTTTTCCAGCTATCTATCAGGATGTTAGGTGAGATCAGACCATGGTATTCACATGATCTTTTCTCTTGTTCTAGTTTCTTCTTTTTTAATCCATGAAATCCATGTCCGTTTTCAAATCTTTCTACTCTTTCTTTTTCTGAAACAGTGATTCTCCAATGGATTGTACCTCCTGAATCTTACTGTCAGCTGATATTTCTCTTTTTTCTTTTTTTTTTTTATTTTTTATTTTTTATTATTATTTTTTTTTTTTGGTGACAGGGTTTCTCTATGTAGTTTTGGTGCCTGTCCTGGATCTCACTCTGTAGAACAGGCTGACCTCAAACTCACAGAGATCTGCCTGGCTCTGCCTCCCAAGTGCTGGGATTAAAGGCGTGTGCCACCACCACCCGGCTTACTATCAGGTGATATAATAAAATCTTTACAGCAAGCAAGCAATGTAAGGCACCACTGTTACTTTTGTCAGTGGGTTTAGAGAGATTGAGAAATCTGTTCAGTCTCATACTGATACATGGTAGAGTTCAGATTTAGCCTGTGATGATCATTTTGAGGTCCTTATAACTGCCTGGGGTCTGAAAATTCCTCTTTGTCACTTCAGAGTTAGGAAGTTGCAATGGGAGCCACCTGTCACTCTCAGAAACTAGAGACCCTTCAACATCAGCCTAGATTAGAGAAAAGGAATAATTTATTAGTAGAGTGGGACATGGGGTGATAATCATCACAAATGACATTTGTACTAAGGTGCTCTGATGAAACCCCTCACTTCCTATGCTAACCTAAAAAATCAGTGAAACAAAAATTAATTCACATTTTCTTTTCCTTTGAAAGTTTTCCAAGCATATGTTTTCCTCCCCAGTGTCCACTTGGAAATGGGACCCCAGAAGGCTATAATTTTGAGAATCTGGTCCATATGGAGCCTTTAAGGAGGAGCCTCGGGTGTCTGATGGGCCTTTCTCTTGCTTTTCAGTCTCCCCCAGGCAAAGTCAAGGAAGCTGTGAAGGCCGCCATTGATGTTGGATATCGCCACATTGACTGTGCCTATCTGTACGAGAATGAGAGCGAAGTGGGAGAAGGGATTCGAGAGAAGATCCAGGAGAAGGCTGTGAAGCGGGAGGACCTCTTCATCGTCAGCAAGGTACAATGGCCCACTTGGCGAAGGCAGCTTCAAGGCAGGTGGACGATCTGGACCACACCCAGAGCTCTGTGCATCTTTCTTATGTGGCTGCATTTCTCCTAACCTCCTTCTTTCTTGATTTTTG